>NC_143014.1:97906088-98226088 GCF_055824585.1 Amblyomma mixtum | reverse complement strand
CTGGAGCTTCTAGCCACGACGTTGTAATGCGTACTTAAATAAGAAGTAGGGTTCTAGGCTCGCATCTGAGCTAGAAATTGCAATTACAAATTATCGGCTCTAAGCCCTTCCCTCTAGTAGGGACGGCCATGCTGAAGCAGGCTGAGTGACGTCATGACCCGACAGCGCCGTCGTCTGTTGCAAAACTGCCACAGGCATGGTCGGTACTGAACAGAGCGCGCGCCTACTCTAGTCCGGCCGAGGCACATTGTGGTGAAGTTGCCGAGATCGGGCAGAAGCTAGACAGAAAAGGGAATTGCACACAGGCTTTCGATGCCTTTGTCCCCCTGTCGAGGAGAATGGATTCCCCAGCAGTACAAAGACCACGCATTTTCTCTCCAAGTCCTCCCTTCACCCCTCCGCTCCTATAGGCCGAGCAACGAACAACACCCTCCACTACGCTCACTACGCACAGTGCGCAGTTCAGTCGTTCAGTCACTTCAGTCGCGAGAAAGAAAGTGACCGTCCGCTTATGTCGTCATCACGGTCGTCATGGTTCGCGAGCGCGCCAGTGTTGCCCGACTGCCACATGGTCCAGGAGAACTATATAAGATTTAAAACTTCAAGCACAAATTACTCGTTGCACCAAATGAGCTCATATTTTGTCCAGTTCCTAGATGCATAGCGTATAACATGCAATAAGCAGCTTGAATCTGAAAAGTGGTGTCATGACCTTTTCAAGGGCAGTTTGGGAGGGCACCACGCGGCAGTCGAGCGGCAGATACCGATGGTCAATCGAGCGATCATTGCCGAGCATAGACGTCCTCACTCAGCAACACACGTGCAGTAACACACAGTAACACAGGCGCATATATGCGCCTCTTCGCATATATTCGCAATTGTATCCGAAGAGGGCAAAGGCCTCTTCGCGCCGGAAGAGGGCCTGCACATGCGCGTGGCACTTTTGAGCTTTCGCCCGATAGACCGTCTCCGGTATGCTAAATCTCTCTATTCTCCGGTGTGCTAAACTCGTCTATTAACTGTGCCGGTGGCTTTTACCACTGCTCCGCGGCAAAATTAGCGTGTGCGCACGGGCATACCTGCACTCATCTTCCGCGCGCTGCGCAAGCCGCGAGGTGGCAGAAAGGCTACATTCTGAGGCTCACCTTTCCAGCCGGGACGGTGTCGGGCCACCAAGCGATCGCGGGCTCTCGGAGGCCACCTTCGAATGTGGTCTGCTTGCCACACAGGAAAGGTCCGTTGCTACCTCCTGTGGAATCCCGTGATCGGTTAGTACTCATCTAGCAGCGCTCGTCCAGCTTCAAGAACAAGGCGGACATGCATTAAAAAAAAAACAAAAAAACCTGGTCATGACAGCTGTTCTACAACTCCATCACGAGGTGTTACTAGTATAAGCATATATTTTAAAGTTTCGTAAATTCTATTCTTCTATATTATGTACGATTCTCGTCGAGTTCGTAATGAATGCCGAGGAGCGTAGATGGCTTCAGAAACATCCGTGCGGCATTGCGTCGGAGCACTACTACTGCGACTCGCGTGACTCGGGGAGAGATTTGTTGCTTCGTTGGCGATAAAAGCTACATTTTCGGTTTAACTATGATGTATGCATGCTGTAGTGCGAGGGAGCAGCCAAACTATATGAATTATCACGCTTTCGCTTACTTTATGGTGACAAAGGCGCTCTCAATAGCTTCATCCAGAAATCACTGCCGCGTAAACCACAGTACATGGCATATACGTAGAGCTCTTCGTTTACGGGTAAAACCCGATTTTTGCCCGATTCTTGCACCCCGATCATATTTCTTAAAAATCGGCTTAAACCCGATTTCTTCCTGAAAATGAGGAGCTTATAGTCGGGTACAACTCAAGAACGGAGCTGCAGATGCCCCTCAAAGGAGGCCCTCCAACCAAATGGCGCGTCAACCGATTTTGATGACACTGCGGTTAATTCGATTAAGCCGCGGTTATCCCTTCCATCTGCCACCCCCTGTGATTTCACGATATAGTCGGATACAATTAAAGAAAAAAGCGGCTTTTCCCCGTCAAAGGTCCCCCTTCCAGCCAATGTTGTTGGTCGATTCTCATGAACCTGCTATAGCCGGACAATGCAGGGAGTGACAGATGAGAGGGAATAGTACCCTCCTTGCATTGTTGGGGATGGCTTCTTCCAACATTGTCATGTCACTTCCTGAATTTTTCGCTAGCTGGGCAATGAGAATCAGCTGAAGCCATTGGCTGGAAGGGGGTCCTTTGACGGGGAAAAGCCACTTTTTTTCTTTATTTCTATCCGACTATAGCAAGTCCAAGGGGATCGGTCAAGCGGGAGGGGTGAGAGTCGGTCAAGGAGGAGAATCTGTCGATGCCATAAGCTGGAGGGGGAGGCATTTGCCGATTCGTCGGCGTCGATTTGCGACGCCCGACGATTCGTCAAGCGCAAATCGACCAACGCAGCGCAGCAGTCCAACGCAGCGTAAATCGACGCCCGACATTTGCGCTGCGTTCGACCTGTGAACGTGCCTCTTGTTTTGCTGACCAGCGCTGCTCCGTTGTCTGACGTGAAGAAGACGAGAGTGTTGTTATCCGTGCCGGTGCGCCGAAGTGCGTCCAGTATGACGCCCACACTGTGGTCCAACTCCATCACGGCGTCCCCGTACCTGCAGGGGTCGCCAAGAGGAAGGCATGGCGAACGTGGCTTCCGGGAAGTGCGTCACGGGTTACGCTTCGAATTTATTAGCATATCGGGGACGTATTAGCGTAGGAGTACTGTGTTTGTATATATGTACTGTGTACACGAGGTGTCTATAAAGTTGGATAACAAATAAATCTGCCGGTTAGAATTGTTCAGGTTCTTCTTGATTTCTTTATTAACTGACAGCGCATATCGGAAGGTACTCAGAGGTTACTGTCCGGTTTCCCGTTTGTCCACGTCGGGGAAAAGAGCTGCGCCCTTCACGCCCTTTAAGGGCAGGTCGTGATGTCGAATGCGCTCCAAGAGATCACACCATTCTCCTCACCTGCGTGCTTGCCACCTCCTCCGCCAGCTCTGAAGGGCCGCTGTGATTTTCTACTTTCCACGGTGCTCCTGCTCCAAACACATCCTTCTCTATACACATACGCCCCTCAGCTCTTATTCGAGGCTTCACACATCTATCGCCGACCGACCGACAAACCGACCGACCTCTCGGTCGGTCGGTGCCAGAGGGTCGGTGCCAGAGGGTGGAGCCCTTAGTTAAGGGCCTTATTGGCTGCTGTGATCCGGCTTGCGCGGTCGATCAGTCTGCGCTAGTTGTCCAGGCCTGGGCTGGAAAGAGTGGCTTTCCATTAGGAGGGGAGAGAGCTTTGGTTTGGGAGGCTGGGTGGGGGCATTTCCACATGGAATGATGGGTGTGGAAGGTTTGGGTGTCCTTCGCAGGACGGGCATCGCTCTGGGTATCTGGTTGGTTAGAAGGTGCGCCTGAGCACGAGTATGGGGGAGGTGTTTGAAGCTGGCGCCATTTGGCAGCTTCTTCGTGGATTAGTTTTGCGTGTGGTGGAGGGAGTGTTTTACGGGATAGCCTGTGGTGTTGTATAGTGTGTATACTTATATAAGGAGGATACTTTTTGCCCTGTCTGGGTGTGGTCGGCCTTCCACCGGTGCCTGGAGGGCGAGATATTTGGCTATCGCATGAATTCGCTCATTACCAGGGGGAGACGTATGCACAGGTGTCCAGACTATAGGTGGACCGGCGGGATGTATTTGTTTCGGTGCAGGATTTGAGTGCAATCAGCGAGATGCGTCCTTGCGCATAGTTTCGGCATGCTTCTTGTGAGTTCGATATACCGTATTTTCCGGTGTATAAGACGCGACTTTTTTTCAAAAATCTTGTTGATGCGTCCTATACAAGGGTGCGTCTTATACGCTAATTTTTCCTTTTTTTGCGAGTTCAGAAATTACTCAGGCTCTTGTTGAAGTTTTTTTCACCGAACAAATATCACTACCAATGACGCTGTTGTAGCATGGTTAATATTTCAATTCGTGGACCGTTATGAGCCACTTTTTTTAAGTGAACTTTATCATGAAACGACGGGGATGATGACTTCCTGGATCGGAAACACGCACCGTTTCGGAGGCCCCAAGCAAAAGTAATGTGAAATGCCAAAAGATGGCGACAAACACGCTTCTCGCCATTGTCAGGACAAGCCAAGACAAGCCGGCGTTCTTTTTTAGCCACCCTTTGCAACTTTCTTTGCTCCGTGTATGTAGTGAGAAGAGAATGTGTCAGTTGCGTTGCCTCCAGAAATGGGCGAACTTTTTGATACCACATTCGAAGATGAAGACTTCGAAGGTTTTAAGCAGAAATAAAATGTTGTTATGGACATATGGGCGAGCTCTTTCGTTCTTTCTTTTTTCTAAAACGTGGGCGGGTATGGCGTGAGTGTTGCCTTTTTCGATCACTTAGCGTTTGCTTAAGAATTTCTCACCGGTACGGTGAATTTCGTGACGGTCATGCAAGCGTGTTTAATTAAGCCTCACTAGCCTAAGTGGCTAAATTGGGGTGCGTCTTATACACGGGTGCGTCTTATATACCAACTTTTTCAATGACAGCCTGCATATATGGCATGTGCGTCTTATACAGGGGTGCGTCTTATACACCGGAAAATACGTAGTGTTAATTGGGTTGTCTTGGGGGCGAGTGCTGACAGCGAGGGCTATTGCACTTTTCTGCTTCCGTGCTGTAGTGGGTCCGTATACTGAAGCTGATATTATGGCTTCGCCTCTCCTTTGTAGTTGGACAGTCTGCAGCATCCGTAGAGAGGGTGTCGTGGTCGTCGCCGTATGTTCTGTTGAGAGCCTTGGCCCTTGCCATTGCTTCTACCGGTGTACTATTCGGGGTGCATATTTCGTGGTATGGGTGCTACTGTAATGCGTGCTCTCATTTTTGTGCTATTGGTCTAGGTTCGCGTGGGGCGAATTGTCTCAGGACAAGTCTCTCCGGCGGGGTGTGTTTCAGTCTTCCAATTTTATTGCCGACGACGGTCGCTTTTTTCGAAGATGGCAATATCAATGCTAACGCATTATAAACAGGTGAAAGGCGCGCGTCGCAACGGCGGCAGCTGCGTCGAACATGGAACCCGCTCGTGTCTGTTGTCCTTTTCTTCCGTTCAAACTTGGCTATGAATTGCCAGCTAGGTCGATCAGTCACTAATATCGGAAGTGTGACGGGTGCTTCGAATGTGAGGGCACCACGAACTGCAGGATGATGCAACAATTAACCTTCATGACACAGAAACAGCGCCGAGAAACGAGAGACGCAGCCAAGCCAAAATCAGCGAAACGGCAGCAGGATCGCGTTCGCATGCTGCGGGCGAGGAATGCATTTTACAGTGGCGTCTCCAGCGTGTGATGCAGCCAAGCCTTCACGACGACCTTGGACACTATAGGCCGTATAGGAAGCGTGACCGGTGGACAAGGTTTCGCTCGCGACATCGATCACTCGGTCACTGTCCTGCTGGGCGACAGCACGGAAGACAATCACAGCGAAACGAGTGCATAAAGGTTTGTTTACTGACGACTCATATACATGGTCTGTTCTGAAAGTAGTAGGACTCATTTTTTTAAACAAAATTTATTGAAGAGAATAGTACAAACGATTACAATTTTTCAAGGTAGCACCCTTCCGCACCTACACGCTGCTGCTAATGAGTTTTACAGTTTTCGTACGCCTCCAGGAACGCCTGGACCGGAATGCTGTTTAGCTCCCTCGTCACGGCCTGTTGAACCACCTCTACCGATCCGTGATGCTTCCCCTCGAGCGTCGATTTTATTCTCGGGAATAGAAAAAAGTCTGGCGGGGCCAAGTCGAGGCTGTAGGGGGGCTGAGGCAGCGTTGCCGCCTTGTGCTGGGCAAAAAATTGGGGTCCTCATTCACATGATGAAGAAGGTCCTACCGGTTGGCCTTTTCCTCCTCTGACAACACTCCCGGCACCAACTTCGCGCACGCTTTCCTCATGGATAAGTTTTCTGTCACGATGTCAAAAATTTGGGTTTGACGAATGCTCAAGTCATCAGCAATCATTCTGATACTCATTCTACGATCACTGTTAGGTAAATGTTTCACTCGCTACACATTTTCGTTGGTCTTGCTGGTCGAAGGGCGTCTGGAGCGGTAGTCTTCCTCCACTCTTTCCTTATCTTCTCGAAAAAGCTTGTGCCACTCAAAAAACCCCTGATCTACCCATGGAAGCGTCACCGTAGGCCTCCTTAACCATGTTGCGAGTCTCTTTGCCCGTTTTACAAAGATTTACTCAACATTTGATAGCGTATCGCTGATCCAGTAAACGCTCGACGATTCTTCGTGACGAGACGTTTCGACAGGGCTTCACAGATACAAGCGACCTCCTCTCTTCAACGACCGAGAGCTGACTGCTGATTTTCCCCAGCATTCCCAATATCCCCCTTCAACGATCCAGCACGCGCAGACCACCTCTCGTCCGCCCGTTCGCCCAGGAAAAAACCAGTCCTACTACTTTCAGAACAGACCATGTATATGGCAAGAAAACGTGGTGCAGCACGACGCATTCCTGCCATGGGGTACTGGAGGCGAATAGCACGCAATTCTTTTCATTTTTTTTTTTGACAGCGATAGCTGTCTGTGAGACCTTTTCCGGCGTGAACGACATCGATGTCGTAGTATGACGTATCAGCATCCACGCAGCCTTGTGCTTCACCAACGAGTCGCGCGTTACGTTCGGAGTGGGGACAATAACTTTCAGAACAAGGATATCATTTATGAAGTCGCACCATTTGCACTTCTTCAGACGCTGTACAACTGTTCTAGTTGAAACTCTCGCGCACCTCCTTCTATTTAAAGCACGAATCATATTATTACGACGTAAAGGTGTTTAGACTGTACGTGACTGCTATACAATTAATACTGCTGGATGCAGTGGCAAGCAGTGCAAAAGTGCACTTTTTTTTAATCCGTCTCTCACGTAGTGTGAATGCTACCCCTAGAGCGCAATTCGCCTCGTCTTTTTTATTGAAACGAAGTCGCAGTTGCTTTTTGTAGCTGAAAAGCTTTCAGGCATCAGGCCAGAATCGCAACACCACGGTTAAAAGGCATGCATGTTTCGGATGCTTACCCTTTTTTTTTCCAACATCCAGTATTAACGACGGTTCGAAAACTGAATAGATCTACGATGGCGTATGTTAACACGACTTCATTGTGGTGCGGAGTGGTACCTTGCAATAATCGCAGAAATTAAATACACCCGAATTCATGGCATACCATAGCTCGAGAGTACACATAATTCTGCTCTATTTTCACTGCATGATGCCAGCAAGTCTTGAACGGAAAGTGACCACGTATTGATAAGAAGTTGAGGTAAGCTAAAGACTGAGAGCTAGAGATCGAAAAACGATGCAATACCTAGTTGCCATCTACCAACCAGACTGAGCAGACTATAGTACCAACTTCGGTGCCTTTCACGTGTATGTATTGTGTTGGGTCTTCCAGTCCAGTTATTTGTTTATTTACTCGGTGGTGAGCGTATGCGGGAAGAACAGAAAATTGGGCTGTAAATATGCGTCCTCACTTAATATATATCCTCACTTAATATGCGTCCTCACGTAAATATGCGTCAAGAAAGGATCACGACGCTTGTCTTCTTGTGATCCTTCCTTCGCGCTTCTGTCTGTCTGCGCTGAACTTGCTTAATATGGGAGAAGAGACGCGCAAATTAACCGTGCAGCACATGCATGGATCCACTGTCGTACCGAAATAAGGCAGTCTCATTTTGCTGAATGTCTTGAGTAGCCTGAAATCACTCACGGTCCTCTCTGGCTGCGGCTCCTGAACTCCTCGGACGAGTAGACGGGCGCGTGCGTAGCGTCCGGCGCCCAGTACAGGAAGAAGGGCTGGCGCCGCGCAGCCTGCTTCTCGATGAAGTCCACGGCCTCCTGGAAGGAACGTCCGGGTGCTTGCAAACGCGGCCAGGGCAACAGTCTCCCTAACGTTGCCCCAAAGGCAAGCCGTCGCTTTCCATTCCTCCAGAACACGCCTAAATTTCGACTAACTTTAACTTACGAATCTTCACTGTTCTGCGACGAGGACTAACTCTACACTGAGCTGCACCTTGCTTCACCGAGGTGAGCTCGGTGCAACGGTTTCGTAGTTTCAGCAGCATATTAGGAAGAACCTGTTGGGATGCCTACCTGAGTGTACAGCTTGGTCAGGTTGGAAGTGCTCGTTGTCAGGTTTATTGTGAAGTCCTCGAAGTACCTGTAGGCGGCGAAGCACGTCAAATATTTTGATGACTGTTGTAGCGGGAAGCAAAGTACAGGAGTACAGGAGTGGTGCCAATTTTATCTCCTGTTAAAGGGACACTGAGGAGAAATTGGAGTTGGCTTGTATCGATAGAAGACTGCTGTTACTGAAAACAAAGCTCTAGCTTGTAAAGTAAGGTAGAAAAGAGCAAGAACAAAAAAGGCGCGGATGATGCACATGCTCTCCAACAAGACCTAGACAGAATCAGCGAACAGTGTGTAAATTGGTATATGAGATTAAGTTGAAATAAAACCGTCTGCATGACATTTACGAGAAAGAAAAAAAACCACACGTAAGCAGTCATACAATTGAAATGGCATAACGTTAAATCAAGTTTCACAGTATATACTACGGTGTTTACTTTACATCTCAACTAAGGCGGCAGAGACGGGTAGATCATGTTGCAGCCAGAGCTACGAAAGCGTTGGGCTTTTTGCGTCGAAATGGCAGATCTTTTCCTTTACCTACTAAAGAATTATTGTACAAGACCAATGTTAGGTCGATTCTTGGATATACCTGCAGAATTTGAAACCCTCCAGCGGTACGAGACAGAGACAAATGAGAAAGGGTCCATAATCTAGCTACCCGGTTTGGGTGAGGGATTTACAGTAAAGATACTTCTGCGGAGACTGTGAAATAAACACTTCAATGGGAGCACTTGGAAATCCGTCAACGAAGTTTTCCCCGCGATTTATCATTGTTCTGTTGGTATTGAAAAGGCGAAATATTTACTAGCACCTCGCTATATCTCTGACCGCCTAGACCACAGTTTGGTACGGGAGATCGCCGCTAAGACTGATGTACTTCGATTGTCTTTTTTTCCCGAAACAATACGCGGTTGGAACAAATTGCCTGCACAAACTGCTTGTATTGTGTCTAATGATGTTTTCTTTTCTGTTCTACACTGACCATTTCAATTTTGCGGTTCTGTGAGCTTTTTCTTTTTCTGTTTTGTCATTGTTTCTTGATACGATATTGATTTGTACTGTGGCCGACTCTGCTTATATCATGTTTTCTCTTTCTGTATATCCTCTCCAAATGCAATGCCTGTGGGCTCTGTTGGTATAATAAACAAATAACTACAGATACCGCTGCCACAGGCCAATCTCGAAAGTAAAAGCGCGATGACGAAATACTCTAAAGCAGCTACAGATCGTTGAGGCTGACAAACGTGGATGAAGGTTATGCGTTTCAGTATTGAAGTATATAAGTTTTGTTTTGAAAACGCTAATGCTTTTTCACCACACGGGGAAAACGGAAAAAAGCAACCTGAATGTTGCAAGCCAAAGAAAACCTATACTTGGCGGCGCAACAGGCGCCCAGCTGAGTTTCGGTATGTTTTGGTGCTTCGAAGCTACGAGCTTTGCGTGCCCGCGTGGTCTCGTCTTTGTCGCGACACGTTTCACAAGTGCAGTGCAGCAGAGAAACTCCATGTGCCCGACTAAGGGCTCCTCGGACGAAGTTCATGCTGCGCCACGCACCTGCGACGAGAAAAGCACCTGTGCCTAATGTTTAGCTAATGTTGCACGAGCCTCCACGAACGCAAACGCACCGCTCGGCGTGTTCGCTCCGTCAACGTACCAAGACGCTGGGTTGCATAATCAGCGCCACGATGAGACTACTATTACACAATTTAAATATGTCCGTACGTACCAGTTACCACTCATCAGTCGTGACGGTGGCTGGGCGGTGACAGCTGCCGCAACAGTAGCTTGGCTTGCTGCTGATGCTGCCGACTCCTTGACGCTCGGACTATCCTGCCAGACCCGCCGCCTAAGCCCTCAAAAGCATTGCACGCTGTGTAGGGTTTAAGTTCTTGAAGTGCAGGCCGTAGTATTTTCGCGAGAACTTTGTTGTCGGGATCGGGAGCGGAATCCATCGTAACGCTGGTGCAAACGTGAACGAAGCGAAGGTAGCGATGGCTGACACAGGCCGTCAACGGCTGGCAGTATAGCTCTCATTTCGGCTGCTGCTAGGCTGCACCGCTCGTTGGCCGTAATCACGGAGTCCCTGTTTAAGTAAGTTTACGTCACTTTTCGGCTATTTCGTCATCAGAGAGTCCTGAGTTTGAATCAGAGTGGCGGGAAACAGTTTTTAAACTTCGAATCCAAATTTATTAGCAATAAATGCATCTTTCGCCGCTGGACAAGCGACAACAAAGCCACAAAGTAACAAAAAATTGTACAGTTGTCCTCAGTGCCCTTTTAAGCAAGGTATCAGCGTTCAATAGTTCTAAAGTGTTATCTACCTCGCAAATGATCTACAGACCGTACAAGTAATTAAACATCTGAGGCGATGTGATCAATATCGGACTTGCACTGTTTTTTGCGCTGGTTAAAGCATGTCGACAAGGTAATCGGACGCCCGCGCACGTCAAATCCGGTGCATGAGATATGGACCAGCATGATATATGGACCAGCATGATATATGGACCAGCATGAGATATGGACCAAAGCAAACATCTGTGACATGCACACGCGGCAGGCATCGAACACAAGTCAGGACAAGCCCTCGAAACTTTTCTGATCCGCGCATATGTTTCATTGCTCGTATGGAATACATTGGGTATACGGTAGGGAAATGAAATAGGAAACTGCCAAAGTTCCTTGGTATGTTCGCTTGTTTTTATATTTGCGGTTGCATAACTAAACGCACATCAACCGCGTGGACACTTTTCTCATTTGTAGCAACCTGCAATAAGTGCGTTTCATGTTTCAGCTTCAGATACATGTGCGCGACAATACGGCAATGGAGACTTTTCTACCTGCAGAGATCAAGCTGAGAGTAAGCTGAGACCGCAGTGCGTGAACTCAGCCGCTAACTTCTAAGTCGCCGCGGTAACTTAGTGGTTATGGCGCTTGGCTGCTGACATGAAGGACGCGGGTTCGACCCCGGCCGAAGTGGCCGCATTTCGATGGAGGCGAAATTTGACAGGCCCATGTGCTGTGCGGTGTCAGTGCACGTTAAAGAAACCCAGGTGGTCGAAATTTCCAGAGCCCTCCACTATGTCTTCCCTCATAGCCACAGTCGCTTTGGGACGTTAAACCCTCATAAACTAAACCATAAACCAATCAGACGCTAACTATAAGTTATGGGCTTTAATGATTTAATACCATGCCTCTACGGCAATCTATCGAAGCCTAACGGACGCTATACCGGTAGCGCATTGTAACAACAGTTAATGTCGTTGAAGCATTTAAATGTTTCACTGTATTAAAGAAGTTAGAAGGACCAAAATTCTTGGGCTCATAACTGCGTCTTGCGATTAGCTTTTTGTTCAGAAAACGGGGAATGCTACAACAGCAGACATATTGTTTTCCTTGTCACGGAGACACTGTATGGCAGTCATGAATGCGGGCGGCGCTTCACTACAGAATAAAACTGTACGCAACTATACTGCGTTGCAGAGGCCGGGCGCGGAAAGCAACTAGGCTTTTAGATGGTTCCGATGCCTGCCCAACGCTGGATTTAAGTATTGTTCATCATTTTATATTCCATTCTCTACTTTCCCCTTCCCGATTCCGTACGCGTGCGAATAAATTTTGATACGATAACAGCGTAGATGAAAGCGGTTTCGTTTGCTCTTAAAACTGTACCTGCCGATCATGTGGTCATCGCGGAAGAAGGCGATGTTTGGCCGTTGAACGTTGTCGTAGGGTCCGAAGTGGCAGTTGGACGAGCCGAACCACTCATGGAAACCATGTCTCAAAGGCAGGTACCGCTCCTGGTGGCCAAGATGCCTGCGACGCGCAGAGGCGTACTGGGTGCATATGAGGTAATGAGCACGCCTGAAATGCAGGATCGTTGAGGATAGGCTAGCTCTTCGCTCCCGTTGTGCACTGACCCGGAACGAGAATTGTGCGGTGAGTAAACAAAACAAAATTCGTGCAAAATGTCGCGCTGAAGTCTGACGCTAAACATTCTGGGGATCCAAAGCTTCTCTTCAGGACAAAGTTGGCCTGTTGCGAGGGATTAGTTCAGCAGCTTTGGTTATCGAGAAAAGCGCCAAACATCCTTCAGCGAGTGTGACGTGCCTGTCCACGGTCACGTGCTTCCTATATATCACCCTTTCCTCTCCCTCAATTCTCCTCTCCAGGGAACACTCTACATGAACAGTCATTTCAAAGGTTTCGTTCCGGAATTCTGCGCTGCCCGGCTGATCTAAGTGCGATCCATTTAGTTCAACTATCGGATTCTGTTCTGCTTCGCTTCCGCGTTTTCGAGGCAGCCCCAATCTCCTCCGCCTGCCCGCAGCTTGGACGCTAACCCTCCAAGGCGAAACGCTGACCCCGCAGCAATGCGTGCGTCGCGAGACCTCGCACCATTTTCCGACGATCTTGTTGCGATAGCCGGCCTCGGCCAAGAGCTCAGGGATGAGCACTTCTTCGTCCTGGATGCCGCCCACGATCTCCTGGGGCGTGTAGCCTGCGGGGGCGCATGCGGGATGCGCGGTATGTCAGCATGGGCCCTGCGGTCACCCCACGCTGTGCGCACATGTGGGACGCTTACCGTTTCTAGAGTGGTTGTTGGAGGTGTAAAAGCCGTTCCTGATGGGCAGCCGGCCGGTCAGCAGCGACGCCCGGGCTGGGCGAAGAAAAAGCGTGGCTCAGCGCTGGTCCGCCGTTCGTATTTCACACTAATTTACCGACACATTTTCCCAGTGACAAGCAAACTACGACCCAAGAATAAAACAAAGAGCGCCCCTCAAAGGATAGCCTCCAATCAATGGCGAGTACCTATAGCTTTTCTAGGTAAAAGCAGCGCACTAGCGTGCACAAACACGAGAGAAGAAGGGACGAGGCACAGCACTGACTAACAATTGATAGTTTTATTCAGAGCGCCTCTGTTTAAGTACAAGTAGCCACATCTGATAAAACACGGGAAAACAAAGACAATGAAATCTACGATGATACAAGAAACTCGTGTTCTTTTTTTGATATGGCGATGGATGGAGTGCTAACGCATGCCGTACCTAGCTTCGCAATTTCTGAAGCCTCAGTGGTCTCTCTTGTGACTGTATCTTTGTGATATGCTACAAGTTCACATTTCTCGACCTGCGGATGACAAGCACAATCACGGAAATGAATCCCGATGTTGCTAGCAGCATTTTGAAAAGGATTGGGGATAAGACGGGAGTGGACGTTGTATTTTCGGCTCCGCTGCTATTGGGTAGCTTGTGTACATGTGTAAATGCACCGGAAAAGAACGTAAAAACTGTCCCCGTCTGCATGAAAAAGCACCGAAACAAGTTTGTACCCTGCAAGGGCAACATTTTCTACTCTCTCCCTCTGTCCTGTGGCAACTACTATGTTGGTCAAACTAGTTGTTGTCTTAACGACAGTCTGAGGGAACACTGCAATAATGTAAAAGATGCTACTCGAAACATCGGCATTCATGCCGTGATTGGGCTTGTCATCCGCAGGTCGAGAAATGTGATGTTGTGGCATATCACAAAGATACGGTCACAAGAGAGATCACTGAGGCTTCAGAGATTGCGAAGCTGGGTCCGGCATGCGTTTGCACTCCATCCATCGCCATATCAAAAAAAGAACACGAGTTTCTTGTATCATCGTAGATTTCATTGTCTTGTTTTCCCGTGTTTTATCAGACGTGGTTTCTTGTACTTAAACAGAGGCGCTCTGAATAAAACAATCACTTGTTAGTCAATGCTGTGTCTCGTCACTTCTACCCTCGTGCTTGTGCTAGTGCGCTGTTTTTTTCTAGAATGTCGTACCAACTCGCCCACCGGTCTACGCTTGCCAGGCGTCGCGGTCAACAGCCTTGCACCGGCTAACATATAGCATCGCAGGTGGTTAGTAAATGCAATGCGGTTGACCACGATGTGATGACAATAAGTAGACGTCATTGGTTGGAAGGTATATTTTGAGGAGCACTTGTCTCTTCTTTCTTGAGTTGTACCCGACTGGTTGTGTTCGATGGAACCGACAGTCAGCGCGCGTGTGTGCATGTTTGTGTGTGCACACTATCAAACTTGTTTTCTTTTCGCACATGCTCTCAGTGAACTATATACGCAGAATTTAGTCATCCTCGCCGCGGTGGCTCAGTGGTTATGGCGCTCGCCTGCTGAACCGAAAGACGCGGGTTCGATCCCGGCCGCGGCAGTCGAATTTCTATGGAGGCGAAATTCTAGAGGCGCGTGTACTGTGCGATGTAAACAACCCCAGGTGGTCGAAATTTCCGGAGTCCTCCGCTTTGGCGTCCCCATGGCCTGAGTCGCTTCGCGATGTTAAACCCCCATAAACCGAAACCATTTAGTCATTCAGAATTACACGCTACTTTGTTGAAAGAGCGTAATTCAGTGTTCTCTTGTGAACGGCGCACCAATTTAGACATACACTATTACGTGTCGAAATCAGTACGAGGGGGTACCCAAAAGAAACCGGAATAATTTTTTGAATCGGCAAAGCTTCTGTGGTACCGCGTTTTGCCGCTAGGAGCGCATAGAACGAACATTTCAGAGTCAGTAAGCCGAGTGCCGTTGCTGAAGGAGGTCAGACTAGTTTAGGCAGAGCTTTAGAGTGACGACTGGTTTGTGTGAGCGTCGTTTTTGCAATGGCTGATGTTCGTGAACAGCGTGCGCCGGTGAAATTCTGATTTTTTCTCGGAAAAAGTGGAACGGAAACTCTTGAAATATTCAGAAAGACGTTCAAGGACGATGCTATGGGGACAACTTAAGTGTTCCTGAATTAAATCCTGAACAAAGCTACAGTCATGCCAATGGAAAACTTCAAATTCACCTCGCCTCAAGAAAGCTCGCCAGGTGAAACGAAACCTCGAAACAATGCTGATTTGTTTTTTCGACGTGAGAGGAGTCGTCCATTGAGAATTTTTTCCGCAGGGTCAGACAGTTAGCCAGGCTTTCTACTTGGATGTTTTGAAAAGATTGGGCAACAGTGTTCGGTGGAAGCGGCCTGATTTGTGGCAGACGGGTGACTGGTTTTTACATCATGGCAATGCCCCTACTCACACAGCCCTGTTTCTACGACAAATTGGGACCAAAAATGGCATGACCTCTGTTCCTCAACCCTCATACTCACCCGACCTTGCCACGTGCTACTTTCTTTGTTTCGTAGAATGAAAGGACAGGTGAATGGAAAGCGTTTCGCTGATGTTGCTGAGGTGAAGAAAAAAACGACGGAGGGACTGTCAAGCATCAGAAAAGATGAATTTAAACAATCTTTTGAAAAATGGAATGAAAGATTCGACAAACTTATTATTGTAAGTGGAGAGTACTTTGAAGGATATTAAAGGTCTGTGCTTAAAATGTGAACAAATAAGTTCAAACAAAAATAAGTCCGGTTTCTTTTGGGTACCCCCTCGTATAGGGGTACTTCCTCGTCGCATCGGCATCGCGGCACTTGTAAAGTTTCTTTTTGAACGGGTGCCTTTATAGCCTCACTTTGCTGCTGGAATTTGTTTCTTATTGTTTTTCAACGCTGGCCGGTTTGTTATTAATGCACTATAAATGTATTTGCTTATATAGGGCGTTCTACGAAATCTATAACACACCTACAAAAGGGCAACGCACATGCGCCTGCAAAAGTGGCACCGACAAAAACACCTGCACAGTGGATGCTTCTCCACAATTACACCCATCCTATAGGTTAATGTTTAGGAGGAGCAGACAGGTACTTGCAACTCTTGTGATTTATGCATTCTTAAAAAAATGGTGACGTGTCCTCCTTAGGAAATTCTAAAAAGGTTAAATCTGTACCTCCACACTGACCAGCACAGCCCGTGCACCCGCCTGGGTACAAAAGACACCAGCATGTGGCGTTTAAAGAGTCACTAGAAAACGGAGGATCATGCGAAGACGTGGTAAGAATTAGGCGTACGGAGTACCAGACGAGACCAAGGTGAGGGTGTGAGCAAGCGTACCCGAAACGTTCATGGAACATCAACATGGCGAAGTTTGTCCCAGTCCGGACACTGCTTTTCGCCGTTGATTAAAGATAGTTTACTTAATCTGGAACCAGGGAAGGCACAAGCGGTAAAAGTATCTGTGCGCTTCTAGTTGCAGGTTCCTTTTGTCAGAAAGGGGATCGTATACATTTTTAACTCGCGCTCTACAATGAACTGTTATGAAAGCGTAAAGGCACCCTTAGCAAAAACTAATACGTTTGGAATATACGGAGGTCTATTTAAAATGTATTTTAAACATATTTTGTATTCATGAATGCACTAGAAATATGTAGGAAATACGTTTCTGAAATTTCATGCTTGGTATTCGAAATATATTTTTAAAATGTGCCAAAAATACCTCACTTAAAGCATACTTCGAGCACTTTTCAAATACATGAAAAAATATGCATGCAGTTTCAGCATCTTGTCAGTGTATTAAAAGTGTATTTTCGGAAATATGAAATTAATTCATCGAAAGTATACTTCAATTCTAGAAAACGGGCAGCCCTTGTAAACGTATATGTATGCAGTTTTAGCATCTTGTCAATGTATTAAAAGTGAACTTTCGTAAATATGAAATTAATTCATCCGAAATATATTTCAATCCTAACAAACGGGCAGTCCTTTTAAACGTCTTTGCACACTTCTAGCTGCCATGAACAGTCGAGTGCTCGAAATCGTGTTTCGGGAAATGGCATTTGCGTGTCGTCAATGTATTTGAAGTGTACTTCCGTAAATACGTAATTAATTCGTCCAAAGAACACTGAAATTCTAGCAAATTGGCAGTCCGCATTAGCATATTTGCAGCGCACTACAAGCTGTCGTTGAACAATCTAATGCTCAAAATCGAGTTTCGGGACATCGCATTTTGGTGCTGGCCATCTATTTAAAGTGTACTTTCGTAAATACGCAATTAATCCGTCTGAAGTATATTTAAATTCTAACAAATGGGTTGTCCGCGTAAACATATTTGCATTACACTTCAAGCTACCGTGGAACAATCTAGGGCTCGAAATGACGTTTCAGCGAAGAGTGAAAACTTTCCCTTTCTTGTCATCCTTTCGTTTATGGTAACTTCTAGCAGGAAGGTGATCACCACTTATACCCCTGCTACACGGGCGCTTCGAATGCCTTCCAGACGAATGTCATCTAACGATGCTACACGTGTTCTGTCTAAGGGAGTGCTTGAAGATAATATTACGCCAATGAATATTAACCGCGTCAGCATGAAATTTCCCCGGGAGTGCGCCGATGAGGACGACTGCACTCATACTGTTGTTTACATCGCTTGTTTACATAACATAAAACGCAATCTGCGCTTTAGTTCTAATAAACAATCTGTTTTCTTTTTTACTGGTTGTACTCGTGATTGTTTACGCAGTGCTACAATGTGTGGTGTTAAGAGTGGACGACGAGACCTGGCGCCGGCGGCAGAAGCATAGACGACGACGGACGGGGGTTGTTGCTCTCCAAATCACCGAACCTCCGAACCGATCGAAGGACGCTGTCTCCCACGGGCCTGGGAGAAATTACTGTCAAACGAGTGTCGTCGTTAGGCAACGATGCGGCGAGAACTTGGGACAGCAGCAGCAACGCTGGAAGCAGAGATGCACATGAAGCACGGCGGACAGCGGTATACGTTGGCCGAGTCGGCCTTCGGGTCACCGAACGGGATGATGCTACGCAAGGTCACGCTGAGCGAGGCTGCTAATTGAAAGACGCTGTGTCGAAGGGGTCTCGTGCTTCGGCCATCCGGCGGGGGAGTTCGAGAAGGTTCAACCACCTGCGAGGAGACTGCGGGATTCTGCTTTCCCACGGAGGCAACGCACAGAAAACTTGTGGCAGTGGTCAAGGTGACGCATCTGTGTTTGCTGACTGTCTTCCCCTTCTCATCCCCCGAGCTGTGAGCGAGCGAGAGAGCTTCAGCACCGCCCCGTGCCGTGGGTGGTACCGCCAGCGTCATCAATGGCCCATCCGATTGGACAACGGTATTCGAACCAAGTTCCCCAGTCAGGGATCTGGGGAACTCGAACCGTATTTAACGGGATGTTGTTGTGTGATCGGAGCTTTGCATTGCATTCCATTCGATTCTCTTCTGTAAATATGTAGAATAAACCCTTCTGTACAGTTTCCTCGATAACGCAGTCCGACATCGTCATTCGGAGCCGGTACCTGCGGGGCTAAACGAGTTAGTCATCTCCAGGACCCCTCCGTCTCCAACACTGGTTCCAGCGGTGGGATAGAAGCCCCATCTTTAACACTGGTTCCAGCGGTGGGCTTGTGGGCCCGTTCCTAACACTGGTTCCAGCGGTGGGATTGTGGCCCGTTCCCAACACTGGTTGGCAGCAGCTGGGATGGACCGTGCGACATCGTACTTTCTCCACGGGTGAGCGTTTTGGCTTTTGCTATGGGATTCGCCAGGCTTTAAGATTCAGAGAATAATCTTGACTGGGAATCAGGGCTTTGTCGTTTGAGAGGGGTTATTCTCAAGGCATTGTTGTGTTAGCAGAGCCAAAGCGGAGAAAGCGTTGTCATGGACCTAATGAGATTGTACAAGTCGGACTTGCTGTTGATATGCGAGGAACTGTCGGTTGAAGTGCCTAGCAAACTAACCAAAATTGAATTGGGCGAATTCATTCTTAAACAAGTCAAGCATAACGATCAGTTGCTGGTAGATACGTGGAATTTGGTACAAGGGGAAAAAGCCCGCAAAGTAAAAGCTGACCAGGAGGCTAAAGAGAAAGCCGACCAGGAGGCTAAAGAGAAAGCCGACCAGGAGGCTAAAGAGAAAGCCGATCGGGAGAAAAAAGCACGTAAGGAGCAAGCTGATCGAGAGTGGGAAAAAGAGAAGGAACGGCAACGGCAACAGTGGAAGGTTGAAATTGAAACAAGGAAACTAAAGATATTAGAACTTCAAAACGAAATACGAAGAAAGGGTGGTAGTGTGAGAGCCGGAAGTCCTGAAAGAGCAAGCGATGCTTATGAAATAGGTCCGCAGATAAGACCCGAAAAGTCTGTGACCGTAGCCGCGTTGGTAAATCGCGACACCACGAGGGAAGTGGCAGAGAACGCGTTCAACCGGTGCGGTGGTCCAAGGGAAGCCGCAGAATCCGAGACCGTGTCCAGTGTAGTTGGACGTAATGCTAAGAAAGAGCATTCCGAGATAGCGTCTCAACGACACGAGTGCGAGGATTCTCCTCCGAGTGAGGCAGGAGTGGCAACGGACAACTTTGTCGGGACTGTTACGAGCGCGACCCTTTCAGTAGAGTCGATACAGGCGTCAAACCGGCAGGACCGCGAAAAGGGAGATTTTCCTATCGAGAAAGGTTTCGAAGTAGGAACAACGGAAACCCCCTTTGAGAGTAACAACCGCGGTAAGAGCGAGTTGGGATGTCACAGTGGCTTCAGTGACAAAGGCTCCGGAGAGGCTACCTTGGCAGTGCTGGCGCAAGCAGAAGGCGAGGCTGCCGAGCAAAAGGACAGCCAGGCGGGCTCAGTTGTAGCTGAGCACTGCAGAGTAGAGAATGGCGCGCAGAGCGACAGCCAGGCGGGCTCAGTTGTAGCTGAGCACTGCAGTAGAGAGAATGGCGCGCAGAGCGACAGCCAAGCGGGCTCAGTTGTAGCTGAGCACTGCAGTAGAGAGAATGGCGCGCAGAGCGACAGCCAAGCAGCGGGCTCAGTTGTAGCTGAGCACTGCAGTACAGAGAATGGCGCGCAGAGCGACAGCCAGGCGGGCTCAGTTGTAGCTGGGCACTGCAATGTAGAGAATGGCGCGCAGAGCGACAGCCAGGCGGGCTCAGTTGTGGCTGAGCACTGCAATGCAGAGAATAGAGCGCAAAGCGACAGGCACGCGGTAGAGGACAACTCCCTAAGGAATGAGCCAGGGATCTCAGGGGCAGTTTCATGTCCGTCTGTCAGCTGCGTGGAGCTGGCACTCTGCTGCGAAGGCACAGAGGCCAGTTTGGAATTTGAGGAAAATTTCCAAAGTGCGACGGAAAAACTAGAGATAGCTAGTTGTGATCAAGAAACGCACGCGGTACAGGCTAGGCGCAGAAAAAGAAAAAGGGCAAGAACCAAGAGGAAACGGATCAAATTTAAAGCCCTAAATTCGGTTGCGCAGACAGGGGCGAAAGAAAGAAATGCGGTGGAAGGAAAGGCGAAGCCTTCCCGCGTTGCGCCTCGTAAACGTACGCTTGCAGTTACTGGTCAGGCGGCACGCGAGTCAAAGGCTGACCGCAGTAAAGAAAAGGGGAGAGCACGTCTTCCAAGCAAAACAGGCGCAAAGTGCTTCAAGGGGCATCGGCCTGTAAGAAAGCCTAGACCGCGCCGTCCGGACAAAAAGTCAGTTAAAAAAAAAGGCAAAGCGGCCCAAGAGATCAGAAGGCGCAAGGTTGCGCGGCACTCAGCGCATGCGAACGCAGGCGTCGAACAATCGAGACGACACATGCAGGCGTGTTCGGCGGGCGCACTTGAAAAGGAATCGTCCTTCACATTTGGCACCGCATTCTAGGAAGCGCGCATGGCGAATGGGTAGCCGAGCTTCCTGCGTGGGGCGAGAGAAAGAGGTGCCTTCTCGCGCTGGTCACTGCTCGTTGTCCAGAGCCAGAGTCGGTTATCGACATTGTAGGCGCGACCAAGGTTTTCGTAGAGCCTCGAGGGGGCGCGGAAACGACAGTGAGAGTCGGGGATCGTTTTTTTCTGCAGCCTTTTGTCACGAGTTGACCGCAGTACAATCAGTCAAAGCGCGACCCCGGCGGGCGCGTCTGAAAGACTAATCCTTTCAACTCGGCGGCGGGGAGTCAGCTTTCCCCCCCGCGTGGCGCTTCGAAGTAGCTGTTTTTTTTTTATTCCTCTTTTTTTTTGTGTGTGTGTTTATGAAATCAGGCAGGGAAAGGCTACTTTTGAGTTAAAACGAGTTGATCGGAGGTTACTGTTTTTTTTCCTTACCTTAGACAAGGGCTATGGCGTCACTGAGTTAGAAAGGCTAGGGCGTCACTGAGTTAGAAATCACAGGTGTCGATTTCCCATGCTACCAAGAGATAAGGGCACTCACAGGAGTGCAGCTCGAGTAGAACTACGCTTAGCGTCGCGTAGGCGGAGCGTTGATCTCTTGATTGACTGACACCTTACGAAAAGGGAGCCTCACTGACGTACACTGAAATGACCGAAGAGAAAACTCGTCTGGGGGAAGCGCTCGTGTCCAGACCTTTGATTCGGGCCACTTATTTTGTTAAAGAAGCTCAGTGTGACGCCAGTGATAGAGGACTAGGTGCTATTTTAAGTCAAGTTGGCGACGGCCACGAAGAGCACCATGTTCAGTACGTCAGCCGCAGGCTGACCTGTAGAGAAGAAGCGTTCAGCGCTTCAGACAAAGAGCGCGCGTTTGGTTTAGACGGCACAGACGTTGTCGGGTTACCAGAGCTACTAGAACGGCGCAAAGTTCATATTTGAGACTGATCATCGTCTCAAACATGCTTATGACAGTTTTGTCCCCCCAAAAATGGTCGCTTGCTTAGACGGAGTCCTGCTCTCCAAAAACAGAATTTCTCGGTGCGTTACAAGAAGGGAAAACTGCACGGAAATGCTGATGGTTTAAGCCGACTATTTTAAGCGGGAGAAATTAGGACAACCTACTGTGTGTGTGTGTGTTTTTTTTTTCTTTAACCTTGGCCCAAGCGGTCCGTCTTGGGCGATTTCAAAGGGGATATTTTGCGCTTTCTTGGCACCAAAATTACGCCAAAATTCAGTAATGTTTTAGTAAACATTTATTGTCATTGTGGGAAGCCTGGTGGGTCTTTGGCAAATTCCGAGCGCTTGCTTGTGGGTCAGTGCCCTGTATTGTGGAACAGTCCACTGATGCCATTCTTTGTTGAATGTTCGTGCTTGGATGCCATTTCTGGAAACCAGCCCTTCCACCCGACTCCGGCCTCATCTCTTCCTGCCCAGCGGTCGTGAACGCTGGCCATTCGAGATTTTTCGGGCCGCGGACGAGCTGTTAAGAGTGGACGACGAGACCTGGCGCCGGCGGCAGAAGCATAGACGACGACGGACGGGGGTTGTTGCTCTCCAAATCACCGAACCTCCGAACCGATCGAAGGACGCTGTCTCCCACGGGCCTGGGAGAAATTACTGTCAAACGAGTGTCGTCGTTAGGCAACGATGCGGCGAGAACTTGGGACAGCAGCAGCAACGCTGGAAGCAGAGATGCACATGAAGCACGGCGGACAGCGGTATACGTTGGCCGAGTCGGCCTTCGGGTCACCGAACGGGATGATGCTACGCAAGGTCACGCTGAGCGAGGCTGCTAATTGAAAGACGCTGTGTCGAAGGGGTCTCGTGCTTCGGCCATCCGGCGGGGGAGTTCGAGAAGGTTCAACCACCTGCGAGGAGACTGCGGGATTCTGCTTTCCCACGGAGGCAACGCACAGAAAACTTGTGGCAGTGGTCAAGGTGACGCATCTGTGTTTGCTGACTGTCTTCCCCTTCTCATCCCCCGAGCTGTGAGAGAGCGAGAGAGCTTCAGCACCGCCCCGTGCCGTGGGTGGTACCGCCAGCGTCATCAATGGCCCATCCGATTGGACAACGGTATTCGAACCAAGTTCCCCAGTCAGGGATCTGGGGAACTCGAACCGTATTTAACGGGATGTTGTTGTGTGATCGGAGCTTTGCATTGCATTCCATTCGATTCTCTTCTGTAAATATGTAGAATAAACCCTTCTGTACAGTTTCCTCGATAACGCAGTCCGACATCGTCATTCGGAGCCGGTACCTGCGGGGCTAAACGAGTTAGTCATCTCCAGGACCCCTCCGTCTCCAACACTGGTTCCAGCGGTGGGATAGAAGCCCCATCTTTAACACTGGTTCCAGCGGTGGGCTTGTGGGCCCGTTCCTAACAGTGGGAAGCGATGATGCGATCGCACGCCTGAGAAAGCCGGGTTGTTGGCATCGCGCAGGACTGGCGCTTCTCGCTTCTTGTCCCGGCTTTCTCCGACGTGACCAGTACTTTTTCTTAAACTACTTTATCCAGAAGTATGTATGGCGACTGTTCGCTTTAACTGAAACGGCCTAACTTGTTATCCACAAGATAGCGACGGCGACGACTGCTGCTGGCCGTAAAGCACGGCTCGGCAGTCTGGGTCACACCGGCGATTCCCGTTCATCGTACGCGTGCCCTGCGATGTAAGCAATAGTTGATTTCAGGTCACTGTTGCCAAAACTACACCTGGTGACCATTTGCATTCGCTAAAGCTTGTGATTCGCTCTTCACAACCGCCGAAATCACAGATCCAACCCTGCGAACTCGCTGGGCCTAGTCGTCGCGGAAGGGAACAGAGCCGTCGTCGATTGAAACTGATTTGGCAAGCGCTTATCGCTGGTGAGTGTTCAGGTATGCACACTTGAAATATAGCCGTTCGTTTCGCTCATTTAGAAGCGCGAGCATACACACACCGCCGCCTCATCACCGTGCTCTCGCTCAGCCGCCGACAAGGCTGACCGTCCGCCGACCGGATTCGTCGGTGTCGTTGGCCTGAAAAACGTGTCCCTCTAGAATCATATTATAGTAAACTTGATATTTCACTATAATTACATGCTGTTGTTCAGCGTGATATATACTGTCGTTGTCGGACCAAGGGCGTCCGCAGAATTTTTTGCAGGGGGGGTCCCCATTGGTTGTTGGCGCCGGAGGGGGGGGGGGGTATGTTCGTAGCAAAAAGGCACTATTTGCGGAGTAAATTTATTTATTTATATACAAATAAAATAAATAAGTAAAATACACACATGAAAGAAAAATTACAAACAGCAAATTAAAGCGAGGCTAGGAGAGATACATTGGAGTTTATCAACGAAGAAACAATTAAAATTAATAAAAATGCAAAAAGATACTATCACTTCGTGGAGAAGAGTGCTCAGTCTTGCTGCATACGGGTTCTCGACACACCCGGATTGATGACCAGCACACAGCACAATATGTTCACAAACACGCAACGACAGTCACTCAGTCAGTCTTCCTTGAACAGAAACTGTAGACGCCTCGGATTTTTTTGGGCGAATTGCGTGATGACACTGGTGATAAATTCATTTCTGTGCTTCATTACACGCTCTCGGTGCACACTCATCATACAAAGGCCGTCCAGTCTGTCGTTTGTCATCGTTGAGCGTAGCCACGTTTTCACTCTCCTCATTGTACTGAAGGAGCGTTCGACCGTACAGGTAGTAACTGGCAAAGCCAGAGCCACCTCAATGGATTTTGCAACACCAGGGAAGAATGTCTTGGCCTGATGTAGAGCTCGCAGTAAGTTATTTCTGATGGGTCCCCAGTTTTGTTGCACCACATCTCGTACCAAGAGATGGCCTCTTCCTTGAAGTTGTCGATGCCGTAAAAGCACTGGAGTTCTTCGGCGAGAACAGCGAACTCAACACGGCTCAAGTGCTTCATTTTTGATGGATGCAGCTGGAGAAGTTTGAAGCTCCTCTCATTGCTTTCAGAAAAGCGCCGAGCTAAAGAAGCAGTGAGGGAGTCCAAGTACGGCACATATATTGCCACACGGTAGTATTCCTCTGGCGACTGAATCCCGTAGTTGTCTCGGTGGGCCTGAGAAGAGACTTGTCTTGGTACAGATATCACCACATTTAAGTGATTGGCTGCCTCCCTTGCTGCATTCATGATGTTAGAGAACTCCTCTACAGCGTTTGTCCGGTGGCCGCGAAAAATACGTTGTAGCTCAGTGATGTGGCCATGCACAGAATGGAAGTCCATGGATACACCTTGCAGAATGTTCGTAGCTGGTTCGAGCCGAGCGCTGTACTTCGCTACAATATGCAAGCAGACGATGAAAGATGAGCTTGTTGTTGCGCAGTAGAGGATGTGAGCTCGTTGTCTAGTTGCAGCGTTCGAGCATGATTCCGTGGACGCGAGCTGCTCGAGTGCTTCGACTATGGCCACGTAATGCTGAGAGAAGATCCTAATAGACTTGTACTTTGCAGACCATCTTGTCTCACACAGCATCGGAATGTTGGGCACCAATTTTCTCCGGAGCACGCTCTCGCGGAAGAAGTTTATGGTTTGTTTGATTATCCCAATTGTGTTTCGAATTTCAGAGACGTCGTTCAAATCGTTGATGACGAGATTTAGTTTGTGACTTGCACAGTGGAAAAATAGTGCCTTCGGGAACTGTTTTTGTATAATTTTGTTCACTCCAGCTTCTTTTCCAGCCATTGTAGAGCATCCATCGTACCCCTGTCCAACGAGGTTCGAAAGAATCAGTCCGACATTCGTCAAAAGCTTCAAGATTGCCGCGGCGATGCAAGCGGAGTTTAATTGCTCCAGCTCTACAAATCCCAAAAACTGCTCTCGAACGCACACTTCGACTTCCGCCTTGTCAATAAAGCGAACGCCTATAGACATCTACTCTTTTCCTGAAATATCTGCAGTTTCGTCAGCAAGAACGGAAAAAGCAAACGCTTTGTTAGTTTCGGTAACTATCTGCTCTCTCAGGATGTCGCCACAGATTGTGATGATCTCGTTCTGGACGCGGACAGAAGTGTACTTGGCATTGCCAGCAGAAGAAACGAAGTGCTCCTGAAGTAGAGTATCTCCAGCTTCTACACGAAAGTCAAGCAGATCATTGAAGACTCCACTATCGGACTGCTTGCCGCGAATCGGCAAGTCATGCGTCGCGCAAAAGACAATGGTGGAAACTATTGGAAATAGTTTCTCACGGTTCCTTTCAACTTGCGCGTGCAGTGCTCTGTTCAGCTGCTGTACAACGGGTAGCTGCTTGCCTTTCATCACATCCATAAAGTTCTGTGAGGCCGTCATTGCCTCCTGGTGCCATTGGGATTTTACGTGATCCCTGCACGCCTCGTGCATTTTTCTGTAGTTACTGAAAGCGCGCACGATAAAACTACCTTGAGTACCCCGGTGAACACGCGGAGGAAAAATGACGCAAAAACGACAAAAGGCGCCTTTCGCTGTCGCTGAGTACGCAAGCCAGGGGGCGTAATCTCCCAGCCACTGATGTCGAAAAGGCCTCTTTCCAGGTGTTACATCCTTCTTAAAATCATATGTGACATTTGGCGACCATGGCTTAGTAAGAAGACGTAACTTCAAAAAGTCCGGTATGCCAGTGAGTTTAGCTTTGCCTAGAAACTCTCCTAAGTCATATTCTTGAGGCAAGTTATTTGTTTTCTTGATGTTGTCTCCGGACTTCGATCCCAAGCAAGGAGAAAGGGAATCGTTTCGGCTTACTGCGTGACCGGAGCTCGCTGGTGGAGTTCCTTCCATGGAGACGACGACGCCGGCTACTGTCCGGTGATGAAAGGTTGCATCGCTCTGGTCAAATCCGGACTTGAATCCCAAGAAAGGAGAAATGGAATCATCTCGGCCTGCTGCATCACCTGAACTCACTGTTGACAGAGTCCCTTCCATGGAGTCGACGACATCAGCTACTGTCCGGTGATAAAAGCTTGCATCACTCTGTTCAAATGCTACACCGTTGTCACATGTCACACCAGAATCTGCAGGGGCGCATTTGGATAATGCTTCGTCAGACAACCGCTGACGCTTGAAGAAGCGTCGAATATCCATCATTCGGGACCGCGCGAGACAAAGCTGGCTATGGAGTTCCTCGGGGTTGGTAGTGTTAAAAATATATACACATTGATTGGAAAAACGGTTGAATGCGTACGTTGAAAACAAAAAATGACTATGTATGCAGCGAAAACTTATTTACAAGATAAATGCACACTCGCAGCTTCATACACCTCGCTCCATCTTGCTCGCGCAACCGCACAGTCGAGTATTTGCACACACACTACTCGCCGCTCGTCGTTTTCTCGTCCGCTGTCTTGGTTGTTCTCAGCTTCGTTGACAACCGGCCACTAAAAACACCGAAGCACAAACAAAGAGGCGCGCACACGCAAGGAACGCCGCGCGACTTCCGCGGGGAAGGGACACTCGCCACTCCGGTCGGAAAATTTGTTTTGTGTGTTTTTATGGGGTTCAGAGCCCCAAAACGACTCAGGCTATGAGGGACGGACGGTCTCTTTACCATGCACTGACATCGCACAGTACATGGGCGCTGTTGGGATTTGAGGCCCAGCCAGAGGTGACAGGCGAGCCAGGCAGGCGCCATCGGGCTGCCTTGACCAAAGGCGCTGGTTTCCGGAGAAGACGCAAGGAACGCTGGTGTGGGGGCGCCTCTGGAGACTGCGTCGCCGTGAACAAAAGCAGCTAATCCCCTTTGCCGAAAATTCTGAAAGCGGCGCTTGTACCGAACTGCGCTCTCCCGTGGATCGGAGGAGACAGCGAGCGGCGGCGGCGCCAACTCATCGCCCGCTTGCCCCTGAGCAGTCCGACAAAGCGGGGATGGACACGGCTGATTTGTCCCTCCCTCCTGAAGAATTCATCGGTGGCCGGGGTGTGCACTGTCTGCCTCCGTGTCGCTATCTCTCTAGAGATCAAAGAAACAGGCACACATCTCAAGACGGCTCGAAACACATGCTCGCCGGTGCCGCTGTATGTCTGCAACGACGCGTCCCCGGACGCGGCACTTTGCAGATGTGACCCAAAGCGTGGAAGCAGGGCCGCTTTTACTCTTTTGGCTGAGCGCACCGCCGCCCCTGACGTGCGGCCATCACTCACGGTTCGAGTGGGTGATTTTCCAGGGGGGTGCAGCCGCCCCCCCTTGCCCCCCCCTCCGGACGCCCATGTGTCGGATTAGTGTGACCGCCGTCGTCGTCGTCGCTGTACACTGAAAACGAGCTGAGGCTTTCGAATGCGTTTCGAAAGTGTCGTGCAGCACCGCGGCAGTCCATCGAGTCCGAATGTCATTCCTATTCTCGAATGCCATTCCACTCAATGTCATTCGAACATTTCCATGTGAGAACGTGATAGCATTATACCAGCAAAAGCGCCTTGGGTACTTCTGGGTCCGAATAAGCCAGCGGAAAGGACCCCGTGTGGCAGGGCAGACCGGCTCCCTTACACGCCCATGTATCTGTTGGTTGACAGCTCGACTCCTGACCTGTGCCTGACGTCAGTTTCAGCTAGCAAATCCGTTCTCAATTAATCCCAGATTCGAACGCGACCAGTAGGGTACTTCTGCGATAATTTGGAAGCCCACAGTATTTGCGCAAAAAAAGGCATCACCGTGCAAAATAGTGCGTCGCTTTCGCTGGGTATATATACGGCAAGCCAAGTGTAGCGCTTGTCGTAGGATTTGTTGTTTGCTGTGTCGCTATCGTCTTGGTATGCTGTATGTAGGTATCTGCCGTTCCGATTCAATCACGTGACCTTATAATATCAGACTCCTGTTGATTAATGATAAATACCCGTGTACGATTTGTTCTCCAGTTGATGAATTAACCCGTGTCATTCCATGGAGCCGCCCAGTAAACACATTTTTAATGTATTAAATGTATATTTTTAGTATATTTCTAATGTATATTTTTATTATATTTTTAATGCATTATAAATATGCTAAGCGGGCAAAAATGTACTTTTCACGTATTTTTAAGAACGTTTAAAATATTATTCCTAGTATACTTAGAAAGCATTCGTATTGAAGTTTAAGCATAGGGACAAAAAATGCGAAATAAATATGAAATTAATACAATACGTTTGAAATGCATTTTTAGCACATCCTCTTTTTCGCTAAGGGCATGCATAAAGGCCTAAATTATCACCGCGAACTCCGTAGAACAACCTCTGGTGTGGCCTTGCCACGATGTACAATATTCCATGATAACAAGAATAGTTTATCTATCTCTATTCTTTAGTGCCATTATTCTGTCTCGTTGGTTATTCTACAGTGCACCTGTGCTCTGGTCGAACCAGTCGCTTGTCTACTTTGTACTCGCTCTTCGTTCTTTTTTTTTTGCAGTTCACGCTTGTTAGCAAGGAAAGCAGCGATTTCTTTTTTGGTAAGATTGCAATGAACATTTATTTATTTATTGGAAGTACCTGCAGCGCCCGTAGGCATTATTGCAGGGGGGTGAGGATACATAACAGAAGAATAGGCTAGAAAAAAGAAAAAAAAAGGAAGAAAAAGCAATACAACAAGGCATGACACAGCAAGAACAAAATGAATGAATATGAAGAAAGAACAAGGCATGAAAAGAAAGTACAAAAAAATTACGAAGAACTTTAGCAGCTAAAGTGGTGAAAGGCGATAGCCTGAGTGCTGCGTTCTGCTACGCGATTGTTCACTTCACATTCTGTTGGTGCATTAATTAACTGCAAACTAATGACGCTTAAGCTTCGCCTTTAGGAGTGGAACGCGACAGCGTGTTGTAGCGCTGCCAGGCGGTCCACGGAACGCCACCACCCATTCGGCGCGATGCGTTGGCCTTTGAATGCAACGCTTTTTGAGGAAAAGTTCTACGCCTTGCTCGTCGGTAAATTGGTTTTTGAGGAAAGGAAATGTATCTGTCTCTCATATCTCGGTGGACACCTAAACCTCGCCGTAACGGGAAGGGAGGAAGATGGGAGTGAACGAAGACACCGTATTCCCTAGACACTCCTTTGTTCATTCCAAACCATCGAGCTGGCATGGCGGAGTGGTAGCGTGCTCGTCTCGCACACCGGAGACCGGGGTTCGATTCCCGAGCTCGGCCAATTTCTTACTCAGTTTTATTTATCTGGTCTGACTAGAAAGGTTAATTAGGCTAATTGGTTAAGTACGTCCCACTAACTTGGAGCATCACTATACGATCCCTTTAATTAGTTGCATGGTTAGTAGCCAAAGTACAGTTGGCCCCGTTTGAAATTCGCGCACTGAGACGTCACGACCGTTTCGACCAATTGAAAAGCGTGACATTTCTGTCGACAACTTCTGCTTACAACGATGAGGCATTAAAGGCTTCCGCCTTAAAAAAGAAGCCGACTGCGCACTCATACATTCGATAGCAACGCGCGGAACATAGATTCAGAACGGCACTCAACAATTTCACGGGGCAGGCGATTCCAGTCATGAATGGTAGATGGAAAAATGCATTTTGATAAGTGTTAGTTTTGCATTTAATTTCATTAATCATCCATCTGTGGTCAAGTCTGTCTGAACTGAAATGCAGTACAAGAAAATAATTATCTTTATCTGTTTTTATTTTTCGGTGAAAGATTTTATACAACATTTCTAACCAAAAGTTCGTACGGCGTTTCCATAACAGCTCCCATCCCAGCGTTAGTTTAATGTTAATAACACTGCTGTTAAAATCGTAATTACTGGAAACAAACCGAGCGGCAAAGTTCTGAATACGTTCAAGCACGTCGGTTAAATTTAACGTTCGGGGGTGCCAAACAACACAAGCCTACTACAATATTGGCCGAACATAGGTGAAATATAGAACTTTTAATGTTGCCATTTTAAAATTTCTTCTTGCAAAATTCAGCATATGCCATAAGCTTTAGTAGAAACGTGCTCGACGTGCTCGTTCCAGGTGAGATTGGAGGAAAAGTAAACGCCAAGGTATTTATAATGAGATACTCTAGAAAGTCGGATAGAACCTAATTTGTATTCAGCCAGCAAATGCTGCTTGCGTGTGAAGGAAATAAGCTGACACTTTATTGGGTTCAGAAACATCTGCTACTTCAAACACCATCGTTGTATGCGGTCCAAGTTGTACTGCAAATGGCAAGAATAAGAACTGTTAGCAAGATGGTAGATAACACAATCGTCAGCATATAAACGTATTTTACAAGTCATATCTTTAGAAATGTCATTAATATAAACTAGAAACAGCAGAGGCCCTAAAACAGACCCCTGCGGTACCCCCGAAGATACAGAAACATAATCAGACTGGGACCCATTAATCAATACACGTTGTTTACGTCCCTGCAGGTAACATTGAAGCCAGCTTAAATGAGAAGGTGGAATCCTGAGTAAAGATAATTTATACAGTAGCAAATCATGAGGTACCAAATCAAACGCTTTCTTGAAATGTAAGAAAATACAATCCTTTGTGGACCCTTGTCAAATGATGAAAAAATATCATGGCTAAATTCTAAGAGCTGCTTCGTACACGAGTAACCTGATCTTAAACCATGCTGAGCTTGAGTAAAAAATTCATTTTGTCCCAAATGCTTCATCATTGAGCTATATATTATGTGCTCAAACGTTTTGCAGCTAATTCTTGTAAGCGAAATCGGCCTGTAATTAGCAACTATGTTTTTAGGACCACCCTTATGAGTGGACACCACGTTAGCGTTTTTCCATTGCTGGGGTATTATTCCTGTATCTAACGATTTCGAGTATAGACTAACTAAGTAATGAGCAATGATTTCAGCACAGACCTTAAAGACATGACCGGGAACATATTCGGGCCCGCTTGCCGAAGACACCTTTATGTTATTCAGCAGGTTTAACACACCGTTGTATGTAATCTTTAGCTCAGGCATTGTCCCTTGCACATGGACACCCATGACTGGGATTTCATGATGGAAATTCGCTGCGAAAACGGACTTAAAATAATCATTGAAACAGCATGCCTTATCAAAATCATCAGTTATAGGTTTTACGCCGTTATTCAGTGCCGGAATTCCGACTGATTCAAGGCCATTAACTTTAAGAAATTTCCACAGTTCTTTTGGATTACTCTGAATTTTAGCACCCAACTCATTCATGTACCTTTTTTCGCAGCTTTACTTTTAACTTTAAAGCGTAGCAAATTAAGGCACGCTTCTTTGAAGGAATTTGAGATACACTGTAAGTTCGTAACCTTTTTCTTTTTCACTACGTTACCGCCTCATTTATAATAGTTTTTGCATAGATGAAGAGTACTCAGCGTGGACCAGCGCAGGTGCGCAATCAGATGAGGCCACTGCGCGTGTGCAGCAGGTATCTGATAATGCGGTATACGCCTGCACTAGTGCCTCAACACTATGTTTATTGCGTGAAAGCCACGTCGTGAGTGAAGGCACGCCAGCAAAAGCGATGCATGCGCCATTTTATGCCAGTGATACGACCTACAGGGCGAACACAGTGGGTTGGCCGTGTAGAAGTCAGTCAGGAGCGTCCCTTCAGCTGCCATCCTGTCCAGGTTGGGGGTTTCCTTGGCCGGGTTGCCGAAAATGCCGAGATCTCCCCAGCCCATCTGAGGACCACGGGAGGACAAGAAGCAGATCAGCGAATAACGCCGCCGTGATGGCCACTATAGGCACACAGCGGTCCGAACCAATGGTGGCGTCAAATGAGCAGACAGCTGTGCATGGCATGATCCGCTGACTGAGAGCGAAATCTTTTTGACACGCGAATGACCCCAACGACTTACGCTTTCGAGAAATGCAGAAATACCGCACTCATCCACATAGTAGTGCACTTAAGAGATGGGGAGGGCGGGGAAAGGGGGGCCGTGGACTCCCCGAGAGCGCATTTTCCAGCTATACTGAAGATAATAAACAGAGTTCGCTTTCAACCATGAACTTTGCTGCCTCCTGTGCGCGCCTATATGTATGCTCGTCCATCAAGCCTTAATGGAATGACAGAGGGCAGCGTTAGGGCCTCTGAAACGCCATTATGAACCAATTAATATGGTTCTGTCTCATGCTATTCTCTGCGGTTTATGTGTCGTGATGGTGGCCTTGTTGCGTCAGCAGAAAAAAATAAAATAACTGTAATGACCGATCTTCTGGCACGAGAAGAGCATTCATGAGCGTACGCCGTCAAGAAAAAGGCAAAAGTAAAGGAAACCCGCAGCGCTGGGAAGCATGACTGGCCTGTATGAGTGCGCACATTGCCCCATGCTGCAAGCTGTATCAGTAGCTTTCAGCATGCCGAAGCAGCGCCGGGAAACCCGCGAAAAAATTGCAGCGTCCGAGAGTGGTGTTTCAGGCCGGGCACCTTCTATGCAGTGAATCGACCACACTGTGCAGCGTGGGCTGAGAGTTAATGGTGCAATTCGCTTTCATTCATTCATCATCATTTCATCATTTATCATTTATTTTACCCTTAAAGGCCTCTGTTGAGGCATTACATAAGGGGGGGGGGGGACAAAGCAAATGCAACTGAGAATAATACGTTAATACAACAAAACATAATGCAATAAAATACAACGTTGGTCAATAATGAAGGGCGCAAGGCTGAATTAGGCGGTAACAACAACAACAACAAGAAAAAGAATTGCGTCCTATAATTTACTATAACTGGTGCGCCACAAGTTGAGAATAAAATTTACTCACATCATCCATAAGCATTATGACGAAATTGGGCTTCGGAGAAGCGTCCGTGTAAGGAAACGCGAGCGTCGTGACGAGCATTGCGCAAACACACACATGTACAAGCGTCGCCATCGATGTTGCGTCCAAGCGATGGTGTCACATTCAAATGCCCGCTGATGCTTCTCGCACTCGGACAGCCCCTTGTCTTACACGGGAGGGGGAACGTTCTTCTGCCGGTTGACTTATGCCTCGAGAAGCCCTTTGCATTGATGCTCCTGCCTCTGAACTGGCTGTTTATCTCGCCGCCGAGAGCCTGCTTGTCTGATTACCAATCTCCGTTCCTGATACACCTCCGACTTTCTCGACTGGCTCGTGTGACCTGGAGAGGAAGGCGCCGTCGGTACGTAATGTATCGGCCTCTGTGTCATAGTGCGGGCTACACACTGCAAAAGCGTGAAGTTTTCTTTCTACTTCGCCATGTCCTCTTTCCATTTCCTCTCTCTCCTGGATTACTATATAACCACCCTCTGTTGCAATAAACGCTGTTTTGTTTTTTGCCTGTCTCGTTCCCAGGCGTGTACGCGCGTTCCGTTCCTGCCGTGGCCTATCGGCCGCGGCTATGTTACAGTGGCGACGAATCAAAACGACACCCACGCCTTGACGGCGTGGGTGTAAATTCAAAAAGTATGGATAACTTTAGAAGTTAGTGAACTTTTATTTGCACTCTGTGACTTAAATAATGTTTGCCTTGCAGTATAATTCACGTGCACAAACCACACCAGCGTGTCTTTCACTGCTTTCTAAAAGAAAAATCTGCATCGAATGATTTTAAATAGCCGGAATAGTTCCGCCTTGTACATTGTGGGTAGGCAATGTGGGGGTGTAGTGCGCGGGTAGCTAGTGCTTAACATGTCATAGTTGTCAGTGCTTTAGGAATATGCTGAAATGCTTAAGTAGCCGCGTCATCCACTTCCAAGCGCTTTATGACACCTCTCCTGCTTAGCAAGGACAGAAGATCAGAAACATATTGGCCACCGCACGCCAAATTACATTGCAGTAAATGAGTAAATCTTCATTTGCAGTGCACTGATTGCATTACTACGTGGTTATTGGGGCTCGAAAGGAGAATTTTGAAGCAGTTTGTGAAGAAGGTCGCCACTAACGAACATCAATCAGCGGCTAGAAAAACTAATGCCGCATGCTCAAGATGCGCATCATTTCATCGGGACTATACTTTATATCTCTCGGTCTTATTGTGCCTCGTTTCCAGGGAAAATGTTCCAGGTGAGTAAGATATTTAGTGTTCTATCGCACTATAGATATCATAAATTTTGTTCTAGTTGCGATCATGGGACTTGTTCCTCAACGCACTTTATTTATTTATTTTTGCGTGTAGAGAGCTGCACTGGCACGAAGTCACTGTCTGTAAATCTAGCCATGCGCTTCCAACTGCAATTCTGTCATTTATTGAGTTTTCGTAATTTCCTTGGTGAAGTTACTGTACTCTACATGACAGTTCGTGGGCGCCATTGCAGAGCTTCGTTTTATCTTATATCAATGTCAAATTGAAAATGTTCAGGTTTTAGGTTTAGGTTTTATGAGGTTTAATGTCCCAAGGTGACAAATTGGCGATGCGGGACGCCGTAGTGAAGGGCTCCGGATAATTTCGATCACCTGGAGTTCTTTCACGTGCGCTGACATCGCCCAATACACGGGCCCCGAGCGAAATCAAAATGCGACCGCCGCGGCTGGCATCGAGCGCGCATCTTTAGTGTCAGCATCCGCGACACCGCGGCGGCTTAATTTGAAAATGAAAGCATTGCGTTCAAGTTTTAAATGACTTCTTTATTTCATGGAATCAACTTTGCGCTGTGCGACGTCAGCGAATCCACGAACAACGATGCGGCCTCGAGGGCGGGACCGGCAGGCACCGGTCGATCTTCTCGCAGCCCGGAGGGGCCCACTGCTGCAGAGGCGAAGGACGGGTCAGACGGGCAGCCCAGCAGCCGTGGGGGTACCTACCATGGCGGCGGCGTCGCACCAGTCGAGCTGCGGTTTTCCAGGAACCACGCTGCTCTTGTGCTGGCGGTAGATGGCGAGTATGGGTACGATGTTCTTGCGGTACTCATGGAGGTGGGGACTGCAAAACGAGGAGGGTGTCCCTGCAGTTGGCGCGCTCTGAAGGGGGCTCTGGGTACAGCATGCATTTACTGCGAGCGCACATTAGAATTCGGGACCCGGGCCTCATTGGTGCCATTCATGGAATCAACGGGGCCGCCGAACTCCTGTGCGGTCCGCCGACCACATCGACCTAATCTCTTGGCTGTGAAACATGCTGCGATTACCAGTTGCAGAAAGAGCGAATTTGTCACTACAGGCTTTCGACAGTGTCGAGCCTAAGCAAGCAGTAGCCCGTCCAACCGCAATACAGCAAGCGCACGTACGGTATGGGGAACTTCTCTCCCGGGTCCCGGCCCATGTGGAACATCACCGGTTGGTCCGTGTAGTTTAGCTGCTTGCGGCTGGTAACGCCGTCCACATACTGTCCTGGGCATAGGTTCAGGTCCTGGAAGCAATAGGTTTGGCTCGCTAGTTCCAGCCTTGATGCGGACGCGGGTTCCTGGGCGGTTTCCGGGACTTAATGTTTAGTAACCTGTTGGTCCCATAAGACAAAATCCAGTAGCCTTCCGGACCCACCATCGCGAGGTTAGACAGGCCCGGCATGAACGGGGAAGGAACAACGGGGGAAAAGCAAAAATACAAACAGAAATAAACTACGCACGAAAGTCGTGCGGAAAATCCTTTCCAGATTGTATGCAAGGGTGAATGTTGGGCTCATAGTCGTCTTAATTGCGGCTGGCAAAGATATCTTTTTGAGACACAGGTAAGTTGGCCGACATTTGTACAGGAGCAACCGCCTCCTCGGGCGTACAAGAGGTGGTGCACCAGTGAATCTAGCGCGACACCTTTGACAGTTCTGCAGATAGCTCAACGAGCCCCTTATTGCGCACAATAACTCGTCGCATGGGGACGCACGAGCTGAACGGTCCACACAGCACTGAGGGCTCTTGTCCAACGGAGGTGATGCCCAAAAACCCGTTTTCCAGAAGCGACAAGTCTTTTTCACCGCCCAGCGTCGGTCTATTCTTTAACAGACTAGCCTGGGTGACGTACCAATCACCTGTGGCTCCTGCGCTTAGGGACACATAATTCACAGAATTTTCTGCCGGCTTGCCTCGTATAGTTGATGTCGAATTTTCCGTTGACAGCACCTGGTTCGGGCCAGCGCTCGTAACAGCCTTCGGGCCTGATGGCAAACACCCCACGCACACAGGGCAGAATAAAATACATGCCAGCTGCTTTGGCTGTATGTATACCCGAGCAGATGTTCCTTTTTTACGGGTCAGCACTCGGCAGTGCATCGCGATAGTTGTGCACGAGAGTACTTTTCACTTTCCAAAAAACACAACAGGAATAGGCCCGGAGGGTGGTTCATTGGACAGATCCTCCCTCCCTCCAACGTATACCCCATAAATACAATAGGTAGATGTTGACACAGCGTTGCTTTTTTGAATGAGAGAGTCGTTAGCTGCTTAAGGAGCAACCATCTTTGTGGACATCCGATATGTTGAGGCAAAATAAAAAATAAAAACAAAAGTGGGGGCTTTGCCCTGGATCACAACGTACAACATGCCAGTTCAGGGTATAGCTGTTTAGGCTCGTTGCTTACTCATGACGAAACTTGAAGAGCTTGAAACACAAGGACGGAACGAAGAGGACGACACAGCTTTCAAATGGTTTTGTTTATTGCACATACAGGTTTTTACACAAATGCGGAGTGTATGAAAACCAGACGTGCAATGAATAAAACCGGTTGAAAGCTAGCGCATATGTCTTCCTCTTCGTTCCGTCCTTACGTTTCAAACGTTAAAACTTTCGTCGACAACACGCTAGTGTTTGTGGCCAGCGTATGGATTCAAGTCAATGTCAAGCTGTATAGCACTCACATGACCTTGTGTTTGCTCGGAAGCTCAATGATTTTATTGTTGAAAAAGTAGTCCAGCGCCTCATTTTAAGATGACTCAGAACTTGACAGCACGGGCTCAGTGATTGGCCTACTCGCTGTCACCAGAGGGTCAAGGTTCAGTTTGCAACGGCTTCGTTCTTTCGTTATATTGCCGTTCATGTTACGAAAAAAAAAAGAACATTGACCATATGAGCCCAAGCAGAGTACAGAAAGGTTCTGTCGAACGAAATCGGTTTTCTAAATCTGAAAAAATGTTGCGCCCTTAGTGAGCGATGTGATAAGGCAGGGTCGACGGTGAGAGAAGAGCGTACCCCTTTGAAATCTGTCCAGCACCAAAAGTGCGCCTTGTACAAGCCGCTTCGAACCGCCATCAGCTCGTTGCCTCGATAGTAGAAGACGGGCCTGCGCACAGGGTGGATGCACGCGAGTGAGATGGGACAGCGGTGAACGACACCCAAATGTTCATCCATAAAAACCGCCTCGCTCGAGTATATTCGCTTTGAGTGATTATTCTTTAGTAGATCCCAATGCGCTGCATTCACCACTGATCCGTTTTCATCTGTCCAAGTTTTAATGTGGCAGCAAGCTATGTAATCGGAGAGCAATCAGAAGCACTGGTTAACGTAAAGCGTAGAGCTAGTTACAACACAAGAAAGTCGAAAAGTTCAAAACATTATCCCACTGCGCAGGCTCAGTGGCTTTGGCGTCCGGCTGCTGATCCCAAGGTCGCAGGTGCGATTCCGACCGTGGTGGCCGCATTTTGGTGGAAGCGAAATGTCAAAAAAAAAAAGCCCGTGTGCTGTCAGCACACGGTAACGAACCCCAGGTGGTCAAGGGCGTCCGCAGAACTTTTTCCAGGGGGGGAAGGGGGGGGGGGGGGGGCACACGATGTCCGGGGATGGGGAGGCGGTAGGTTTGTAGTTGTTTTCTACTAGGGCATACCTAATAACCGTAATTCGAGGGGGGGGGGGGAACCGCCCCCCCCCCCCCCCCCCCTTGCCCCCCCTTCGGGACGCCCATGCAGGTGGTATAAATTACTCCGGAGCCCTCCACTACAGCGTTCTTCATAACCCATGTGTCGCTTCGGGGCGTTAAACCCCGAGATTTACAGTTTATAAAGCATTAGAATGCAGACACGCATCATGGTATAATCTGCGAAGGATATATGAGACGGTATCATGAGTTGTATAGATCTGCTACTTCGCTCGCATCCAAAACTGGTTTACACACCATATGTAAGTTAGCCCTAAAGAACGGAGATACGATTTTTTTTTACAGTTGGTTATTTCCATTTCTAGCTTGAATGAATTAAGAAACGCCAGACACACTTGGCCTCCAGATGAGTAACCCGGAAATAGCGCGAACGACGGCCGTAGAGGGGGGAGAATACAAAAGCGTAAAGTTTATCGCGACATTTTACTTGCTGAAATGAACTCGGTACACCTGCAAGTGCACTGAGTCGTTCGTTATTGGAAGCTGGAATTCAAATATTCAAAATTCTGCCTTCGGCCGGAACGACGGTCTAAATTTGGCCGAAATTCGACACCTCGCTCACTTATCGTTCCATATCGCTCTTCACACATTTTTAGTTTTCTGTCAATTACCCTTGCCTGTTGTGTTCTGCTGTTTGGCCAATCTTACACTGTATATACTGCCAGCGTTTAGGACAAGGTCCGCGGTGCTCCAAATTGAGCAGCAGTGCCGGCTCGTCCACTTTCACTACTCAGTTCCGGCATCGAAAAGGTGGACACCTCTTCCGCCGGCGATGTGTTCACCTCTCCGTGGGCGGGTCGTTCCGGCGGCCGAGCAGCCCGCCGTGCACCAGACTGTGGCCGTCCAGCACCAGCCCCGGCGGAAGCGTGGCCCCCGCCAGCTCGGCGATGGTGGGCAGCAGGTCCATGTTGGAGACTGGCAGCCGGCTCACCTGGATGCAGGCAAGGCACACGAGCACAGATTAGTCGGTTGACCGACCGACCGATCAGGGAGCATGAAGAATGAGTGAGCGAAAGGGCGGCTACGGAGCATCTTCGGCTTTTCAGACAATCGCAGCAGCGCTTGCAAATACCTCGCGCTTTGTTGCGCGAGGCTCGGCGCAACTCGGGGTGCAGCAGCTCTGTCGGGTTTTATTCGGAACAGTAATGACTGAAGTGTTAGATTACGGGATCCTTAGCGCATCTATAAGGTTTCCCTAGTTCCTAAAAATATTGCTTGCAGTACTATCCTCGTGTGAATGAATGCCTTTTTAACACTTATATATTGGCCATGCATTATTAATGTGTACCATTCTCGATTAGCTTTACATTTTTATGCAGCCTCATATTGCGTATTAAAATACTGTTCCGCATAAAAAATGGTCCCGGAGTTGTTTTTCTTTCCATCATCTCGAGAATCTGCGAAGCTGTGCGGCGCTAGCTGTGCATCACGCACGCGGTTTCAAGCAGAGGAAAAAGTGCGCGGCTCTATAGTGGAAAAAGAACTCTTGAGAAAAGAAATGGCCGTGCTCCTCGATTCATTCCTCCGTGTACTCCCACCTTACTCCTTTTCTTCCTTTTTCCTCATTCCAAGCTCAGGAAATTGTGAGGCTCATGTTTTTTCTTCGCTTTTTGTTGTTTCCAGCCGCAATAGATGCGGACGGACGGGGTGTCAGGAAGCCTTGAACGGAACCGCTTGCAGCTGAGGGTAGTACGTTAACACCGTTTTGTGAAAGTAAAACCCAGGCAGTCTGGCAATTTTGGTTCATACAGAGGCATACGAATCATCGATTAGTGCCCAACTCCACATTGTTGCACCGTCCACAGCGTATCTACGTCAGCCATTGTAACCGCCCAAGTCCCACCGAAGACAATAATAAAGTCGTATGTATGGGCCCGGGACTAGTCTTTGCGACCGTCTGCTTACTAATACTGGTCCGCTCGCTGACCAAGCAAGGAAACGGGAGGACGAAACAATTGAAACGGATACAAAATCGACAGCAGGAGAGAGAATAGGTGAAATCGCCCCCCTCAACATTGTCTCGTTTTACTGCCTTAGCGCTCGCTTTGTTCTAGATTTCGGGGAGGTGTCCTCAAGTGCCCCGCTCCGCCCAGTTCCGGCTCACCGAGCCCGCAGGGATGGTTCCGGGCCACCAGGCAATGGCCGGTTCCCGGACGCCTCCTTCGAAGGTGGTCAGCTTGCCGCACAGCAGGGGCCCGTTGCTTCCACCTGCAGTGCACAGGCCACGTCTGCAGCTGCACGGTGGACCAGTCACGAATGTTCGCCCGCTCCAAAGCATCATGAACTTCAAGGAACAAGGTGGTAATGCTTCCATATTTCCGTGTACTTGAAAGAATAGCCTGCCGTTCAGACAGGGCCGCACGTGGTGAGAAATGACTTGTTCACCACGTGCCGCTATACCGCGTCTGTATAGACAAAGAAGGCACGGCCCATTTATTGTCTCGAACGCACTGCACGCAAGTTCTCCAACAGCGGCCCTTCTCGACTTAGCGAGCGGGAATAAAATTCAGAAGGCTAAAGCAAGTGCGTGAGCAATAAGTTTACTTTCTTCGTTGCATGCAAGTGAAATGAATGTCTTCTTCCAGTTGAGAATTAGTTAAGCACGTGGGCTGCGCTTATAAAGTAATAGAAGCATCACCGTCCTCCATTTCGCGCGTGTACGTACCGCTTTCCTGTTCATATATGGCCGCCCCGTTGTCCGAGGTGAAAAACACGAACGTGTTCTCCGCGATCCCCGTGCTCCTCAAGGTGTCCAGGATGGTGCCCACGCCACGGTCCAACTCAATCACAGCATCGCCGTAGCTGCAGCGCCAATGAGTAGCTCGCGCGCAACACTTTACTCAAGGCGGTCGCACTGCAGCGATGAATGAATACCGCCCGCCTCCTAGAAACGCCAAGAGATCGTGCAAGCAGGCCATGCACATCTGGTGAATGAAACGCACTTGCAACCTTTAAGGACGCCCTAACACGTACTCGTGCAAAGGTGAAGTTGTAAAGGCCGATTGAGTACACGGCTTTCGATTACTTTCAAACGTATACTGGTCGCGCTGACGTGAGGCAAGCTTCCACGCGTGGGTCATCTGGGGTGGGAGCCGCACGTACCACACGCACCGCTTCCGAACAGAACAGTCTCCTTTTTACGTCCAGCTTTTGTCAGCACTCGATAATCATGTTTCTATTCATGAAGGGCCGATTCCCGACACACTCCCTCGCGTTAGAATCCGGCCCGGCGTATACAGCCGCAATGTGTCCAACCTTGCACGATAGGGAACGTCGCGGATTGGTATGCTTTTGGCGGAAGCTTCTCGAAAGATGTTATACTCCGCCCACTTGAGCTCCGACGCAGTGGTTTTTAAGGCGGAAGCCTTTAATGCCTCATCGTTGTAGCAGGAGTTGTCGACAAAAATGTCACGCTTTTCAATTGGTCGAAATGGTCGTGACGTCACAGTGCGCGAATTTCAAACGGGCCAATTGTACTTCGGCTAGTAACCATGCAACCAATTAAAGGGATGGTATAGTGATGCTCCAAGTAAGACTGAGTTTAGTTAATTAACCATTTAGCCTAATTAACCTTTCTAGTCAGACCAGAACAATATATTAAACCGAGTAGGAAATTGGTAGAGTTGGGGAATCGAACCAGGGTCTCCGGAGTGCGGGACGAGCACACTAGCCACTCCGCCATGCCAGCTCGACGATTTGGAATGAACAAAGGCGCGCCTGGTGAATACGGTGTCTTGGTTCACTCCCATGCCTCTTCCTCCCTTCCCTTACAGCGAGGTTCAGGCGTCCACCGAGATATGCGAGACAGATACATTTCCTTTCCTCAAAAATCAATCTACCGACGAGCAAGGCGTGCAGCCAAACAAGCGATAGCGTTCTGTGGACTCGCTGGCAGCGTTGCAAAACGCTGTCGCGTTCCACTTTCAGAGGCGAAGCTTAACATCTTAACCACACATCAGTGACACAAGCAGCAACACCGCGCTTAAGGCTTTCGCCTCACCGCACTTTAGGTCAACAAAGTTCCCCCCTCAATTTTTTGCAAGGACCGGCGCTATGTCACTACCCCCGAAATCGCGTCAAAGGGGGCTGCTATTTATGCATTTGGGAGGCCGCGTCGACGGTTCTGGCACGAGAACCTCGCGGTGCGCGTTTCCTGTTTTAGGACTCCCTCCCGCGGAGCGTCACTCACGCTCCCCGGACGCTCTGGCCTCGGACAACCTCGGAGGCGTAGACGGGCGTGTGCGTCGAGTCCGGCGCCCAGTACAGGAAGAAGGGCTGGCGCTGCGCCGCTTGCCGACTGATGAACGACACGGCCTCCTGGAACGAGAGCCCCGATGCGTTTTCCTGCGCTGAACACACCGCAGCGAGGCGTTCGGCTGCTGGACACAAGCTCGCGTGGCTGTCTTCGATCCTTGCCGCATTTCGATGACAGGGAAATGCAAAAATAAAACGCTCGTGTGACTGTCAGGTGGCAGAAATCAGTCGGCACAGCCCACAGCGTAAGTGAAAATTTTCTATTAACCATGAGCCAGTCTGCTCAATGCGAACAGAGTATGACGGTGAAGAACAGACAGGCTTATGATAATGCAAACTTTCGAGGGATATGTTATACAGGAAGCCCTTCTCTGCTTTCTAGCGATCAGTGAATTTTTTAACACCTTTTTACTCTCGCTAATTTTGTTTCTTCTTATCGGGTTATGTCACAAATACTTTTTTTTTGCGTTTCCGTGCGTTTCTAAGTGAAGTGAAATGACATATCTGTGTTTTACGCCCTGCAATGACTTAATCTAAAGATACGTAGTTTACTTTTCTTGCCAGGAAAAATTCACAAAATTTTGAAGCAAATATATTGGCTCACTCCTTCCTGCACTAAAGTTAGAGTTTGTTCCGTGTATACGCAGCTTTACTCATAACCACTGCCCGCTTTTCACTTTGTTCTGGGAGATGCACGTACCTCCGTGTACATCACTGTGACGTTGGACGTCGCTGTCTTGACATCAATCTTGAAGTCCTCGTAGTATCTGCAATAAGACAATGCTTAAAAAAATATTCCTTCATGCTTTACTCGCTCCCACAAGGCGGCATGTCGTCGTCCACATGTGTTAGACGATACACTCCATCAGAGTACGTGAACCACGGTGTTGTGTGAACCAATGAAACCGGGTACGTTCGGCGCTTGATATTCGAGCGCAAAGGTTTACTGGGCAAAATACAATAAGTATAACGCTTCCCCACATCGTGCATTTAGCATATGATAACGGCAGGTTGCTGCGTTCCCCCCCCCCCCCCCCCCAAAAAAAATGTAATCAATCCATATCTCACCAAAAGTAAAGTTTTAGAAACATGGCACCGACCTCTGCAGGCGCAATGCCGAGCTAAAAGTATACGAAGATTTTAAAAAGTACGGAGTGCCCAAGGCAGGTGAAACCAACTGAATGCTGATGAGAGTCGCATGGCCTAGTCAGCCGTATCTTTTTTTGTTGTTCTGCAAATTTCATTAGTTACTAAAGACCAGTTAGCTGTTTTTAAATATTGGTGACAGGAATAAAATGACCCTGCAGAAGCTGCATATTGCCTTAAAAAACAGCGTGCAGTAATGTTTTCTTTCACCAAGGTGCCATTTACGCGAGGTAGTTTTTCTTACCGGAATTTAAAAAAAAGGTCGCAAAATACGAAAGCTTCCACGTGACAGTTGTGGTCCTTCATCGTCCCAAGACGCGTCTCAGTGAACAAAATCAGATTTTCTCTGGCGCGCTCTCTCCGACAGGGCTCTGCGTGCGCACCGGGCGAGAGATACGCGCCAGCAGCTTTTTCACATGGTAGCTTTCATTTAGGGCCGGTAAGTAAAGCTGCATAAATGGTACCTCGATGCGAACAATTCAGCCAGCTGTTTCTAGACGACCTACAAGTTCTGAATCGACACTTTATTCCAGAAGGAAATATTTAATAAGTGAACTGATCAACCTTTACTAGCAAATTATTTAACTTTTGAACACGAAAAATACTGCAGACTACGCAGCGTGACTCTCAACAGCTCTCAGTCGGTTTCGCTGCGCTATAGGGCTCTCCGCATTTTAAAAAAGCTTGGTTAATTTTAGTTGGGACACCAGGTATCTGAACCAAGTATAGCGGCTGTCAAACGTGCAACAATAGTTTCGACCGACTAGCTATACAATCCACCGATTTGAGCGAGTCCTGACAGCTCTGATTCACCTGCCTGCTTCATATCTGACTGTCTTATCGACTGTTTCCCGACACGCACATGGAAGAGGTTCCCCAAACACCGCTACGACCTTTCGAAGGCAAGCTCTGTTCCGACCGACCCTATGGAGCCGGCGAAGATGGTTGGTGGTGCCCTGTTCACTAGGGGTTTTTCACTTCGTCCTGAAGCAAAACCAACTCGGTCTGTCGTTGAAGTTAAGTGCTCCTGGGGAATATAAAACTTCAGTGATACCAATCCTCGAATCGGAAGGACAGAGCTCGAAGTCATCGTCGACCGACGAAACCTGTGGCATGCGTACGGATCGTGCTTTTATTTAATGTTTTTTTTTTCGACTGCGAGAAACATACTGCAATACGTCACCGGATGCCAGATACGTGCCTGTAAGGTCAACGAGCGTGTTTTAGCTGCTTAGAGTGGTCCGCGGCCGCACCACCTTCTGTAAACAAGATACCGCGCAGCAACACTGAGCATTGTAGCATTGTTGAGCTCCTTACGCAGCAGAATCCAGGGACCTCCTCTGCACTGAGCACTGACCTAGAGGACCTCTTCTACTCGCTTCCACATGACAACTTGTTGAGGGCAGTGAAACAGTGCGTAACTGAGGACAACGACGAGGTTGCGTTTGTGAATGCCAGTGGCGTCGCTGTTGACAGTTTTCTTGAACTGCTTTACTTTTATCTGGCTTCGACCTTCGTGAAGTGGGACAATCAGTGCTTCGTGCAACGGTCGGGGGTGTGTATAGGTTCCAGAGTTGCCCCAATCCTCAGCGACATATTCCTTGGGATGGTGGACAGGGCACTCGAAGAAGATATCAAGCTTCTAGCAACCAAAGTGTTCCGGTATGTAGACGACTACCTGGTGTTCACTAGAGAAGGGAGTGACATGAGATCCTCAGTAGACCTGTTGAAACTTTTTAAGGAAAAGGGACAAGGCTTGAAATTTACCTTTGATTGCCAGACAGTCGGCATATCCAGTTTCTGGACATTAATCTGTTCTTTACCGAAGATCACGTGTGTTGGAAATATGCACCACGATCGCAGAAACCCCTTCTGAGCCACGAGTCTGGCCACTCGAGGCTTGTTAAAGATGACGTAGCAATGTCATGCCTTGGGTCATCATTGAATAAGTCCTGCCCACACTTAATAGAGGACAGCTTCTACGCACAGGTGTCAAGGCTCAAAGAGGCTGGCTTTCCGGTACAGAGCCTCGCGCGTCTGGCGGAGAGGCTCTTTGTGAAAATGAAAGGGGATTGCCAGAAAGCCCAGTAAAGTGCCGGTCACAAAAAGATTGCGCCCATTCCATATCTACATGGTGTCTCCCATCGTCTCAAAAAAGTTGCAGGCAGGTTCGGCATACAGGTGGTTTTTACTGCTGAGAATAAGGTTGGCAGGATTTGTGCCGCGCACAAGAAAAGAATGGACGAGTCGAGGCCCATTGCAGGTGTGTGCGCTGTCAGACACGCCAACAGATACGTGCCGTGCAACACGGGCGTTGTGTACAACGTACCCGTATCATGTGGGAAAATTTATTATGGGCAGACTGGAAGGTGCCTCAACGTCCGCCTGAGAGAGCACGAGAAGTCGCTGGGGGACATCTGCCGCCTCATCAAATCTAGTTCTACATTGCCGTGACTGCAGTAAAGAAAATGATAGCATGTGTGTTCCTGATTTGGGGCGTGCCGACGTTGTCTTCAAGCACAGGAATCAGAAGTGCCGGGAAATAGTAGAGGCGTATCTGATCGCCACATCGCGCATCCCGTGCGTTGCAAAACCTTCGGTGGCGTTACACCAGGTAGAACTGAACTATCTTGAGAGTACTGCTGCAGTGCAATGAGGCTAATGCGCACGTGTGGTTTGGTTTGCCGTTTCTGTTGTTTTTGTTGGGTTTCATGCTTTGTGCGCCTGCGCGTGCTGGATTGAAGCCTTTATAGGCACGAGCATTTCCTAATAAAATTTCAGTTGACAATCAGCGCTTGTTTGTTTGCGTGTTTCTTCCCCTGTCTTAGTTTTTCGCGCTGTACATAATGCTGAGCATACGCGGCGCAGCTGATGAGGTGGAGCCACCCATTGACGTCATTTTATTAGGTCAAAGGCTGGCACCCAGGTCTGCCAGCTGCCGCCGCAGCGCCTATCCCCGCCTTTCCTTTCATCGTATCATCCTCCGCCGCTGCACCATGCTCTTTTGTAAAGGCCTTTCAAACTGCTCGCGTGTGGCTCCATGCGATCCAATTAATACTAAACCACTGCAGCTGATCTGTGAGGTAATTCTGCAACAAAAGCACCTGTCCAGGTTCGGTCGAGTTCAAAGTCTGGAGAGATTTTGCAACGGGCAGATAAATTGTGAATGCCTCATGGAAAACCGTGCGTGCCTTAAAAACAAACTCATAGCAGCACCGCATTCTCAAAAAACATAAGAAATTGGCCATAATATCATTTTCTTTTTGAAATTTACACTTCTGTCGTTGGGTGTCCTCAGGTAACGAAAGAGAAGGTCGTAAAGAAAGCCCCGCAACAGAAACGCCACAACCTTGTGCTGCATACTCGAGAAGACGGGAGAAACATCTTCCACCGAACGACATGCGTCTTATTGCCATGCATCACATACAGAGTATATCCCACTGAGGCCACTGGTAGGACACAACTCAAAATCGAAGCGGCAAGCGCACCTCAAAGGAGGCTCTCCAGCCAATGTCGTCGACCGATTGTCATGACGTCGTGGTCAAATAGCGTGGTGTCACAGGTGGCTGGCAGGTGCATCCGTGAAACGGTGTTAACCACAACATCAAGACAACCGGTCGACGACATAGGCTGGAGCCTCCATTTTCACCCAAGTGCAGATTACGGGTATTTCCGCAAAGAAATACTGCTGTCACAGGGATTTTTTTTTTCATTAGCAACGATTGTTTTCACGGTTCAGTCTTTTGCCCCTCCGCAGTTTACCGCTACCACCTGTGACGTCAGAGATGATGGCTAGCAATGACTCTCAGTCGGCGGCTATGGTCTATCAAAGGCGACGGTGTCCAATGTCAAAGAGGTGGAAGATTGAATGGACAAAACCCCAGTTGGAAATTTTGAGCGCCTTCGTTCTGCGATTCGAATGAAGTCTGTCCTGTTCCGACTCGCCTGCCGATCATGCGGTCGTCCCTGAAGACGGGGATGTTGGGCTGCTTGACGTCGTCGAAAGGGCCCGGATGCGTCGACGGCGAGCCGAAGAATTCGTGGAAGCCGTGGCGCAGCGGCAAGAACGACGCCCGGTGACCCAGGTGCCTGCACCACCGGCGGCCGCTTCAATTTTTCGCCTTGGCTTACAAATGTCATGCTTGATTAAATGTTTTTTTTTCAAATAGTTTAGTGTTAAATTTGGTGGTCATAACTGAAATTATCTTTTAATTTTGTTTTTCTTACTTCCTGCCTTTGTTTTTTGTTTCTGTGGAATAGTAGATGAAAGCACTGCATATATATTGTGTCCACTCCTGCTTGGGCCACATTGTTTCCCAAAGTGACAATTCTGAGGTGTTTGAAAAACAAAAATAAAATAAAAAAAACTCCTCGATCCTCGGTGGATCGTTTGAAAGCGTTAGAAGCCAGCTGTTCGTTGTATGTGAGGTTGACACACTAAATTTCGTTATATCCGAAGTAGTACACTTAAGCTAATTTATCCGTGGTCAACCCAATAAGTGCATTACATCCGAGGTCAGCACACCAAGGTTCGTTATACCGGAGGTTACATACTTAGGTTTGTTGTTTCCGAGACAAACCCCGAAAGTTCGTAATATCAGAGGTTAACGCATGAACGTTCGTTATATACGAGATGGCATACTTAGGTTCGTTATATCGGAGCCCTAGGTGACGTGCCACGCGTGATTGTGCATTGTCGCCATTTCCTCTCGCACAGGCCATTCTAATGCTAATGCGTTCAAATTTTGCACGCATATAAGTGCACACATTTTGTAAGCTGCGCTTAGAACAGTGTGCCTTAGACCGAAGTGCAGAGCTCGGTAAATTGTCTCGGAACCTAGTAAGAAAGCATCGAGACCAAAACTGCGACGTGAGAGCTGTGTCTATTCCTTCTTGTCCTATGTCATTTCTTTCCACGGTCGTGTCGGCTGCGTTTAATTTCTTATCTTTGTAACTTGTTTGTTCTGCTTCGTGTATTTCGCCTGCATGTTAAATTGGACAAAGTAGCCAGGTACCCGACTGTTAGAGCGTGCACTGGTTATTCACAGTCGCCATGTTCTATAGTTTCTCCACATTTGTGGATAAGTCACTGCAAGCGCCTTATCGGAAATATATTTTTGTACTGTTGTCTAGATATCCTAACTACACCTTTGCACATTCCACCGCACCTCTTCCTGGAAATCGTGCAGGAGCCATACGCATGCACCGAGGCGGCGCGGATGCCAAAAGGTTGAGAGTTGGGCGTACCAACCATTTGCCGACGATCATGTTTCGGTAGCCGACCTCGCCCAGGATTTCTGGGATGAGCAGCTCTTCGTCTGGCACGCCACCCACTACGCACGGCGACACGTACGCTGCAACAGCCAGGCGGAGAATCGCCAAGGAAACAGAGGGAAGACAACAGCTGGGAAAGACTCAGCGCAGCGTGGTCCGCGATGCTGCGCTGGGCGCCGAAGCAGCGCAGCGCGGACGCCACTCCGTTAGAACAATGTCATGAAGGCGCTCGATCGCTATCAAAGACCCCGTCGTCAGTGCCCGCATATGGTTCCAAAAGTGAGGTAGTTTGCATCACCTGTAGAGCAAAACTAGGACACTGGGCATATTTCCGGTGTGTTAGTCAGTGTTTTTGCAAACCCGTGCTATTTAACTCGAAAACTTATCCAGATTACATTTTTGCTTATACTGCACAGCATTTCGTCGGTAAAAGACGCGATAAAAGGCCGTCATTGGTGAGGGTTAATTAATTATTTAGCGGCTGCAGGAAGGTAAATAGCTTTCATTTAAAAGTGTGAAGAGAATCCCCAGTTGGTGCCCTGCGGTTGTCACGACATCCGCTCGAACGCCTCTTGAAGGTTTGCGCCATGACTGTGGGCTGGAGTTACGTACCATTTCTGGAGTGGTTGTTGCTCGTGTAGAACCCGCTCCGGATTGGCAGACGGCCGGTGAGCAATGCCGCCCTGGCTGCGAGAAGCCATGGTTAGGACGCCCTGCACGCTCCTTGCGAATTTCTCGCGCGCCAGGCGATCAAAATAATCGACCGACAGCCAACTGTTTACAGCCCTGTCTGCGCACAATTGGCAGAACTGCTTACTGAATGACAGCTGACGATCAGATGGAAAAATGGGCTACTTGAGAGCCGGCTATTCCAATATCAAATACATATGAGGCACAATTGAAGAAATAAAACGGAGAATGCAATGAAAAAATACACGCTTTCGAACGAGAGCATTTAGAGGCACAGCCTACTTAACACACAATATCTTGCAGATGCCTTGAGACGTCTGTAATGGTCACAGATGTCTTGGGCTACAAAAGATATCTACAAGACGCTATTAGGTACTTGCCTAGAAGACACCTTAGCCAAGACGTCTGGAAGCTGTCTTAGGAAAGATTTTTACGTCTTCAGCTACGCAAGACGTTTACAAGTCAGCTGAAGCAAGTTGTCTTCAAGACATCCTGCTTCTGAAGTCTAGAAGGCTCCCTCACAAGAAGTTTCACGGCTTGAGCTACATGGCGGCGTATGCAGCGGCAGTGCAATATTTACGCCCAAACAGGAAAACCTTAAAGAGTCGCGTAACCATCGGAAACATGACAACAGAAAAAAGTTGAATTAACATGAGATCAGCACGTATACATGCGTGCATAACTGCCTGCGGCAGGAATTTTTTATTCTAGACATGCTATTATGATTCGACTGCCACATGCGCGACAAAAAAAAAATTCTGCGCACTGAGCACCAATCCGTCTACTGACCAGATATAAGGCGTCTTGCCAAAATGAACAAGTCGTCTCGAAGGCGTTTCAAGTGACCGCTAAGACAGTTACCGAATGTTTATATGAATTCTTGACAAGATGTGCAAGTCATCTTGCAGACTGCTTGCAAGACATTTCTCGACATCTGAAACACCTTGCAGCCACCTTCTATAGCTCAGCTAATTCTCCAATTTTTCTGAGCCCTAAAACGTTTTGCAAGACTTATTGTAGGAATATTCTTCGTGTCTACAAGGGCTTGCATGACAGTTTACGACACAAAGCATGCATGACAATTAGAAGTCTCAACTCATTTCGGGCTGTCCCCGAAAGTTTTTAGCACATTGCATCTCAGACACAGAAATATAAGTTGTCTAAAACATTTAAAGCTACTTAAGACATGCACAAGAAGATCTTTTAGTCAAAAATAATGCCCGTACCACACGCGTAAAAGAAATGGCAGTAAGTGCTTAAGGCCTTCAGTTTGTTAAAGTAATTATTTAAGGAGTTTGGGCCATACGGCCACAATTAATGTTATTATTTGAAAGTCACGATGACGATAACGCCCACAAGGCAGTCAGAACAAAAATTTCACCTGAATATAACCATTTCCAACGAGCACAACACCTGGGCAAATTTGTTCAAGTGTAATATAAATGCTTTTCTGCGTGTGGAATAGGGACAAGTAAACGCATTGCTCGCGTGAATTAGTTGTGGCGAACTCATCGCGAATAGCAGTAAGGCTAATGTCAGTAAATTTCAGTTTGTGACACCGCGCGAATGCCAATAAAACTTAAGGCAGTAAGCACTTAAACGACCTCGAGGCGCTCCCCATATCTCGTGGGTAGCGGGTTGAAGCTCGGTTCGTTGTCCGCTCGGTTAGTGTACCCTCGAGCTAGATTACCCGCCACCTCGTTCCGCTCGAGCCCCTCACGGTCTGGTTTCATGTAATATTGTTTTTCCTGATGGTGTTGGGCATCCCTATCCCGCAGAGTATGGTAACTGCTGCCTTGGAAATCCTGCCGTTCAGAATGCTGCTCACAATCGATTAGAGTTTTCCTTCCTCCATGGGGAGACACTTCCCCGCGCCTTCTTAGACACCCCTATTCTGATGACGTGAATGGACACTCTGGGCAAGCCTTCTCATTGGATGTGCCCAAGTGACATGGGCGGGGTGCTGTCCCGACTTGTTTTCTTTAATCTTTTTTCTGGCGCGTCGGCGTGTATGAGTTGAGTAGGGAGAGGAGAAGAATCAATTTTAATCGCCGATAGCTTCGGTATTAATGAAGCTTTAAAAAATTTCTGCGGTGCGGTGATGAGTGATAGAATACCGATCGCTCGTGCGCATTTTTGACCTCAGTGCTGTGTCTGTCGTGCAGCCACTCTCTCTCTCTGTTGCACTCATACACGCGTCACTTCTTCGCCTTGTGGCACGGATGAAGGTGGGTCTCATGGAGCTAGAGCCTAGCGCACATAGTCGCTCAGCAAATACAAGTTCATGGCCTATGGCATGGCAACGTTAATAGGCCCTGTCAGCGGTCTTCCCTGCCGACGCAGACGCAGACACTGTTTCCTCTTTCACGATCACAGTTATTGTGTGAAAGACCGCACGACATGAATAGCGCCGCTTTAACCAAGCCGTACTAACGTGCTTGCGTGGTCTATAGCGGTATAGCGTGTCTGACTCGCAACCCAAGGTTCAGTGGTACTATTACCGACTATTACCGCTATTTTCTTTTCAGTGCAATTCATTTCTATACCTATATGTCCTAATGACGTTTTAGTCATGTTGCGGCCTCCTAGTCGCTGGCTTTCCAACGTTTTAATCATTTTTGAAATCCGTCATTCTACAAGTGACGTAGCCACCTTTTCGACCAATCCGGATTTTTCACACACAACGCCGACGCCGGATTTTTCGCTGGACGGGAACCTTAACGCCGTCGCGTTGAAAGTAGGGATGTGCGAATATCAAAATTTTCGAATACGAATCGAATACGAATACTGGGCTCCGAATATCGAATCGAATATCGAATAATCAAGGACAGACGCATTTAACCACTACAAAACATTATTTGAGCACCCAAGAACATCACAGTTCAACTATCAGTGATGAAATGAAGACAAAAGATGTGTGTGGCTGCACAAAAAGTATCAAAGTCTCGAACATTATTCTTAGAAGAGTGGAAATATCAGAGAAGATGGCTAGTACATAGCATTGATTAAGGCTAGCTTGCCATAAGCACTAAAGCGCGTTGCCGGAATGAACATAAAAGGTTGTCGTGAAGGAAAACCGGCTGCTCCACATGGTCAGGCAGAAGTAGCTAGTTCCCTTCTAGCTGAAGCGACTTCTCCAGCCACAAAAATGCCCTCTCACTTGGCACTGAACTGGCACGCATTGCGAGGTATTTCGTGCACAGCTCTGATTATACCAGCGTCGCAGGTATAGCCACAAAGAAGCTCACCAGCTCACCAGCGTAGTCAGCTACTGCATGGCCCAACGTTATGCATTGCTCTGGGCGCCGCCATATTGTTTTGTCTCTATCGGTAGGACTTGCGGACCTAAATGAACGCCGGCGCTCGCAATAAAATATTCGGCTGGGTACGAATATTCGCGTCGGGTCGAATATTCGAAACAACACGAATGCTTGGATTTCGAATCGAATACGAATACTAAAATATAATATTCGAAATATATTCGAAAATTTCGAATATTCGCACACCCCTAGTTGAAAGCTAAAATGATACGCGCTCCCCTGTGCGCACTTACACGGCGAGCAGACGGGACTGGCAGCGTAGAAGTCTGTGAGAAGCATTCCCTCCGACGCCATCCTGTCCAAGTGAGGCGTTTCTTTGGCCGGCTGGCCCAGAACGCCCAGATCTCCCCAGCCCATCTGCGCAGAGTGCGCAGAAGCCGGCTCAGGAACACACAAAGCCCGGAGAAGGTCATAATTTTCTTTTTTTTCTTGCCCCATTGAGTCCGGGACAACCGACCGAAAAAGAGACGAAATTGACAGAAACATGAAAACTCACTGTCCACTGGCTTCCACTTCACTAGTTTCTTCCGTTCTCTCTTCAACTAGGCTAATTCGAGACGTTGGCATTCTGTGGTCGCTACAAGGCACCTTTTCTAGGATCTCCACATCCTTCACGATGCCAGCCTCCCCATTGGGGCTCTTCAACATCCACTGCCTGATCTCTCGTTTGCGGAAGAAGGTATTCATAATCCGTACTCCGCGTACTCCGTAATCCGCGCGAACTCTACTAAACTCAAGTAAAACTCTAGTTTGGGCGAGTGCGCCATTACCAGTTTTTTCTACTAAACTCCCCCTGCTATTCCTAGAGCGTATGCTATACTCGCCTACTGCCTGGTCTCCAGCCTGCTTCTTGCCTACATTGGCATTCAAGTCACCCATCGGCACAGTGTATACTTTTACTTTGCTCATTGCCGATTCCTCATCTTCATAGACGCTTTCGACGGTTTGGTCTCCATGGCTGGATGTAGACACGTAGGCCTGTACGGCCTTCAGTTTGTACCTCTTATTAAGCCTAATTACCATAACTGCCACCCTCTCGGTAATACTATAGAATTTCTCTATACGCTGCCGGCTATATCCTCATTGATGAAGAATCCCGCACCTAGCTCTCGTCCGTATGCTAATCCACGATAGCATAAGACATGCCCTCTCCTTAGCACTGTATGCGCCTCATCTGTCCCCCAACCTGATTAACCTTATGATATCCCATTTAACACCCGCTAATTCCTCGAACAGCACTGCTAAGCTAGCCTCACTGGATAAGGTTCTAGTGTTAAACTTTGCCAGGTTCAGTTTCCAATGGCGGCCTGTCCGGAGCCAGAGATTCTAAGCACCCTCCGCTGCGTCACAGGTCTGACCGCCGCCTTGGTCAGTTGCTTCGCAGCCGCTGGGGACTGAAGGCTGAAGAGTTAATCGGTTTAGTCATATAACAGGTTGTGGCCAAGTACTGCACCAGGGTGGCAAAATCCTGTTCTGATAAGGGCGCGCGTTGTCGGTTCTGGGTGCCGAGATCAGGCCGCACCACAGGTCTGGTTATGCAATTCCATCGACACAAGGAGTTCGATTTTTTTTTTGTAATCCAGTGGAGAATTGCATAACACCGGGATTCGAACCCTAGCCCGCTTGTACGCGAGGCGGATGCTCTACCTCTACGCCATCACTGCATCTTCCCCATTAACGAGTTAGCGGTAAGTAGAAAAGTCGAGGAATTCAGGATATCGCTTCGGAACAGATATTCGGCTTTAGCTGCGGACGACGACCTTAATATTCAAGCTATTAAAGATAATCTCGCAGCTATCATTACGGAATGTGCAGTAGAAGTAGACGGTAGGGTGCTTCCACAGCATACCGGAAAGATTTCTCATGAGACGAAAGATCTGATTAAGAAACCCCAAAAAATGAAAGCATCAAACCCTACAGACAGAATATAGCTGGCAGAGTTTTTAAAGTTAATCAATAAGCACAAGGTATATGACGTAAGGAAGTTTAATATGGTTAGAACCGAGCATGCTCTAAAGAATGGAGGTAGCCTAAAAGCGCTAGAGAGGAAACTAGGTATACGTAAAAACCAGATGCATGCGTTAAAAGACAAAGAGGGCAATGTCATTAGCAGCATGAAGAAGACAGTTGAAGTAGCCGAAGAGTTTTACACAAATCTATACAATATCAAAAGTAATCAGGACGTAAATGAGATAGACACTATTCGACAGAGGCGAAACGCAAAAGGCGCCCGTCTGCTGTGCGATGTCAGTGCACGTTAAAGATGCGTCGAAATTACTCCGGAGCCTTTCACTGCGGCCCCTCTTTCTTCCTTTCTTCTTCCACTCCCTTCTTTATCCCTTCCCTTACGGCGCGGTTCGGGTGTCCACCAAGATATGGGAGACAGTTACTGCGTCCTTTTCCTTTCCGCAAAAACCAATTTTCAGTATCACACAGCACTCGGACATCCCGCCAGTAAAGAAAGCCTTAGGAGTAATGCAAAGGAGGAAAGCAGCTGGTGAGAATAACGTAACAGCAGATCTGTTGAAGGAAGGAGGTGAGATTGTGCTAGAAAAACTAGCCACCCAGTATACGCCTTATGACCGCGAGCGTACCAGAAGCTTGGAAGAACGCTAACATAATCTTAATCCATAAGAAAGAAGATGTCAAGGATTTAAAAAAATTACAGACCTATCAGCTTACTGCGCGTTGCCTATAAGGTATTTACTAAGGTAATGGCTAATAGAGTAAGGACAAACTTAGACTTCATTCAACCAAAGGATCAGGCAAGCTTTCGTAAAGGATACTCGACAATAGTCCATATTCGCACTCTCAATCAGGTGACAGAGAATTGTAGCGGACACCCTCAAAAATTTTCAATAACAGGCTTTTTGGGGTAAAAATATGGCCTTTGCGGCGGGCACCAGAAAACCGGTGAATCATCTTAAGTAGTAAGCTGGTTAACTAATTTCTAATAATTAGCTAGCTAATTAGCTAGCTAATTAGCTAATAATTTAGCTAGTATAGAGTTAGGTGCCTAGCTGCGATTAGAGATTTGTAGTCGGTCGTTAGTAAAAGCCATATCAGTTTTTAGAATTTCGAAAACACGATTACCCTTGGCGCTGTGGCTCGACAAAATTTGGCTTTTTCGACAAGTTACGTGCACTGGAGCGGTTGCTTTGCCTGCATGCTTTCGAAAGCCCATGTATTTTTGCACGATGTAGCAGAATTTGCTGGGCCACACTGCCGAGGGTAATCGCGTTTTTGAAATTCTAAAAACTGGTATGGCTATTGCTAACGACTGGCTACAAATCTCTAATTTCAACTGGGTGCTTAACTCTACTATTTAAAAAGTTGATTATTAAAAATCAGTTAACCAGCTTACTCTTTACGACAATTGACTGGTTTTATGGTGTACGCCAACACTGGTAATATTATGCCGCAAAAGCCATATTTTTGCCCCTAAAAACCTATTTTTGAAAATTTTTGAAAGTGTCCGCTGAGACACGCGGTACAGCCTTCGTAAATTACGAGAAAGCAGTAATGCAGGCACTGCGGAATCAGGATGCAGAAGAGCCTTATGTAAAATTGCTGGAAGATATTTATGACGATTGCACAGCTACCATAGTCCTCCATAAAGTAAGCAATATATTTCCAATAAGAAAGCGTGTCAGGCAGGGAGACACAATCTCGTCTAAAGACTAGCATGCAGAAAACCAAAGTAATGTTCAACATTCTCGCAGGGGATCAGCAATTCACAATTGGTAGCGAGGTGCTGGAAAGTGGTAAGGAATAAGTCCACTTAAGGCAGGTAGTGGCCGCTGATCCGGATAATGAGAGGGAAATAATTCGAAGGATAAGAATGGTGTGGAGCGCACATGGCTGGTTCTACGAACATTCCTCAAGAACATTCCTCAAGAGAAAAGCATACAACAACTGTATCTTACCGCGGCGGTCATCTAGGGCAGAAACGTGGAGGCTAACGAAAATGGTTCAGCTTAAGTTAAGGACAACGCAGGGAGCTATGGAAAGAAAAATGATAGGCGTAACGTTAGGATACCGGAAGTGGGCTGTGTCAGTGAGGGAACAAACGTGGCTTCATGACATCCTAGTAAAAAACTAGAGGATGAAATGGACGTGGGCAGGGCATGCAATGCAAAGGCAAGAATTCCAAGAGAAAGCAAGCGTGACAGGGGGTGGCAGATAGCTAGGTGGGCGGATGAGATTACGAAGTTAGCGGGGATAGGGCAGCCCCAGCTGGCACAGGACAGGGTTTGTAGGAGGGTGACGGGAGAGGACTTTGCCCCGCAGTGGGCGTAGTCAGGCTGATGGCGATGATGATGATGAAATTCCACTGGCCGGAAGAGGAGCAGCAAGGACGGGAAAGTACCTACAACGTCCCTTAAATGGAGCCAATACTGCATTTGAGCGCGGGCACGTCTGAGCCAAGTCCAAGTGCCGTCAGGCGGCAGCCACGACAGCCACGACAGTCAAAGCGCGAAGTTGCATGTTTTGCGCATACTCTAGAAAAGGCGGCTTGGAAGGCAGTTTTTTGTGGTTGTCGCACTATTCCGATCAGCCAGACAACCAGCAAGACAGGGGCTTCCCATCTCCTCGGACAAGCCGGTTTGAGAGTGGCCTGCGATCGTGTTCGTGAAACCAGGAGCAACTGCAGCAGCCTGCTCAGCAGTCCAACACGAGGAACCCTCATACGGTTGTCCTAAGCCTACCCAGGCTAAATACAACCCTGCCACATGTGCTGCAGCGCATGGAAACGCAATTTATCCCTTTTACTGACTATCAGACCCATGTGTAGGGTGAGCGAACAAAAATTGCGACGACGAGAAGCTCTATAAATGAACAAAGCAAACGGGACAAAAGCCACTGAACCCGAGGCAGGTTAGGGAAATCGAGTTGACCTTCATATACCACGTGTGTCAGAGAAGCCTGCCGCTAATTAAAAAAAAAACAACAAAAATAGTACAGTCATGGTATCTAGCAAAAGGACAAACTAAATTATAAGATTTAACTTTTTAGCTTTCACTGTTAGGCACCCAATTGCGATTACAGATTTACAGCCGGCCTTTATAGCAATAGCCATATCAGTTTCTAGGATTTCGAAAACGCGATTACCCTCACCGCTGTGGCTCAACAAATTTGGGCCATTTCTTCCGCTATTCGAAAACCGCGCGCCTGCGGAGAGCGCGAAGCAACGTCCATCAAAGCGGGTCACTCTGGCGCAGGAACCACGTGACAATCTCTGTCCTCGAAACGCGCTACGCGTAACGCGTTATACACGGCTGCCGTTGTATCCTCTGAATTGCTTCTACTAAATAGCTTCTACACAGCTATTACAGCTCTCATACGGCTATTACTAACGGGCGACTACAAATCTAATCGCAATCAGGCGCCTATCGGTAATAGCTAAAAAACTAACTCTTAGAATTTAATTGACCATTTTGCTATTTAGCATGATTTGCCTGTTTTCTGGCGTCCATCAGCACTGGTATCACTATGCCGCGAAAAGCTTTTTTCCCCCTCAAAAACCCAATTTTTAAAAATTAGTGGTGGGCTTCCGTGAAACACCTGGCACACAGTGTTTATTTTTAGTGAGGACACCGGCGCCATTTTTGTTTTGTAGAATGCAACACGCCACAAATGGCTGGGAAAAGAACCCACGACCTCCGCAAGACGCATACGTCTGAGCTGCATTTCCCTAAACGTAACTATATTTTCGAGCCCTCTAAGCAGCGCCACGTCGAGGGCGTATCTTATCCTATCAACCGGAGTTCAGGCCCCTCTGAAAGTGGGCCTCGAACTGTTCTAAACCTTATCTTTGTCAGGGCTCCAAGCGGCACCGATAAAACTGGGAAGGAACCCCCCAGGCCCTCTTTCGGGGCTCCTGCGTACCGTCCTAAGTGAAGGCAAAGGGAGGCGAAGGACACGTCAGACAGCAGCCACACGCACTCTTGTAAGCGAAAGTACTGCATTCGCAAAAAATGACTCAGGGCAAAAATGGTACTGCGCCAGTCATAAAATTGGTAAGCGTCTAGAAGAACTAAGCTTTTGCAGAATCCTACTGGCGGTAACTGATGTAAGGCATTAATTGACCAGACGTCCTGTGGGCAGTATCAATGAATTTTCGGTTTTCGCCTGTTGTCTGGCGGTCGCTTCAATCGGCAGTCACCGAAAGCATGCACTGAACGCACGTGCGGTGACAGTTCGCCCCTGCGTTCTTGTATCTCCAGCAGCCCGTCGTGCTCTGCCGGACGTATAACCCGCAGTCGCAATGTCTTCTGTGCGCTTGTAGTGCAGTATTACACTGTATCAAAACACTGACTCTGTAAATGAAGCGCCCTTGCTCAGGGATCGCGCGTAATGTTCCCCGCTGTAGGAGAGACGCAAAAATATAATCATGTTAGGTGCAATGTTCGCAGCTTCATTCCACCGAGAATGAGATTCTGCGTCCTAATCCTCGTCATTATGATACTCAGTCGAGGCAAGTCCACATCAGGACATCCCACTTATATCCCCCCAATCACATATATGTCTTGTGCCAGCCGTGGTGGCTGACCTCATTCCTTCAGCTGGCTCTTTGCCGCCCTCGACTGCGTTTTCCTCTCTTGCGTATCCGCTCTAATTTCAGGAGACCACAGGTCGTCTGTTATGAGCGTTGCGCACCCTTGTATACCACTTCTCTCTCTTCACTTCATGTCGTCAACTCACGTTTGTTCTCTGATCCACGCTGCCCTTAGACTTATCTCATCTCAAGCATATTCTTAATCACACAAGTTTAGTTTGGGCCGGATAGCCCCTGCGCCTTTGCCCACCTGCAAGTATCGAGGACATATGCACCACCGTGCAGGTTCTAGGCATTTGTCATTCCAGAACGAACACTCTTTCGTACGTGAAAGCATGCGGCTGTGTGTTTACCAATGTAAAAACTGCGCGCGGCGAAACAGTGGGTACGGTTTTCTAACTAATATTGAGGAGATTGTATCAAGTATTAAAAATCTAGGCAAAGAAAAATACAAAGCAATTTACAGGAAAACCTCAAAAGTTCCGGTTTTGCAGAACGGAATTCTTCGTCAGCGCTAATGGTAAGAGTATAGAGTCAGCCTGTTCGTTTCCAAGCTCGTGCAACTGCGATTAATGGTGAGGATGGAAAGAAACCTGTGCGCTCAAAGGGGAGAGAAACCATTAAAAAGTTACCAGCTCTTCCAGAGATGTGTGTATATGGCAAAAAAGAAGGCGCATCTATAGAAGCGTATTATGAGATATATTGTGAAGTAAATATTACACTTCAAATATTTCGCCTAACAAATAGGTCAGTTCAGACGCGCACTATACAGCTTGAACTATAATAAAATGAGACATATCGAGCTGCTGTAATATGCGAGGACTCGTGGCGGTTACTGAAGATCTTAGAGGAACATACAGCAGGTACCATTCACGCAAAGCTCCTCTTAACAACAGGGCTGCGACACCTGGCTTGCCCCGGTTTCGGCGATCATTTCCGCCTAGTGGCTCGGGAACACCAGTGGCGGCCACTTACGTCGTCCATGACCATGAGCACAAAGTTGGGGGTAGCGGCTGCGCACGACCACTGCGCTGTGGCCAGGACGACGAGGCCCAAGCGCACCGCACGTACAGCATTCATCGTCGGTCGCGTCCCCCAGAGCACGACGCCGTCTCTTCAGACAGCTCTGCGCTGCGCATCAGTTTATGCAAAAGTGAAATATCTCTCGTTGTTTGACGAGGAAGTCTGTCCGCGATACGGGCTCTCGTTGCGGCATACCTTGGCGCTATCGTCACTGGCGTTGCACACACTTCACTTTTCAACGCTTGACCACTGCGCATGCACATCGGAGGCGCATAGGAAATTGTGTCGGTTGCAATGCCGCGTTCATCCAGCCGCCGAGCAGCCCTGCCTGCAGGGCGTAATTATCGCGTCGATCACTTGCCCTCTGGAAGCTGGTATCGGTCGAGATAAGCTTCGCACACACGGGCACTTCGAACCCATCCTTGCTTCGCGTGAGATGGAGGACCCGACATGTGCGCGTCCCGGTTAACTCGAGTGTCACGGGGCGCGTGCTAAATCGCGGCAGGCAAAAAAAAAAAAAAAAAATCAGAGGGCACTTAAGGCTACTTACGTGCTGTGAAGGCGAAAGCATCAGTGTGTCATCGTGAGCGTTCGACCTCGACACAGGTTGCGCACTGAGAAATGAAGCGAAAACGCGCCTCCGAACGCTGATTCTACAAATGCTGAATCAACAAAGGTCACTCGGACACTCGGTTCGGATACCTGTCGTGAGCTAGCCTCCAACCTGACTAAGAGATGTATGCTATATGCAACGAAAGATCGTATGACACCAACCGCAAATGTGTACGACGAACGGTTTCGTCACAGTTTTGAAACGAAAATTGGTTTTTGAGGAAAAGGAATGGCCCAGTAACTCTCTCGCATCTCGGTGGACACCTCAACGGCGCCTTAAGGGAAGCGGTAGACAGCCTGGGAAGCCCTGCAATTGAAGGAGCATATGCCGTCGGTTCGAATCCCTGTCGCAAGCTAGACTCCAACTTGACTAGCACATGATGCATACAACGAGAAATCGTATGGCACCAACCGGAACGCTGTACGACAAACGGTTGCTCACAGTTTTGGTACGAATGCAGTCGGGAAAACTGGCGCCACATTGAGGTCGGGCAGTGGGGGTACATATAGACGAACAAACATATATATGATTGTCTGAAATGGCGGTGCTCGGCTTGCTGTGTGCGTCCTATGGCTGCTTGATGACGTCACCCTATTTTTCTTGCCATCGGTGGGATTTCCTGTACCATCTACGAGTACACTCGCTTAACAAACTATAGTCGGGTACAACTCAAGAACGAAGCGGCTTTTCCCCGTCAAAGGACCCCTCACCAGATAAATGGAGACACCCGATTCTGATAACCCTGCTAGCGTGACAATGCAGGGAGTGGCAGATGAAACGGGGATAGTCTCCTCCCTTCATTGCCGCGCCGCTCCCTGCATTGTCACGCTAGCAGGGTCATCACAATCGGCCGACGCCATTGTCTGGATGGAGGTCCTTAGACAGGGAAAAGCTGCTCGATTCCTTTCCATCGTGCTTGTGTAGACGGTCTCACGTCTTTCATCATAGAGTAGGGGTGTGCGAATATTGCAGCGCTGCCTCCTCATAGAATTTGTGGAGAGATCAAACGCAATAATAGTAAATGCATTGCCATTGACGATGCCATTGTGTACTAGTTAACGCTACGCACTGTCTAGACAAGGGAAATATGTATTTTTTAAATAAAAGTATGTATTCGTATATTTAAAAATCGTAGCAGACATAACTGATACCAATATTTTCATGTTTTTGCGTATTTAATAAGTCAAGAAAATGTCACACGAAGTGCAGGGCTATATCAGTCCGAAACGAGCAAAAATGTGCATGCCGCTGACATGAAAAACGTAAAGGCCATGAAATGAGCGAGTAGAAGACAAATATTTTAATGAATCTTTGTTGTGCAAGAACCTTTACATTTTTGTACATATGCAACGGCCAGCGAAAAATCTCAATGACGCTGTCCTTCGTCCCAGTGTAATGCGCAGCAGCAGCTGTCACCGGTCATTTATTGCGAGCAATTGCACCGAAATTTTCGACGCAACAGCGAGCACATGTATACACGAGGAGTTCTGTAAAATATGCAAAAATATTTAAAATATAAGAATTATAAATTAATTGAAGTCCCCGACTTGAAAATCTCAGTGCAGCTTTCGCGTCGAAAGTTTATGGGATGCGTGGCTTCCTAGACTCCGCGGCCGCCGCGGGATGCCGCGGCGAGCCCGCTTGCCATCGATAGGGACTTGAAAGCTTGTGCTAGGATGGGGCTTCTTGCGTTGCGTGACTCCAGGTGCATGGGCGCTGCCTCGAAATCCAACCCGAATTAGCAATGTTCGCGCCAAAATGTCTTTTCTAGTCTGAAAAAGACATTGTAGGTGACAAAATCTAGAATGACTTACGGCGCCGATGATGTTTTGGTCAGCGGTGCGTGCCAGTTCGAAAAAATTTCGGGGTGGGGGGCTGAAGCCCCATAAGCACCCCCGCTGGCTACGCCCCTGGAAACAATAGACGACACAAGCGCTATCTAACAACTGAATTTTTATTTCTAGAAGGGTGACATATACGAGGTCTGTTAGAAAAGTATCCTACCTTTGGCCGAAGAAAAAAAAACTGGCATAACTGGAGCGTTAGAAACCTAATAACCTTCAAATTAGTCTCCTTGGGGCTCCATATACATCTCCCAGCGGTGCTGCCATTGTTGGAAGTATTCCGAAAAGGCCCTTTTCGGAATGGAATTTAGCTCTGCTGTCGTTGCAGCCATAATGTCCTTTCTTTTCTGAAATCGCGCTCCTTTCAATGGCCTCTTGATTTTAGGAAACAGCCAGAAGTCGTAGGGGGACATATCAGGAGAGTAGGGAGCCTGTTGAACTACAGGAGTCTGGTTTTTCGCCAGAAAAGTCTGAATCAAATGCGAGGAATGTGCAGGAGCAATGCCGCGAGGGATGCGCCAATTTCTTGTTGACCTCAATTCCAGTCTCTTGCGCCGCACAGCGCCACGTAGGCGATGGAGGACATCTCTGTTACTCTTTAGTCATTCTTTGACCCTGTGGGGTGCTTACTCGTGGTGTGCCACACAGAGGGAGTCAAAAAAGCAGTCAGCATCACTTTGACATTGCTGCGCACTTGGCGGGCATTCTTTGGTCTTGATGACGTGGAATGCGTCCTCTGTGACTACTGTGATTTGGTTTACGGGTCGTACCCGTACACCCAAGACTCGTCACTAGTGATTACGGCGTCGGTGAAGTCAGGGTAACTGTTTGTGGAATCCAGCATCTCCTTTGAGACTTCAACACGAAGCTGCTTTTTCTCCACTGTCAGCAGCTTCGGCACGAATTTCGCTGCCACTCTCTCCATGGCCAAATCTTCGGTGATAATGGAATGTGCAGAAAAATTGCTGATGTCCACCTCTCCCGCAATTTCTCGGATAGTCACACAACAGTCCCGCATCACCACAGCGTTCACTTCGGCAATTACCTGGTCATTTCGGCATGTTGATGGCCGACCGGAGCGTGGCTCTCTCTCCACGGATGTGCGGCCGTCTTTAAACCAGTTGCTCCACTGCTTAATCTGTGTGCTGCTCATAGCATCATCACCGAAAGCCGTCTGAACATTTCGAATGGTTTCCACTTGGCTATCGCCAAGTTTCTGGCAAAATTTGAGGTAGTAGCGCTGCTCCTCTCGCTCCGCCATTTTCCTCGCAACAAAAAAACCGACGAGAGCACTGCGCACTGCCTCACTCAAACGCTGCTTGCCAGCGACTGACGCTATCGGAAGGCGGGAAAAAATTCGTGCATGCGCCCGAGGATTCAAGGTTGACTGCTGTGAGCGCGCTTGTTTCATATCCATCAGGTGTTCGCAAAAAAAAATAAAGTCGGATACTTTTCTAACAGACCTCGTATGAGCACCAAACACAATAACAAAACAAAAAAACACAATAAAATCGCGATAGCCCTTAAAACGTTACGCGCATGCACTGGAAGGCTAATCACCTCATCTTCACAAAGCCATTCAGCAATCTTAACACATGATATGCACCTGCTATCACCCTACCGCCATACATTCCCCGAGAGCACAAATATTTTTCCACAAGATTGATAGAAGGCGAGGCGACACATGTTTCAGACTCCTGCGTTATCAGAAACGCCTCAGCTAACTCCCTGCAAGTCCGATCTGGGTGACTGAACAAGATATTCGTCCTGTCCAAATGGGGGAAACAATCTTTACACTTCCGGCAGTGCACAGCAAGGTTCGACGAAACTGCCCCTTTCACTGAACTGCGGTGTTCAAACAGCCGCTCGTTTATACAGTGGCCTGGCTGGCCGATGTACAGGTGCCCCAAAAGTAATACGGAGCACGCGAGCGGTGGCCGAAATGGAAAAAACTGCTTGCCAGCGCGCTCTATCAGCAGATGCGCGGCAAAGAGCGAAGGGGCGTCGGCACATCCGGCTGGCCCACCTCGATAACTTGATGCTCGCGTTATCGCCTCAACGAGCGAAGCTGCGCTGCTACCATCCCTGCCCGCCAGGGGCGCTTTCAATACATCATGCAAGCGTTTGTTGTTTTTCCGCGCCGTGTAGAAAGTGGCGTTCGACAGGTTGAACTTTTTGCTTTTTCAGGAATGCCACCATTTTCAGCCTGCGAGACCGCCGTGGTCCGCTCTTCGCTTCGCGGCGAGTGTGTGACAGTGGAAACTGAGCAAACTTCACGAAGGACACAAAAAGGGAAGACGAGACACAGACGCTGATATAACTATGGAACGTCTTACCCTGATCGTCTTCCCTTTCTGTGTTCGTCATGAAGTTCGCGCTGCTTTTATAGTGATGAACAAGCTCATCATGTGTTCGTCGAGTTTGTGCGCGAGCTATAGAATACTTCGTCCGTCGGTTTGGCAAGTGTAATCAACTTTTCTTAGTTCAAGGAAGTGCATGAAAAAAAGAATAACATTCATGTGTTGCCTTCGTTGTTTTCATTATAAAGATAGGGGCTCAACAGTATAGCAACTGAACTAATTAAGGATCACTTCCCTTGGCACAAATTTGCTTTCTTAGAATGGAGGAAAAAAAGACAAACAAAAAGCGAGCTTGTCTCTGATTTCGTCGTCCCCTATCGGCTATATTTTGCAGACATGCAATGGAGAAAACGGCATCAGGGTGGAAGCGATTAAAAAAACTACTTCCAAAGGCACTTTTCATGCAAACTCCAAGTTTAATGACGGGCGAAGCTCCCGCTCACATTAATGACATCGACCATGCGTCGAGGAAGGGACTCGAATATTGAGTCGACGTATCCGGGTTGCTCTCGAAGGTTGTCCAATGTAAGAAAGTGAATTTGTGTAGAAGAAAATGGTCTTGAATTTATCAGACAGCACATGCATGCTATTGTTTTTGTTTCTTTTTTTGTTCGTCATGCGTTCCCTAGAGCGAAGCAAAGTTGTCACCACATTTTCCAAAACGTTGCTCGAGTGCTTATACTCGTGAGCGCACAAACTCGCAGCCATGTGTAGCACAAACTTTGGCTGCTCCACAGACAAAGATAATGCAGATCCTGACGAAGCATAAAGCGCACGGTGCCGATGGCAAACATTTCTGCACGGCCCGGACGAACAACAAACCATGAGGTATTGAAAGCGCCCCTGGCGGGCAGGGATGGTAGCAGCGCAGCTTCGCTCGTTGAGGCGATAACGCGAGCATCAAGTTATCGAGGTGGGCCAGCCGGTGGTGCCGACGCCCCTTCGCTCTTTGCCGCGCATCTGCTGATAGAGCGCGCTGACATGCAGTTTTTTCCATTTCGGCCACCGCTCGCGTGCTCCGTATTACTTTTGGGGCACCTGTACGTCTTGCCGCAGGAAAGCGGTATAGAATAAACCACTCCGGTGTCGACGAGCGGTTTTTTGTGTGAAACTGCGCATCTATTCCTCGCTTGGTCATCCCGGCACTCGAGCTCCTTCCTTACTGCACTGCAGACTCTGCTCAGCTTATTCTTAGCTGTGAAAACTACTTTCACCCCGTATCTCGACCTCACCTTCTTCAACCGGTGTGACATTCCATGTACGTACGTGCGGAATCTCCATTGTTCTTGTAAGCGCGCCGTCTTTTTCTTTTTGTTTTGCGAGACTATCGCCCCTAGTCAGTATCCTCTCCGATATTTGAGCCAGAGCCACGTCCGGAAAACCAGCGTCCCTAAGCCTCTGAACCTGCCCCTGGAAGCTAGTGTCAACCCCATGGGAGCACGATTTCCGCAATGAAGCCTTGAGACATGCAGTCACTATTCCCGCCTTGACCAACCTAGAGTGCTCTGAATTGAAACTGAGGAGCGGCTTAGCTGTTCTTGGGTTATATTCTATTGTTTCTTCTTCTTAGGCAGCCATTTTTAGGATATTTTTTTTAGGCGTTCCTTTTTTGTTCAGAAATAGGTGCCTGGATTATTGTACGCATCTGAAAACCGATTTTAGTGTTCTCTTTAAATCTTCTAAAGCTTTAGATATGTTAAAGAGCTCGTTTTTTTTTCTGAAATAACCCGCATAAAACAGCTGAAAGGTGATCTGCAATGATGGGAAGAGGGATGAACGGCTGCTGTCAGCAGCAAATGCGTATGCTAAGTGTAAAAAGAAAACACGCTTTTCAGTCGCCGCGTTATTTATTGAATCAAATGCACATGCACACAAAAAAGAAAGAAACCGACCACGAAATTAGTGTTACGGTAGCAACTGCGGAGATCCATGCCCAACCTTCGGACAAAATTTTTGAATATTGGAGAATATTGGAGGAAAAAAATACAAGACTGCCGTCAGGTGATATGCGGATATATTATTTGATATAGTGAAACCTTGCATTATATGAAAAATTGCGTTCATAAACGGTTTCCCGGTCAAAAATGCTTTTGTCCAGAATTGTTTGGTATGAGTTCATTGGTTTGGTTGCCATTAAAATAGTAATCATTTGGTAGGCGGGAAAGTGTATAGCGGCGACCAATTGTTAAAATAAAAACGTTCCGGCACTGGGCCTTGTTCACAATGGATGCATTGATGAGCAAGTTGCTCTGATGTAGATTACAGGGAATAGCTTGCCATAGGTGCTCCCAAAATCACTTCTCTTGCGAGGAAGATGCCAACCAAATAGTAACATGGGGAAGTCAAATGAAGCTCTGTACAGCATCCCGAAGAAGTGAAAAAAAAATCAGGTTAACTAAACGCACAGTTATGTGCGCCTGTAATGGTTAACCAGATGTCACAGCAAGTAAGACCACACCATGGCAAGGAGAGGCAGCACAGGCAAAAGCTAACTAAAAGCACAGATGCGTGTGATGTCATTCTCAGTGGCATTTGAGCGCAGTGCAATGGCCCACCATAAATTCAAGAAGTCACCCGCCGTGTAGTTACTTAACAGAAGCAAAATTAAAACAGTCTGCATAGACACAGAAAGCCGCGAAGTCAATAGCGAGTGCACTGCCTTACCATCGACTCAAGTTGAGAACATTTGCCTTTTGTGCTTCATGGCTTAACTACCTTAAGAGAGATGTGCCTGTACCTACCGGGAGTCTGCGATAAATAAACAGAAAAGAAAATGTGTACAGTCTGCGTCATCCTTGTGTAGAGCGCTCGAGCGGTGTGTTCCCCTGCACAAAAGTTGACACCTTGTCGTAGCGTCTAGCTTTTAAAGGCTACGCTTGCGCTGAGCCACATAAACCTGCAAGCAAGGTGGGCACAAACAATTTGTCCGCAAACCATGGACGAATACTCGAGCGCTCCGCACAAGAATGATGCAAACTGTACTCACAAAACCTACTGAGCTGTATCTTTCTAACAAGCTTTCCCTCACCTGCACAATGTGGCTGAATCAAAAGTGGTTGATGGTTGACATCCTGCACCATCGCACAAAAACATATAGCAGAGGCGCTCCTGTCTTGGTAATACCTGCACCACTTCAGTATATGCCAGAGGTTGGTTAAACCTTGTACCTTACATTGACAGTCACACAAGGACACATCTGAAAGACACAGTGTGTGTATCAGGTTCCTGACACTGCATTACCAAACAGGTCCGTTCTCATCTGTACGATGCAGCTCAAATGAGAGCACTGTAAGCAAGAGATTACTTATGTCTGTGCACAAGAAGTATTAATCCAGATGCTCACCTCAGAACTGAAACAATCTCCAGGCCAAGTCATCAAGATCACCTTCTCATTGCTATCTTAACAATTCAGTACAAGGTGCTGCGATTAATTTGCATGAAACTAGCCCAGGTCCTTGCTCCTCCGGCCAACAGAAGGAAATCAAACAAAAAATGGGGCTAGTAGAACACGCATTAGCAAACAGCCTTCATGTATACAAGAAAGTATGAAGTAAAAGAAAAATAGCATCAGCTGCGAAGAGTGCTTACCAAAACTTTAAAAGATGAGCAGGGATATTTGGTAATGCAATGTCATATGCCGCATAGGACAATAATTCGAAGTTTCTAAGAATGCTCGGAACTTGTAGATAGAGTTCCCGCGGTAAAAAGACGAGCTCAGATTCCTTTTTAGTGCAACTTGTAAGCCGCCGCGGTGGCTCAGTGTCATGGTGCTTGGCTGCTGACCCGAAAGACGCGGGTTCGATCCCGGCCGCGGCGGTCGCATTTCGATGGAGGCGAAATGCCCGCGTGCTGTGCATGTCAGTGTCCGTTAAAGAACCCCAGGTAGTCGAAATTTCCGGAACCCTTCACTACGGCATCCCTCATAGCCTGAGTCGCTTTGGGGCGTTAAACCCTTACAAATAATAAACAATAAAACAATAACGGATAATACCATGTTTCAACACCCATAAACGAGAACAGAAGTCTCCTGGAATTTTTCTAATTATCTTGGCTATACTGCCGGTGACATGTTTTTGGTCAGCTGTCAATATTCGTGACGCCTAGCGGAAACGGGCCTTTGATACCATTAAAACATCATGAATGATACTGGAAGCCATGCCTACTGAAATGCCCAATTCATGAGCTATAACACCGATGGTCTTACAAGATCACCGCCTCCACATTATGGCGTTCATCTTAAATTTATTCTCTACCACTTTTAAACTTTTTGACCAAAAACTTGGTGGTGGGAAGGTTTGTGCGACCATGTACAGCAATCATCCTTTCATCGATTTACTTATATTTTTTTTCTTTGCAGGGAATTTAATAGCGAAACAAAGTTCTCTTGATTTTTTCTAGCCCACACTTGAATGCACTTGCCATAGCGTCACTTCCAGTGCTTTAATCGGACTCAACTGCTACACTGTATTATGCCCGGATTTGTCGCAGTCTGACAGACAAGCAGTCATGCAGACAGGAATAACGCTGTAGAAGAGCCTTATGTGAAAATACTGGAAGATATCTATAATGACTGCACAGCTACCACAGTCCATTAAGTCAGCAATAAAATTCCAATAAAGAAGGGTGTCAGGCAGGGAGACACAATCTCGCCGATGCTATTCACCGCCTGTTTACAGGAGGTGTTCCGAGGTCTGGGTTAGGAACAGCTGGGGATAAGAGTTAATGGAGAATACCTAAGTAATCTACGATTCGCTGATGACACTGCCTTGCTAAGTCACTCGTGAAATTAGCTGCAAAACATGATCAATGAGTTTGACAGGCAGAGCAGGACGGTAGGTCTTAAAATTAATATGCAGAAACCAAAGTAATGTTCTACTGTCTCTCAAGGGAACAGCAGTTCACAATTGATAGTGAGGTGCTGGAAGTAGTCAGGGAATACATCTGCTTAGGGCAGGTAGTGGCTGTTTAGGTTTAGCTGTTTCGTGATATCTGTGCAAACTATCTTGGTGGGTTACTTATCTGTTCTTGGTCATTGGTACGTAAATAAGTTCGGTTGTGTTAGGATTGTTCGAGTGGGCCTTGCGCCATTCGTCGCAATCAGTACATGTGCTTTCACATGCTGGGTTTGCATTAGTTCATAATTTGTTTGCAGTCATGTCTCCCGATATCATATGAGCTTTCCCGTACATTTTCAAATACTTTTTGTCTGGTTGACTTCCTAACTGTTCCTAAATAACTTCTCATTTTGGTCTAAACTTCTTAAATCCTCAAGTCATACTTGAAAATCTTGGCCGTATTTTTATTTATTCTTGGCTCTGTCAATTTTCAATCTGTCAGTCGCCGCATCCATCCATGTCAGAAAACATCGTTGCGTATATCTCTTCATTAGTGCTCCCTTGGTCACGCAGCAAATTTCCCGTTTGTTTTTCTTCACCTAGCTCATATGAGCATGGAAATACCTTCACTAAGTAGGCTGTGGTTGTTTACTGAATTATCTGCAGCTCCATATTCCTGCGGAGCACGGCGATAGAACAGTGCCCTTGAAGGTGGGAGAAAGAGGGAGGTGGGGGTCGCGCTAGCCAGCGCACCGGGTGCAGCTGACCCAAGCAACACCACTGCTGCCACTGCTCCGAGTCACACGGACGAGTCGGGGGGCAATGCGGCCGCACACCCCGCGGCTGCTTCAGCAGGTGGAATGTTCACATTTACCTCCCCACCCCCCTTGCCTCATTCACTTGCTCCGATGTCTTCGCAGCCTTCAGCATCGAACGCAGGCGGCCACGCCCGCCTCACCTTTTAAGGCCGCGTGCGTTTCCCATGCCGCGCGTTTTCGCATGCGAAAAACGCTCCATGTTAGATCATGGTTTAGACCAGTGACACGCCGTTGCCATGACAACTGTGACGCTCTCGACGCCGCACAGGTGACAACGAAACATCGACGCTACCAAATACTTGCCACGAATATAGTGCTGTTGCCAAAAAGGCCGAGGTTGAATTTCAATGACCGAGCGCTAGTTCTGCACATACTCCCTATCCTTTATTTTTCCCCAGCCAGGGCGAATACGCTCACATTTACTGGCTTTCCATCTTTGACAGTTAGCAGACACACTGTGGCCGCGCTCCAAGCTGCCTTTGATCCCTAGATTCCCTTCACAAAAGCAGCTGACAAGCTCGCGCCACTATGCTCACCAAGTCTGGCTGCATCAACACCGATTAATGCGCATCCCAAAATGGGACTCTTAAGGCCTTTACTGGTGGACTTTGCCAGATTTTCACTATATTCCAAACATGACTAGTGCTGATGACAACACAGTTTCTTTCTGTCTATAACAATGGGCTGCCACACTACCTGCCCTCATATGCTGTTTCACTTATCATTCACTTCTACACATCACAAGGCCATCTGTGCTATTTCCCAATGATATGCCTTGCTGCTTAATTCCTGCCAAAGCATCATGTTGTTTTAGCCTTTACAGGCTGACAGACATGCATGCAAAGTGTATGGACAAAGTGCAGCAGCTTTGACTAAACAGAAACTTACATTCCTCAGTAAGGTAAATGCCAATTACAAAAAATTGTGCCCTAATGTCACGTAAACAGAAATTTGTGAGTAAAAGTATGAAAATTGCCTTGCCAAAACAGTGGGGTCTCAATGAAAGTTGTTTTTACAACTTCAGGCCACGTCACAGATATTCTATCATTTATTTTCCGTGCTAGCCTTCAATGTCAGTCAAAGACGACATTTGCATTCATTGCAGGTCGTGGTGCCATTTTGATATTATTTACAATCTACACAGGACCATGCAAAGGATAGATGTCAGTCACTGTGGCTTTATCTTGTCTCGCAGCATCTGCCTGAGCTCGCCTCCTGTTGGCATGGGCTTAATGAGACCACGCTTCACGAGCATCCGGATGGCTATCGATGTGCCACCAAGCGTAACTGTGTATCGGGCTGGGGTGGCCAACTTGTACATGGCCGACGCTGTGGCAATGTAGTTGAGCCCCGATTTCCGCAAAGGACTGATGACCGACTCTGGCAGGCCAAGGAACTCCAAGATTGGGACCACATCAAAACCACTGCACAGAGCATGGGGAAAAGTAGCACTGTAGTTGCTCCTCCTCAGTTGCTTTACACTGTAATGCACAATGTGAGCTACGCTGCACCTGACTCAAACAGTATCTGTAGAGGAGCACAGCCTCAGAATTTATTAGACAGAGCCAATTTTACTGCGCCTCCTTTCCTTGAGAAAAACTGCCCTTTAATACACATGAATTCATAAGGTTTACTGAATGGCTTGACAAATGCCTGCCACATATGCAACATCAAAGATGGTTTTTAACAACAAATGAAACCCACTAATGTTGGGAACACATGCTTAGTATTTTTAAGAGCAGGAATGAATATCAAGGCCTCATTTTAAAAGCACAGCTAAGAGTGCCAAAGTGAACTATTGAACAGAAATGAGACGACGCAAGGACGCAGTGACAAGACCACACAGTTTCATCACTACACACCAGTCATTTTTAAATGCTGAGAAGCATTTCCAGATGTTAGGCACATTTGTATCATTCCCTCATTTGTATCACAAAAAAAGGAAAGCAGACACAGAAAACCAAAAAAGGTGCTGCTTTAAATGTTACTATATTCAACATTTGCATTTCCAGGGTGGAAAATACTGGCTAATCACTGCCAGGTTCAGTGGTTCTAGCAGAGTTTCAAAACAATGAATATAGATACTCGTCTCCCAACACCCCCAACCTACTTCCATAGTAAGTGGCTGCTACTGCTACAGGTGCCTTCTACAGACATAAGCGGAGCTCTTAAGAGGCACAAAAATGCAAAATCCATTCACAATTAATTTTCTCTCCACCAATATCTGGGGCCAAGTACATGAAAATTTTTGTGTGTACGATTATTCCGTTATCAACTATCAAAAGTGGCCACGATGCAGATACCAATTATGAACCTATGCTCAAATGAGCAGACTTGACTTTAGTTTGCCATGATAAAAAAAAAATTCCAACACTGGATTTTATGAATCAAAACAAAAGACATGACACTTACAGTAAAAAACACGGGATGTGCACTGCCCTGTGTCTTTAACCAATTCTTATCTTTTTTGCACTGCACTTTTATTGTTTGTAAAAATTGTTTTCAAGTGCCACACACACACAAGACCAAGGTTAAGACAACGCACAGAGAAGTTTTAACACTTACCATGTAGCTAAGTAGAAGAATGAGCCGAACCAGACGATCGAGGTGGCAATGTGCACAGGCAACATGACATACCAGTATTCTTTGAACATTTTCTTGTACCGCTGAAATATGCTCAGCTTTTCCTCCACAACTTCTTCGTTTTTTGGCTCAGCAATGGCTTCGAGTGGTCTGGTAACATCTTTTTTAAAGTCTGCTCTTGCGTCTGACTTTGTGCAATACTCTGAAGAAAAACTATGCGTACAGGAGATGAAGGATGGTCTTGCTGCTTTAGTACAGGGTTCCAAAAGAGAGTGCCTGATGTATGTCTTGTGCCATCGCAAATCTGGTAAGGAATATAAAGGAAAATAATATAATATAACCAACAACCAGACATATACATAACTAAAACCGGGACTCGAACTTTTTTTTAGTGGGGAGGCAAGACTTCAAGTTTGTCTTATTCATTATTTGTTTATTCCCAGCCCTATATAAATATTTGTTAAATTTTATTGCCTTTATTTAATTTTTCTCTATTTTGCCCCGTTCAGTGGTGTATATGTTACTGCACACAAGGCCTAAATAGAAATCAGCAGCTTTATAACAGTGTACACATGAGTAATGATCGACTGCATTAAAAAAGTATGCACACAGTCTTGTCTCGATTGTGCTAATCATGCTCATGAACTGAGGTCTGCATATCAACGACTTCTGCGGGGCTATGATTGGTCCAGGTAACTTGAAATGCTTTACCACTGGCTAAGAAGCCAACTAGCTCAGCCCCACTGTGTTTTGCTTTAATGACATCCTAAAATTGAAGTGTGTGTCAGAAATCTGATCTGGGTGCAAGTAGACGGAGACGGGGAAGGGGGGGGGGGGGACGCTGCCTCCTTTGCAGAAATGCTGAGGGAACCACCGCCCCCTTGGCCACCGCTCTTCCGGAGTAACTGAACACAGAACAACCAAAAAACGACACATTCCTGTAGGGGTTACTTTATATGAGGTACAAGGGCATTCTGAGGCGGCATTTATCAATGATCAGAAAGTCCATTTGCTCGAGATATGCCGATCGCTGTTTTTAAATACATAACCTGCACAAATTCCCTCGACAAATCGAAGAGGAAGAGCAAGAGTTCTCGCGATTTCTACACCTGTGCCGTTAGCCACCTCAGCTTAAGCGCGTCACATCATCAGCAAAACAGAGAAAGTTTCCCCGCGGAACACAAGTAACGAAAAAAAAACACACACATTTATCTCTTCCGCTAACAAAATGCCCATTTTTGATCCCGAAAACGTGCACTCACAGGGAAGTAACCGGTTGGCCTTCTGCAACGGGATGTGCCGCAAATGTAACAGTCGGGGTAGTCTGCATGATGAAACTTCCACTCTCCACAACAAACTAAACGTAACTGACATAGTGGCGATAACTACTGCAATAAAAATGTCTTTAGATAACCATCTGCTCCACCGGGCCCGCGAAGCAATCCCACATAAACATGAGTTTAATAAACACGTGCTAAATGCGCTCCCCTGCATGAAAAGTAAGCAGAAGAGTTAACGAAAATACAAAACAAAACGATGAAGGGCTTGAAGCGCCCCTATAGCTCCTGCGGCCAAAGCTTGAGTTTAATGTTTTCTATATTTGCACACAAGGCTTTTTTTTCTGTTATATTTAAACTGAAAGTGGCAAAAAGCAGCCAAAGTAAGTTAGTTGATGAAGTTAACTTAATGCCATTTAATTAGTTTTAGTGGCTTGCTGTTTTTTACCCCGAAACTGCCGTATTTATCTGTCCATGTTTTTAAACATTTCTATGCGCAACTAGTCAATAATCGAGAAAAAAACGTCTCTTACAAGATAGCACACTACTGTCTACGTTCTTCGAGATGTAATTAAACATCGGTACATGCTTTGTTTTTTTTAATTACTGAAATACTGGCGTCGCTCTCAAAAAGACTGGCTGCGCAGCCGAAACAAAGGCCTGCGCCCTCTGCCGGGGTGAGAAGCAACCGATAGCTTGTGGGCACGGCTGGCTAGGACGGCCGCCTCATAGAGTTACCAACTCACGCGCGCGCGCGCGCCGATGTAACCGTGTTATGGGCAAGTGTGAGCAGTGTATTATATTAAATCTATGGTTGTGCGGTTTCTTGAAGACGCTGTCTCGTCTGCTCTCGTAAAACCAAAGACAGAATGAAGAACCATCGCTCCTCTAACTAACACAGCTCAAAAATGCAACCTTCAAAACTAACGCGCACACAATTTTCCTTCCTCCATGGCCACCACCCACCGAGCTAGGCACTCGGTTGCTGCTTTGTCCGGCAGGTGGGGCAGCTTGTTGATCAGCTACAAGCTACACTCTATAAAAGTACTTACACCTCTAAGAACATGGATCATAATACGATACCTTGTGGCCGATGTTTACGTTAATACTTTGTGCCCAGGAATTTTTTTTTTTTCCAAATACGAAAGTCTTCGTCTTTGTTACGTTACTGGGCCTCATCATCATGAGCTTTTCTTTATAGTCATTAGTCAAGCCAAGCTCGGTCAGGCCATGCCATGGAGGAAGGAAAGAACATGCGGTTACAGTGAACTAGAATATTCTAGTTCACTGTAATGCGGTTGTGGGAAACTCAGAACCGCAGAATTTCTCAAAACCTTAGACTTGAAAGTCTTTGGTGTCAAGTGCTCTATGCATCTGTGAACAGCTCGCAGTCGAGTGAACATCTTTGTTTGAGCAGCCAAGTCTGAGGAGAACCTGCGAGCACATCTTGTGAGGTTGATACTCGGCGACGCATGTGCCGAATTTTCATTCTCATGCTTCATTGTGCTTATACAAGTTCGCATGGCAGTCGCACTTTAGACATTTGAGCTTTGGTGAATACACGGTACTGCCAAGTTAGGATGCGCCTTGGTAGTCATGCTTCATCGGAGTACCAACGCGCATCCTAACTTGGCAGTACCGTGTATTCACCTCACTAAAAGTCTAAAACACCGATTGCCATGCGCACTCGTCTAAGCGTAGTGAAGCATGACGTCCAGAGAAGAGGGTAAATTCGGCTCATGATGCTGTGGTAGTGTGCAGCAGCGGTTTGGTCACCCAGTCCGGCCAGCACCCACTTCCTTATTGCTTATTACCGCCTGTTGTTTTGATACATGCTCTCCGTTGTTTCTTCTGGGACTGGCACAGATCGTACAAAACCACTACAACACTCGGCAACGACGGCCTGGAAGAAGGGAATCGCACTCGAATACTGCATTTGATAAGCTTCAACAACTGTACTGAGAGCATATTGATTAGTAAGTGCGTCGTGGCTTGTTGCGCAAGCAAGCATGGTGGCGTTATAGTGGACCTCTTGTTTTGTTTTCACTGAACCTCGCGCCCGCGTTATGTCGTACTGGCTGCTGCAACGCTGAAAGCGCACAGTAAAATGATTACCTCTGTTAAACCGCTCGCTTATTCGCGCTGAAATTTGACGCAGAGATGGCATACTGCCGTCTTGTTTTTTGGGTACCAAGTCTACATGATGTACTTTGCTTGCTTGATTCGATCAGGATTTGAAATCTGCATAGTCTGCAGTATTGGCGATTCAAGACAAGCAGCTTTTGCATGCATATGACTATTACAGTGTGGCATAGCCCTTTATAGCTGGCGGGCACAAAACTTGTGTCCTAGCCGCGGAGAAAAAATTTAAAAAAGGAAACGAGAAAAAATTAAAAAATAAAACGAAGCACACACAACCAGAAGTCGCAACATAGGTGCATCGTGACTACACGTCTGTGTCGGTGCAGTCCGCGGAATAGGACATCGCCGCGCCATCTGCCACCATCGTTGTAGCTGGGCCTTCGTGATGGACACTGCTTTCATGGTTTTTGTTTTCTTGTTTGCACAACACTGTCCCTCGTAACTGATACCAGTGGCGCCATGTGGGGCCTTATCCAAGGATCGTGCATTTCCTATGTCATTACAAAACGCCTGCCCTGAGTCGAAAGGGATTAGGACCTCTCATTCGCTTACTTACTTAAACAGTTAAAGTTTTACTTTCGAAGCTGTGATATGAGTGTGGGTGGAGATGAACGGCTCATTTGAAGATTCTTTCTCAACTGCTCTAACAATATTGAGTACAGAAAAAAGTTCTTTGCACAAGTTGCCCCCAAAGTTCAGCATGTTTGGTTTGTGCCTGCCGGAACAGAATAACCGTTCCTCTGATAGGCACCAGTATCAGTTATGCGAAAGCTGCTTGTCTTGGGTTGCCGGGTTGCTGCAGACAACACGGTTTTCTAATTATTCTGATCGAATTGGGCAAGTGCATCATGCAAACTTCATAATGAAAACCAGACGGTCATATGCGATCTCTGCGTCAAAATTCAGCATGAATATGTGAGCAATTTAAGTGAGAGAAGCATTTTGTAATGCGTTTTTAGCATTGCAACAGTCAGTAGTTCGCGTTGTGAAGTTGTGCTGGATGTGGGCGAGCGTGGGAGATCAGGATGCAGAAACAACGACAACTTGAAACCAATGTGTTGTTTGAAAAGTGTAAATTACTCAAATTACTGATCGGAGTCTAGCGCGCCGTTCTAAACGTCTAGTATCGCGGAGTTACATTAATTATCTGCGCACTTAATTATGTATGCTCATATTTAACTGCCGTCTTTGCCAAAAGTAACCAGGAAACGAAGTTTGCTTCTGAGCTGTATAGTGGTGCCTGTACGGCTACCCTGAAGACTAAAAGGTCTGGAAAGGTGAGGACAAGTGTTCTCCTTGCCTTACACAGATGTGGAACCTAAGGGGTGCCATATGTGCTCCTCTACATGGCTAAAGAACAAACCCACATCGCCTGGTTACTTTTGGTAAAAACGGTACATGGGTGAGATAATTCAAAGCATTGGAGAGACCATAGTTGACTCTTTTTGCTTCATAATGTACTGCTTCATATCACAAAGTTGGTGCTTGCTGTTCCCCAGAACTGTGGCAAAGCACATCAGAGGACATAGTGCTCAAGCAGGTAGAGGTGTATTCATAACTTTCACGGGGTATGGGAGCACTACTGGTAATCCTGTATGGCTTCCCTGCGAACTGATGATAAAGGCTGGCCCCACAATATGCTTTGTGGAGACAGTGTCATCATGTACAGTGCGAAAGGTATGCATTCAGTTATCAGAACGCTGAAGTAGAGGATGTGTCACCGCTATTAAGAGGCAGCGCTTCAGATCCATGCACCACAATCGAGTGAAGCAAAGCCTCCAATACAATTCTAGAGCACTATAATGCAGCCTTCCACGCAGCAGCAGCCATTGTCACTTCTGTGCTGCCACTACTCGGTGTTTTAAGCTGCCCAGTCCTGCGCCCATTTGCCCATCTTGCTTTTCGTGCTTCACTCAACTCTTTCAGTGCCTTTTCTTTTTTTTAACGACCTGCACCACCTTCTTTCTACATTTATAGCCATCTTCTCCTTTTGCATTTGCACACTGCACGTTTTGCCTGAAGGTTGCTGAAAAGCTTGCTTTCTAGTGGCTTTCTACCCTGGTGGCGAGGTCACTTTAGCTACCTTGAAAAGCTCGGGGGAAAAAATTATATGTACACTGTATTTGTACCTTGGTACCGAATATAATGTGAGTTGTATTCTGAAGCATTATTTTCGTCTCTTGCAGAATTTTGCAGAATCTTTGTGCCCGATTCATGGAATTTCAAATTTTTCACCACAGAAAGTTAAGGGCCCTAGTTACATGGCAATGCATCTTTTACACTGCTGACAGTAGCCGCCAGGACTGATAACAGATGATGAGGCTGACACTAGTGCTGTAAAGCATGCACAAAATCTCCATTTCTTGTTTTCTCCACATTTTATTAATACTTTTCATTTGTGATGTCCGTGGGTTACCTACAGAGCAGAATTGTTTCATCAAGATGTGCGTAACCACGTCTATGCCCTTCTCATGTATGCTTGCACAGTGTGTAGAGAGGAGAAAATTTTATTTTTTAGGGCATAGGCATGTGGTCATGTAGTGAGAAAGCCTTTAAAGGGGCCCCAAATTTTAATAGTCATCTCATAACTGAAGCTTTCTATGTTGATTTTATCCAGAAGAAGCAGTAGACTTTTGTATACACCATTTTTCATTTTTGCAGACAGTGTAATAAAGTGGCATTGAAAGGTCTGTACATGTTTAGTATTACTCTGTGTCATGCTTGTGAAAACCTGAATTGTCTTAAGCTATGGTGTGCACCATGAGTGCATCATCACTAAAACAAATATTAATGCACATTTGGTTCTGGCACTGTGAATTCTGGCCATCCAGAAAGAAAAAAAAAATTCAGAGGGCACTTAGACTGCTTAAATGCTGTGAAGGCGAAAGCATTAATGTATCATCTTGAGCGTTCGACTTCGACACAGGTTGAACCCTGAGAAATGAAACGAAGACGCACCTCCGAACGCTGACTCTACAAACGCTGAATTCACAAAGGTCCGAGAGAAATGCTTGGTTCGAATACATGTCGCGAGTTAGCCTCCAACCTGACTAAGAGATGTATGCTATATGCAATGAGAAATCGTATAACACCACCTGCAACGGTGTACGACAAACAGTTGCATCACAGCTTTGATACGGAAATTGGTTTTTGAGAAAAGGAAATGGCTCAGTAACTGTCTCGCATCTCAGTGAACACCTCAACCGTGCCTTAAGGGAGGAGGTAAAGAGTCTGGGAAGGCATACAATTGAAGGTGCATATGTCATTGGCTCGAATCGCTCTTGCAAGCCAGCCTCCAATTTGGCTAGCACGTTTAAACTATGTGCAACGGGAAATCATATAACACCACCCGGAATGCTGCATGACAAACAGTTGCTCACAATTTTGGTATGAATGTAGCCAGGAAAACTGGCGCTACATTGAGGTCAGCCAAGGCGGGTCTATATAGACAAAGGACATGCATATGATTGTCTGAAATGGCGGTTCTCGGCTTGCTGTGTGCGTCTTAGCGTCTTACAGTTGCTTGATGTCACCCTATTTTTCTTGCCATTGCTGAGATTTCCTGTACCATCTGTGAGTTCACGCACTAACACACGCTGTCAGCTTTTCTCGTAATGGGACTATTAATGCTTTCGCATTAAAAAATAGTCAAGTGATTACCTGCAATTATTCCATGCAGTGTTTGTTATATGAAGTCAACATATTGGTTTTTGGGGCCTTACAGCCATCTGAGGAGTCAGTGTCACTTGCATTTCTGTCATAATCCACCCCTCTATGCTAGAGTTCATTTGAATAATATTGTGGTCAATAATGCAAATTTGAAATTAAGAGACTTGAGCACTCAATATTAATATGCCAATGCACATAATATGCCAGTGCACATAATTGATGAGAAGAACTGTTGCCTAGAATGGTACCTCTGTCACATGGACAAATTTAATGTCACTTTCAGCATCTTAAACTTTCCTTTACTGTCATTCGTGCAGTGTCACTTGCACAACTCAAGGGGCACTCTCCTCAAAGTGAGTTTGGTGAACTCTCTTCACTCATATCCACGCATAGTACCTTCAGCAATTAAAATTAATACACCTGGAAACCAGGGTGCTGGTGTGGTTTTATACAGGATGATTCTTTTTAATTTTTCAGCTTTATAAAAAATAGCGCTGATGGACACATGGACGCTGCCATCACTGAGTGTGTGTTGGGCTCGATGGACATAAGATAACAAGATAGCAGTCACAGTTGTGTGGCTAATTAATTAGTCACATTTTGTCAGTTCAGAATGACAGATTGTTGGGTGCGTGAAGCACAAGAACAGTTGGTTCAGTTGGTGCATGATGCAAGAGAACAGTTGCAAACCTAAGAGCACAAGAAAAGCACAACGCATGTTTCATGTTCTTTCTTGTGCTGGTCTTAGTCACGCTGCCGTTCTCATGCAATGGTCAATTCAATTCACTTTTTACTTCACTTTGTGCTGCATGTTGCCATCACAGTCTTGGATTGTATTGATTTGAGACTAATCAGATTTACAGAACTTGCCAAAGTGCAATGAGCTTAAGATATTCATCCATCAATTCCCTGCTCTTTCTGAGCCTGCACCCAGTTCTCTCGCAAGCTGAGCACCTAGTTTTGGAATCGGGTGTGAAAAAGCAGGAATTGATTTATGAATAATTTTAGACCTATTGCACTTTGGCAAGTTATGTAAACTGAGTAGTCTCAAACCAATACAGTCTTTAACATTGAAACTAAAACGTGCAACATAAAGTGAATAATTAAAGATACAAATTTCAGCTAATTAGTCACATAACCGTGACATTTATGTTATGTCCACCAAGCCTAACACACACTTGAGCATCCACGTGGCCATCAGCGTCAGTGTTTTGTACACTGTAAAGATTTAAAAGAATCATCCAATATAACGATGTTATCATTTCAGTTGCTAAAAAGTGGAGTAAGCCCCTAACAACATATTCTGCTATTTTGCTTAAGAGAGTGCTGGATGTGCTTTGTGTTTGTCTCAGCTTACAGTTCTCAATTGTGTTAGCAAGGTTGTAGTAAGTTTTTTTCATTCCACAAAAAAATTTGGAATATAATGAAAAGTAACTTTGGTTGAAAATCTGTATGTTGTTTAAGGGACTGCGAACTGAACAAAACGTGTTTTGTGTTTATGGTGGAAATGCAAAGAATGTGCCTCATATTTCATTTTTACAGAATCAAGAGCTGTGAAAGCAATTTGACAACGATTTATATTTTTAAGCCTTTCTACGACATGCTGCATGCATCTCTCATAGGAAACAAATGATAAAATTGCACTCAGAATAACAGTAGGAATGGAATGACATCACTTTCAAGCCGTTTCAACAAGTGGTTTTTTAGTAAAAAGATGTGCAGCTTTGTACACTAACTTCATAAAATAACCTCAAATATGGTATGTGCTTGTACCTCAGTCTTACTGACGTATAAGAAAACTTGCATTGGAATTGAAAATTGATTCAGGAAGTATAATGAGCCACTTGACTGATGGAAAAGCCTGAAATGCTCAAAAATTTTTCAAACTTCAATTTTCCTGCCAAAATGTCCCACATTTAACTGTACACCCATGCTTTTAAAAATGCAAAAAACACCAAGGAGGCCGATTAGGGAAAGATAAAAACACGCTGAATGGTTTGTTTCATAGTGTGGTAATAATTAGTGTAAAGACGCACCACTGTCTTTTTGCTGGCATTTGAAGCACTGGGACAACTATGCCCTGCTGTTGTATAATAGTTGGCATTGAAAATTGCATGAAACAAGTTGAAGCAACATTCTGTGAGAGCATCCGACTACATGATCATGTCTCAGTAAAATATGGCCTCTATGTTTTAAAGTGCGTGGTGTTATTATCTTTCAAAAGCGTTTGTCATAACTTATTATGAGGAGCCGCAGTGGGTCGGTGGTTATGGCGCTTGTCTACTGACCCAGAAGACGCGGGTTTGATCCTCGCTGCGGCGGTCGAATTTTGATGGAGCCGAAATTCCAGAGGCCTGTGTACTGTGTCATGTCAGTGCACGTTAAGAACCCTAGATGGTTGAAATTTCCAGAGCCCTTTACTATGGCATCCCAACAGCCTGAGTCACTTTGGGATGTTAAATTCCGACAAACCAAACCGTATCTTATTATGGTATACACATGCTTTTTAATCCATTTTTTGGTGAAAAGTAATGCCTTCTAATGCATCGCCGATGAATTCCTTTGAGTTATTTTTACTAGGGGGCACCTCAGTGTTCTGCATTTTCTTGATTGAAGAGGTAGCTGTAGTCTGCTAAAACTGACATTGATGAGATGTACAGCCTTTATCAAAAGTTTAGAGCCCACGGGGGTTTGCTTCTGAGCCATGTAGTGGTGCTCTTGTAGCATCCTTGGACGTCCTAACTTTAGAACGGGTAAGGACCAGGTACCTTGACGAAATTGGAACGCTGCAGATACAGTCGAGCCACGCATTGTGGCCAAGGCTGTACATCACGGTGCCATAATATCTTTGCATGCGAAAGCTCAAATGGATGCTGCACTACACTAAAACTGTCCAAATACTATCTAGTGTTTGGGGCCACATTAGTTCTTTCTTGCTCTCTTTTGCTGGTGTGCAGTTGTTATCACACTCTCTATCATGGTTTCCAGCAGTAAGGTACGTAAAAGTGACCGCATCCAGTGATAAAAAAATTCTGATTAAAAATCTTCGACAGCATTTCTAATGAGACAATTGTGAAATCAGGCACTGTGGACTCTAAACTTTCTATTGCTGTAAAAAAACTTGGGTTCTTAAAATTCAGTTTTTGGTCTCGGCAAATTTTGAGCATATTTTAGGTTTACTGGTTGTCATCAGAATCAGTTCCAAATTACAGATTTGTTCTTTGAGTAGCACCGTGCTGCCAAAGTAACCCTTCATGAAGTAAAATGAACTTACTGAAGATGACACTAAATCTGCTCTTGTGATAAGTGTGACGCCCAGTGTCGCAAATGTATAACAAACTGTCTATGCCTAGTGCTCATTACAACATGCAGCTTGCACAAAGCTGACAAAAAGGGGCGCAAATATGTGACTTCCAGCCAGTGTTCAACTCCTCGTCTTTCATTGTCTGACAGCTTTTGTGGGCAAATAGAAAGACTTGTGGAATAAAAAGTTGTCTACTGTCCCCAGGTCTTTGGGTTGGTTCGAGATCTTCGAGTTGGTCTTTCACACAACTCATACTATAGCTGCACAGAATTGAGTGGTCATTGTTTAGTGCTCTTGTCATACCGATGTGTCAAATTTAGTGGAGCTAACCAATTTTTTGCATTGGCTTTTGAAAGCATAATGTAAAGGCATTTTTTTTTATTTCTTTACAATTGGGGCATTAAAAGGTAAAGGCGCTGGAAGGGTCTGAAGATGTGTGTCAAAAATACCTGTGTCATTGGCAGTGCCCAATTAGCCACTGCTGTTGCTCGATCGCACTCAATGCTGAGCTTGAGATAGTGTAGTTGATTCTAGTCATGGTGACCACATTTCAATGGAGCCATGGTGCGAAAATGCCCGTGTACTGAGCTTTCAGTGCACAGTAAAGAGGCCCAGTCTGATCTAAATTAATCTGAAGTCCTCCATTGTGGTGTGCCTGGTAGCCTGCAGTGTTGTTTTGGCATATAACAGTCCATAAAATTAGTCAATACTGTGCAGCTTTGGTCCAGGCAGTCAAATCATTTATTTATTTATAGATACTGTGATCTAGTACAGATCATAGCAGCGTGGGAAAAAAGATACAAGCATATAAACACTCAAATTCATAACATTTGCAAACACTTTTCAAACAACAGTAAAGAATTATGATTAACAGTCTTGCTATCAAGTTTGTTCCAATCGGTAATTGTCCTCAGAAAAAAAAAGAATATTTAAAGCAGTTATTTTGCGCGTTCAAAGGGGTTATTGTTAGTTCATGCCTTTGTCTTGTGTTATAACCTGAGGAGTGAGAAAAATAATTATAAGTATTAACTTTTTAATGACCTTTTATAAACTGGAAGGAAAACTTTAATCGGCAAACACGATTGCGCTCAACAACTGGGGGTAACCCACTTCGCCTCACGAGCTCACTTACAGATGCACGGCCACATATCTAACTACATTAGGCTGTATTCGCTCTAATTTCTGAATGTTTGTTAACGTGAAAGGGTCCCAAATGATTACGGCATATTCTAGTAACGGACGGTTGAGGGAATTGTACGCCAATAGATGAACACTAGGTGGGAATGACTTTAGTGAGCGCCTCAAGAAAAAGAGTTTCTGCATTGAATTTGCTACGACAGCTTCTATGTGTTTTGACCACGAAAGGTTGCTAGTAATCCATAGGCCCATATATTTATACCCTGTCACATCTAATAATGATATGTTGCTAGTACTGTACACAAAATGAAGAGGCATTTTCTTGTGTGTAATTTTCATAAAGGCGGTTTTTTTCAAAATTAATGCACATCTGCCACAGAGGGCCATGTGCAGGGTGTGCAGTGTGTGCCTTTTTTTTTTTTCTGTCGGTATTTAACGGTATCAACTAGGTGCAAAAAAAATATTTCTTACTACCTACGAGTTGGCACCTTTCCAGGCATAATCTGTTAATTAGAGACCAAGCCCCAAAGCAAAGACCCAGACGACTACAAGCATGACATAGAGCAGCTAGAGAAGAGTAAAGCCTAGGAACACGATTCTCAAAGTACGCTGCAAGTTGTACACACATTCAAGAACTGCATGCAGTGTATAGTGGGGTATACAACTCAAGAACGAAGCATCAGATACCCCTCAAAGGAGACCCTCCAGCCAATGGTGGGGATCAGTTTTCAAAACGCCGCAGTTAATCCGATTAAGCTGTGGTTATTCCCCATTCACTGCCACCCTCTGCAATTTCACACTAACAAGTCCAAAAGGATCGCTCAAAGGGGAGAATCAGTCGACGCCATTGGCTAGAGGGCTCCTTTGAGGGGCATTTGCCATTTCATTCTTGAGTTATATCTGAGTATATAGTAAATTTAATGTTTCATTCTTCTTGTATCAAGACCTAATAGCTTCATAAGCTGTATATGTACAGTGTAATGCGATTTTAAGGTTATTGCTGTTGTTTCTGCCTAACAGGACGAAGATGGTTGGTTGGTTTATGGGGTTTAACGTCCCAAAGCGACTAAGACTATGAGAGACGCCGTAGTGGAGGACGAAGAAACTTTTCCTGGTGTGATGGTCGCCTGTCCAATAAAAAATGATGGTGCAGGATATCAGATCCAACTGCGGCCACCTAAGCTCATGTATTTCGTTCATCCTTCTTACAAAAATAAACTACATTAGAGAAGTATAATTTCAGAGGCGAAGAGGGTCTTTAAAAAAAGTTTATTAATGATGTCACATTCACGAAACATATTTCTGCATGCCTATTCCAACTATGTAATTTAATTTTATGCGAAACAAGTCCTTGTGCACTTATGTAATACGTTAGGCAACTTTATGCCGAGAGCTTTCAAGAAATTCTGCTGCAGGGAACTTACTAAAATGCATGCGATTAATTTCTCTTGACATTGGGGAATGTAATAAGGTTAAATTATCATCCTGCTCTCATAGAAGCTGAGTTATAGGCTCCGTGCGCTGCAGTTTGGGGAGAGCGCGTGGAGCCACCTGGTTAACAGAGGGGGCAAAAGGTGGGGGCAAAAGGTGGATGCAACTCTCGTTCAGTTCGCAGACAGCAATAGTCAGCGGTAGCGATAGCATGAAAGGACAGGGGGAGCTTTGTACATTATTTACAAAATGCTGTTGGGCAATCAGTTAATCATCGCTTTCAGGAAATAGCTGAAATAAAAGTCCTCTAACTCTGGTATATACTCGGCAAGAAATGCTTCGTCCTTCTTGATTGTTAGAGCTATGCTTCTCTAAGTACAATACACATGAAGTAAAGCACTGTCGATTCTCAGGACATACAGCATTATCATTATCTGCGTATAGTATGAATGGGTTTTACGCAACTGTAAGTGCCCATTCACATAATGGATGTCACATAGCTGATTTCTTTGTCTGGGTCAATAAGACACTTTTTCCTTAGACTGTAAGGGCACTTAATTTCAATGAGTTGAAATGTGCCACCCGATGTCACGCTGCCGTCGGGACTGCAACACAGTCATGGTTGCTCAGAATCGATGATCAGCCGAACCTGAAAGCAATAGAAACTAGATGTAGCATGTCATCATTAAGTTTGTACTGAAGTTACTTCGTGAATTGTCGTCCCATGTGCAATTCCAACTCCTGTCTAGCTATTTTTTCCACCTTCTTTCCTGCATGGTCATGTGGAAGTTGGAACAGAACTGCATCGCATCTTGCAAAGACACTACTACTGCATAAGTTTTGAACCACTCGGGGAAATTTGTAAAGCACCATCTTTGCAAGGTTTGCATTCCCATGAAAGCTCTCCTTCCCGGATGACACTCTCGCAGTCTTGGCGGAAACGAAAAGTGGCAGGCGTCTCTTTACGGCGCATTCACATTTGTGAGTCGCTCTTCAAGGCTGAAGCCTGAAGAATGGCCCGAAACCAGTCACGCTGGAAAAGCAAGGCACTGGACTATCCCCTTCACCCTCTATTTTACTGATAAATGGGTGGTAGTCAACCCATGCACCCTTTGGACACCCCTCCCTGAGTCATCTTGCAGTCTACTGGAAGCATTCCTGAGTTAACATAGAAGGAGGAACTTGCCTTTTTTCGTTTCTTCGAATAATATGAGAGTGTCTTCGGGGAACGAGACTTTTGGTTTGGAAAAAAGACTTCTAAAGAAGCTGACAGGGATTGCAACAAGCGGTCAGTTTAAACCGCTGTACAGCACATTTTCAGTGGCCAAATACATTAAGCAGGCCACGAAGCTTACCGTAAGAAGTTGCCGCACTACAGAACATCTTTGGTGACGTAAGGACATGGCTAAATACTGGATGTCGGCAGTTCTAGTTTTTATGCGGTGTGCTGTCGAACTGCTCAAGCGCAATTTTCGTTCTTGGTGCCACCTTCATCAACGATTTATAACTTCTGCTCAGGAACATAAATAAAAGCAATCCAAACAAAAACAAACCATTCAACTGCTGCCAGGCCTTTTGTAATGAGGGCAGTTTCGATTATCTCATCGAGATCATTTTGGACGACCTTTTTGTAGAACAACATCTCTCTTTTGTCCAATGTATGCTCCATTTCCCGCCTTCTCATTTTCAGCGGGGAAAGGTCTGCAATTTCGAACATTGTACAAATCCGCATAAAAGCAGGTCTCCCGCCGAGGTACCATTCTCGCAACGATGTCACTGCGCGTCTGCTATGCGGACGGGTTGACGGAAACACACTGGGCATCCTGTTAATGCGGGGAGTGCCGTGCAGGGGCGCTGGCGATGCGGTCGCTGGTGGCTCCACCATACCAGCGCACGGACCCTATAGGGTTTTGAAGCTGCCACTTTTGAAGCGGGGAGAAAAAATTTGGCAGACTGTTTACGTGTGGCAATGCAAAAGCCTTACTGTCCCTGGCTTCACTGTTAATGCGTAATGCTTGTACATGCATTAAAGTTCTTTTCTACGGGCTTATGTGTTTGCATATTGGTTGCGCACCAGACCACAAACATTCAGATCCTCTTGCTGCACGGCAATGAGGTGGGCCAAGTTTGCATGTCGTGGACACAAGACGTAGATGTTTGGTTACGGTTTGCGAACTGAGTTTATCTCGAGCAATGAATTCTTTGATGTTGAGAGGAAGATCAGTTGTGATTATTTCTTTTGCAGTTGCGACAATGTCTTTATCATCCAAGATATATATCTGGGGTGTAGTCCTCGGGCCACTGTGGTCGAGGTGGTGGTGGCAGGTTTGGTTTGACAGGAACAAACAGATCTGTGAAGTATGTTGAGAAGTATTTGGCATGCTTGATCGAGCGCCGATTATGAAATGCCAGATCCATACATGTGCCTCTTGCAGTTGTGATTGCTATATGTTAGTTGGCGAGTTGCACTTGCAGGTCTTGTAGTAGAGTGTTGAGGAATGTGTCACCTCTTCAAGTGTCCTGATTGACATCCCCTAGGATGACGAGTGGTTTGCTGCAGATTTTGAGCGGGATGTTCCTGATGACAAATGATACAGCGTCGTGTTTCGACATATTGGGGGCGAGATACATGCAGACGATAAGTCCTGCCGGAAGCAACACCGCACACATTTCGCCATGGTCATATCATTCTGCAAGCTGCACAGGCATGACTTTGAAGTCATGCTTGATGTATATTGCAACTCCAGTGGCAGCATTGCCTGGCCTCTGCGCACTGCACACATATCAATACCCCTGAATCTTATGGCTACCATTTGGAGTCATCCAGGTTTCCGTGAGGGAAAGGATTGATGCCCGTTTGATGTTGATGCAGTGCGCCACATGGTCCTTGTGTTTTGGCAGCGATCTCGCATTCAAGCAAGCAATGAGTAGCTTGGTGACCTCTGCCATTTGATCGCAATCATTCATGATAGTCGTAAGAGGGTGTTCCTGCAATCTTCGGAATTCATCTGCCAGTGCTCGATCGTGGTTTTCTTTTCCATGATAAAGTTCGATATCAAACTTCTTGTTCCATCCTTCTTGTTCTTGTTCCATTGATATTTGTTCCTCTGCTGAGCGCGATGTATACCAGTTTTTGTGAGTAGGGTTCGGTGTACTCCATCGCAACTGAATCATAGGCTCAAATTCCCACAGAGTATGGCATTGTAGCCTCTGACTGCCTCGTTGAGGCACATTTAGATGCTGCGGAGGCACTGGTCGACAAGGACCAGCGTGTCCACATACATCATGCTTACCTCATCAAAGATGATGCATCGGATGTTTCTGAAGGCATATCTGAAGGTATTGAGGTCGCTACTGCAGAGGCCTCAGCCTCGGTTGCACACCGGCATTGTCAGTTTGAATGCCAAGTGCACTGTGACTCCTCCCAATGCCACCGCTGCTTTGCCCGTTGTCACGCATGCGATGTATACGTTGAGACTTATGCCTACATCCCCGATGTTACAGTATATTGTACACGTCCTCAATGAGTCGTCCGCACGAAGGTCTTTCCACAACCGGCCGCACCTGCGAAGAAGATTAGCAGCGGGATGCATCCAGACATTGTCAAACGATGAATCATTTCGCACAGGATCTTGGATTGACTGCATTAGGTGAGTCCCATTTTCTGAAGCAACACCTCTGGAGGCAGAATGTCTGTCCACATCTGATGGCTGGTCATCTGGGTGCAACTACCTTGGTGATGTCGTCTGCGTCCTGTATAATGTCCGCGTTGTTGGGTGCGTTGACAAGTCTGACGTGGCAGATGCATCCCGGGGAGGCTACGTTCTTGACACGTTGCACAGCCTTTCATAGATCAGCTTCCTCATCAATGATCTTCTCACACATCCGATAGAGTTCTTGGATGTCTATGTTGTGCATGTATTTCTTTTTTTCATTCATGATAGCGACGTAGTGTTCATCGAAGATTTCAAGGAATCTGTTGCTATCAAGAATGTCCATCTCTCCCTTGAACGAGCAGAAGAGCATGACGTTCGAGCTTGTAGTTGCCTACGTCATCCTCCGGATAGCAGTGAAACCGAAGGATTGCCAGTCTTCTGTGCAACGTGTCATTCGGCGGCCTGTACATTTTCAGGTAGTCGGTTAAGGTGATGTCGCAAAGACGCTCATCCCTGTCCTCATACTGTTAAATGGCAGACCACTTCCAGACATCCGTACGCGACTCATCGAGGCCTTTGGCATTCATTTCCTCCACCGTTCTACGAACTCATATGCGTTGCTCAGGCCACTGGGTCTTGGCAGTTATGATGTCTAGACTTTTGTTGGACATGCCCAGTTGGAACAAGAACCGTGCGGTCTCTTGTGCGCGCATCTCTACCGCATTCAGCATATTTAATTTGTCTGAGAGCTTTCCGAATATGGTGATTTTTGGACAGTGTGTTGGATTTCGCAATGGAGGTTGAGCATCCCTCAGTTTGCCTTGTTTACGTACTGGACGACATACGCAGCGCATGCAAAGACGTCTAGCACGACCTGAATGTCCATGTTTGATTGGATCACTGATGAAATCCAAGGATTGTGGTAATATACTTTCGTCTGTGTCGTGTGTCTTTTGAGCATGATACTCGGCTGCACGACTCCTGAACGTACGATTAAAATGTATTCCTCAATATTGGCGATGCCGTTATGTTTCCACATTTCCTTAAGGTTCTCGTAGACTGTTTTTTGTTTAGTGCCACATGGATGGTGTCATATCGCTCTTTAATTTCTTTGTTGTGAGTGGCCTCTTCATCTGATGTTTGCGGTGGCAGCAGAATGATTATCATACCGTTCTGCATGGGCCAGAATGGCGCATTGAATCTGCATTTATGCCAACTGTTCTTGTAGCACATATCAGTGTGCTGATGTGTTTGGCACCCCGCCCTCGTGACGATTCCGATATCAACCGATGCCAGATGCTCTGCCATCTTGATTGTCAGCGGTATGTCGGGTCCCAGCGGCTCGCCAGGTGCACCGTTCAGCCACAGTAAGATGTGTGTGTGTATGCGCTGCCACGGTGCTATCCGCTTGAAATATTCAAACCACATAGTACGGGGCAAACAGCGATATGGTTTTGTTTCACAAGATGGACATAATGACACAGACAAATGTGGTCAAAGTGTAATGCACGTGTGATTGGGTCCTAGCTGACGAGTTTGGCCCGTTTGTAGAATATATCAGTTTGTCAACTGGCATCATCAGGAGGTTGAGGTCAATTTCGAGACATTGTAGCAGTGAGAGGAGACCTTTCCAATGCACCTTGGAGGCAGAAAGCATTAGGAATGTAGACGGCTAATCATTGCAAACACATCTTGTTTACAGGTGTGCCAATAGTTGAATGTACCTGCAGGTGCCCCCTGAAGTACTGTTTTAGCCACCCAAGACTACCAGAAAGTACAAAAATGGGGCATACCATTGCTCTGCACTCATTACGCACTGGTAGTTGTACAACGCAGGTGTGTCACAGAAACGAATTTTATAAAATTTGGACATGCTGTGAATTCTCTTATGTGACCCGTAATTCCTATTGTTTTGACTGCAACTCATTTTGTCAAGCATATATATGTGACTGAGTTTGCTGCTGCAATGTGTACCTTCAGCGCATGCGAAGCAGACGCTGCAGTTTCTGGAATGAGAAGCGAGGTGCACCCTCTGGTGTTTCTTCTAAGACTTCAATACCGTCGAACAGGTGCAGAAAATTTTTCTGATGCGTGAAACGTGGGGTTTTCCTCTATACTTCTCTGCGCGCAATTGTTAAACCAGGCGGCTGATCACGAACTGATTCGCGTCAAACTAAGCATACATCACTCAAATGCATTTATGGGATGTCGCGCAGGTGTTTTGCCATGCGTGGCACGAAGTGCGCCTAGTGCAAGGCGCGCACGCGCGGTCGGAAAGTTCCCTCGGCATATGCGTGCGCATCGTTTGTTTTGGATGATCTGATCTGATTTTGAATAATGATGTGGTCGCGCAAGGAAGCACAGTATTTCGGTACACAATTGTGGCTCTGAAGCGCACAAACATACGCCGCACTATGAAAAATATTTGGTTGGTATACTGATTTTGGTCCGCAAAGACACGAGGGGCATAAGGCAAAGACGCTCGAAATTTGGCTTAACAAAGTTGTCTGTTCGTGACTATTTGCTATAGTATAGCATTCCGAATTTTTAAAGTGCAGGTGAAGACAAGGGCAACAGAACTGGTCAGGACAAGCGCATTTGCTCGGGCAGTAACACGTAAACGTCAGGTGATCGTTTCAGTAGTAGAATGGTACACATGCCACATGGTCGCATGCTGCTCGGCAATTTGCTGACCGACCTGCGGCGTCTCCTCGAACACAAAAGCCGCAAATTGGAGTTTGGGCTTGATATGTGTGTGGCGAAAGAAAAGCCACAGTTATACGGAAACTGCATTACAAGAACACACGAACTGCTGAAACTGACACCTCTTCGCAGGAGGAATTCTATGCCATTTGTACAGTAGACTTTGTAGTGAACAATTGGAACGTCTCATCTGTGAAAGCGCTCTCCTAATGCTTTGAAAGTCTCACTTGTTAGCCACAGCAGCCGAGTGCATCTGCTTTTGTAACCGGCCTCTTTTTACCTCTTCCGGCGTATGTCATGGATATCGAACTAAATTGTTTGACTGTCTTCAAGAAATGGACTGTGGCGCCAGCCTTTCTGAACATGTAAAAGACAGGGTCTCATTTTGAATTTTCTTGGAGGTGCTGTATTGCTGCTATTACCTGGGGCGAGAATATTTGCACAGCAAGCAGCACATTTACCTTGTCCACGTTCGAGCCGCCGCTGTAGTTATGGCGTTCGGCTGCTGTCCCAAAAAAATGCGGGTTCGATCTCGGCCCCGGCGGCCGAATTTCGATGGAGGCGAAATTGTAGAGGCCCGTGTGCTGTGCGATGTCCGTTAAAGAACCCCAGGTGGTCGAAGTTTCCGGAGCCCTTTGTTGTGTGCCAAACCTCATAGCCTGAGTCGCTCTGGGACGTTAAACCCCTATAATTTATACCTTTTCCAGGGTCGTCGGGTAGACATGCTTGCTGGTTAGGTTGCGTGCTAACTTGATTGTCATCCGTTTCTGGAGTTCGTAAAGCTTTTGGACAAATACCCCGCAGATGATCGTTTCAGTAGTAGAATGGTACACACGCCACATGGTCGCATGCTGCTCGGCAATTTGCTGACCGACCTGCGGCGTCTCCTCGAACACAAAAGCCGCAAATTGGAGTTTGGGCTTGATATATGTGTGGCGAAAGAAAAGCCACAGTGTTATACGGAAACTGCATTACAAGAACACACGAACTGCAGCATTCCGCAGCCAAAAGTTACCTACTATAGCGAAGGTATAGTGCCTAGAATATTCTAGGCACTATAGCGAAGGAGCGAAAGCGAGCGCGCCACATTTTGAGCATCAGCCGGTCTCAAGTGGAGCGCGCATGCTTTTCTTCTTGCCTGCCGCTTTCGCAATGGAGTCTGTTTCCGCCTCCTGACGCACCCCAGTGAGGTCACCACTGCCCCACCACTCTGCCTCTGCCATGGAGGAAGGAAAAAACTCCATGGCCTCTGCTACCGCCGTTGACGGCGTTCAGGCGAAAGGAGAACGCGCGCGCTCGCTCGAAGTCGCTCCGCGTGAGTGGTAACCGTCAGGTCCTGATATTTCATCCCTTACACATTATGCAAAGACCGCGCAATCAGCCTCTTTGATTTGACATCTTGAATTATAAAACAACGGATTCATTACCGCGCGCATTCGCGCGTTCAGTATGACTGGTCGCATGAACCTTCGGGTACGCTGACATCAACACTTTCTACCTCTAAAGTTTGCATAAAAGCAAATCTATCAGCCTCTTCAGTTCGCTTACTGACAGGCATTGTGTAGAATTATAAGCCACCTGAAGCGTTTGCATGACAGGTTCCTAAGCTAGGATTCCGAAGCCTGAAATATATCAAGCGCTGCAGTTTTCGTTTTGCACGAAAGCGGCTTCAGCGAGAAATCATGACGCTGCACAGATTCCGAGTAAAGAAAGCAAATTTATTCGCGGTTAAAAAGCAAAATGTCCAATGCAGTGCACTCATATCCACAACTTCAGTATGTTCATTTTACGTTCAGAACAATATGCTCAAAGACTATACATATCTATAGTCTCGCGGCCACGGCTCGCGACTGATCGACGCACATCTATTGCAGATTTAGTCGGTTTAGTACATGATTAATCAACAACTTAATTCCCATCAAAAAACGGGCACGAAAAACGCTGTAGAAGTGAGAAAAGTGGCAAACAAGGAAAAAATCATTCTCCTCCAAAATTGCTTCCGTTTGAAAGTGTAGCTACTACTAAAGTGTAGCTACATATGCGATAAGGTACCAAATTAAAGGATATCTTATGGCATATGTCTACTGTTGATCAGGAACAGGCTGATCAGGATTTTAAGCATTTCCAGAACATCTGTGCGTGAGGTGCTAGACTTTTTCAAAGAAATATACAACCTTATCCAAGAGGGCAATAAACTAGCTGGTTTTGGGTAGTGCTGTCCACTGGAATCTTGGCCTTGTAGAAGAATGTAGAGTGGGCCACTTTTCTCGCTAGTTTGTAGAAGGATATTGCAAGCGTCACATCCGAAGTCACCGATTTCTTGCACCAGAGTATGTGACAGGGCGATCGATGATCGAGGTGACAAGAGCTTCCTTGAAATGCTTCAGTTCCTCAAAGGCTGCTTGCGGCAGAGTGGAAATCATTCCTTCGGCGTCGACCATGGCGTCGACGCGTAGTATATTTACTTTGCATCCAAATGAAGACTCAGTCTTATTAATGTGGTCAAGTGCTGCTGTTACAGCTCTCGCATCCAACATGTCGTACCCTCCATACATGATTCTTATTTTTCCCGAAGAGAGTCTCAATAGGGTCACTATTGAGTTTCCTGGTAAGAATGAAACTGACACCTCTTCGCAGGAGGAATTCTATGCCATTTGTACAGTAGACTTTGTAGTGAACAACTGGAACGTCTCATCTGTGAAAGCGCTTTCCTAATGCTTTGAAAGTCTCACTTGTTAGCCACAGCAGCCGAGTGCATCTGCTTTTGTAACCGGCCTCTTTTTACCTCTTCCGGCGTATGTCATGGATATCGAACTAAATTGTTTGACTGTCTTCAAGAAATGGACTGTGGCGCCAGCCTTTCTGAACATGTAAAAGACAGGGTCTCATTTTGAATTTTCTTGGAGGTGCTGTATTGCTGCTATTACCTGGGGCGAGAATATTTGCACAGCAAGCAGCACATTTACCTTGTCCACGTTCGAGCCGCCGCTGTAGTTATGGCGCTCGGCTGCTGTCCCAAAAAAATGCGGGTTCGATCTCGGCCCCGGCGGCCGAATTTCGATGGAGGCGAAATTGTAGAGGCCCGTGTACTGTGCGATGTCCGTTAAAGAACCCCAGGTGGTCGAAGTTTCCGGAGCCCTTTGTTGTGTGCCAAACCTCATAGCCTGAGTCGCTCTGGGACGTTAAACCCCTATAATTTATACATTTTCCAGGGTCGTCGGGTAGACATGCTTGCTGGTTAGGTTGCGTGCCAACTTGATTGTCATCCGTTTCTGGAGTTCGTAAAGCTTTTGGACAAATACCCCGCAGATGATCGTTTCAGTAGTAGAATGGTACACACGCCACATGGTCGCATGCTGCTCGGCAATTTGCTGACCGACCTGCGGCGTCTCCTCGAACACAAAAGCCGCAAATTGGAGTTTGGGCTTGATATGTGTGTGGGGAAAGAAAAGCCACAGTGTTATACGGAAACTGCATTACAAGAACACACGAACTGCAGCATTCCGCAGCCAAAAGTTACCTACTATAGCGAAGGTATAGTGCCTAGAACAAATACCCCGCAGATGATACCTGAACCGTTTGTCAGCTCACTTTCAAGAAACTGGCTCCGGATGTTTTTTAGAACATGACAGGGGTCGAAGTTTCGAAAAATTACTCGATGAGGATCGTGTGTGTGCTTCACTACTGTCTACAGGCAGCCAAAACATCGCGGTATTAGAAGAATAACTGTCCGTCAAAATGCGTACAACCAAAAGCCACATGACTCGACAGCGGCTATCAGTTCTTTAGCCCACGCATATAACTTGGTCTCTCCCGCTCAGCTGCTCAGTAAAGTAGTACGAGCAGGGAATTCTGTAAGAGCTAGAGACGCCATGAAGCACAGAGCATAAGTCTCTATTTGCGCGGATTTCCTTTGAACGGCAAGGCGTGTCACTATTAGGTTGGGCTCAGAAGCCGAACACTGCACCAGATTTTCTGTCATGAATGCATCTTGGCTTGATGCTGGCCTCGTCAGTTATTAACGTGGCCATATGCTGCTTGGTGCTCAGAAGTGACGCTTCATACGTCAACCTTTCCTTCATTGCAGCGCTTATCCCTGACGACGTTGGGCTGGGTCTGATGTACCGTTGTAGAGCGCATTTGGTTGGAAGTGTAAGCAGCGGAGATGATCGAGCGTGATCGTATCCTTTAGGTGAAAGAAAGCGCCACACATTGCATTCCCTTATTACCTCTTCTGGATAGGCTGGAGCTGTATATCTGATGCAAAAGAAAGGATGCTTTTTTATACCCTTTTCTGGCATCGCCAACAATGCTAACTGACGCTTGCCTTTTGTTCCCGCAAGAAGGCAACAATTTTTCTTTCGGCGCGTCAAGTTGTTGTTGGATCCTGCCACATTTTGAGCGTTCGTAAGCAACCTGTTTCCGAAGCCTTCCAATTAGGGATACATACCCACTTTCTCGCTCTGCCTCCTTATTTGTAGTCTGCGTAGAAATGCTAGGATTTTTTGCAGCAAAGTCGTCGGGCAGCTCGGAAATGTCTGTACTTTCCTGGTTCCGCTTTGCGCTTACTTGGATTTTGACCAGGTACAGGTTCTGTCTGCAGGCTCCTTGCGAGGCTTTTTCGCCAGGTAGCACGGGTACTTATCGAACACGGTTGGTACAGCAACATGCAACCGTTTTCTGATGCGGCAACGTGAAACGTAGTCACTCGCGAGAAAATGTTGGCTGCAAACTACACTTGATGCTGACTTAAAGACGAAATTTTCTCTGGAGATGTTTTTCACTTTGAAACAGCTCTTAATCACTCGGACTCGATGAAAAGAAACGCCCCGCTCGAGCTTTATCCAACTGCGACTTGCAGAGCGGTACGGAGCAGTACACCATCAGCGCGTCAATTGGTTGGTGAACGGTGAGCAATCCACACCGCCTCACAGCAAAGCACGTAATCCGTGAAAGTAACGGGTCGAGACGCATACCAGCACTCACGAAACAAAAGGCAACGCTGTCTGCAGACACTTAGTGCGATGAGAGCACTAAATTATGCACTCCACGTCCAAGAGAAAAATATGCGAGGCTCGAGAAAACACAGCGCAAGCGCAGAACAAATGACGTTTGCGTTGCGCACAGCCACATGTAAGAGGCCTGGAAGTCAAGTTGGCGGGCTTTTGTGCACGTGTTCATCGTGCAGCCGCCTACCCAGCGCCGTTCGAATGAGTTTGTTTCAAAACAAACGCAGTCTGCAGGAACGGCGGTCAGCCGACTGCGAGGATCCAAGGCCTTCGAAGATCATGTTCCTACCACGAAGCAGAGCCGACACATGGACCTCTGTGATGCGAAGAGAGGCGTTAAATGCGGCAGTTCAGTAGCGAACCGCGCGACGAGGACCAGATCAGACCAGATGCCCCGAAGACGGACAGCGAAAGGGCTAGTGTGGCTATATAGACCTTTCCAAAAAGGGCTCCCTGGGCGCTGCCATATTGTTCCCTGGACTGCAGTGGGCACCTCCCGCTAGCACGGTGGAAGCGGCGAAACGCCTCCTCTCTGGACTGCTAGAAACCGGTTCCGCCGCCGGAAACAATATGGCAACGCCCAGGTTATGCAGAATCCAGAGCCGCTCCTGGGCGCGGCCATTTTCCGTAAAATTTTCCGCCGACTGGTGCGCCGCGGTGCGGGCGTTTCTTTGGGGACTGCGGGGCTGCGGCAGCTCCGCGGCCGCGCCTTCTTTTACCCTCGCACGCAGGCTGCTGGCGCGCCCCTACTCTCGACACCAGTCGCCATATATCGGCGCGCGCGGCCCGATGGACTGCGGGTCGCGCCGGCGCCGCACATAGAATGCATGTTTACGTGTTCGCTTCTGTCGTAGTGCTTCAGCATAACATATGAGGGTGTGTGCTGTGCGTCACTACTTACATTTTCCCTCTACCAGACAGTACTGCGGTTATCTTGCGCGCAGTTAGTCGTTAACGTGACATCTCCGAGTTTTTTTTCCGTTCATTTGGTTGTAATTAGTGCGGCGAGGCAGTGCGCGTCTGTCTCGTTGTTTGTGCCCACCATGATGATATTGATATTGATGATTAGCGCTCGTGTCCTGTCTTCACCTTTTCTGTGTCTCGTTTTTCGAGTTACGTTTTTCAATGATGATATACTGCTGGCTCAGGATTCTAAACGCTGGCAGTGCAGCGGCGACGCTGCTCCACCGAGCCGCTGGTGCGGCGGCGCTGCTCAGGGAAATTCTGGAATAGTATTGCAAACAGCAAGGATTTTTCCCGCGGAGTAGTCGGCCAGGTAGCGTACGGACTGGAAACCGGCACTTCTAAGCAGATTTCTGCGCGGGCGTGTCGTTTGTTGCCGCCTTTTACGTGCGCTATCTATCATCTATGATAATTTTAGGCACAGGAATGTGGATTTATTGATTTGATTCAGTGGTGTAGTAACTGGATAGGCGAGCTGCAGACTGAAGGTTGTCCCGACGAGGCGCGTGTTTTCGATCACCTCCTCGCGCTGAGCTTGCTCTAGTTCCCATTAAACACATTTCGTGCACAGCATTGTAAGCACGACCGCTACCGATTTCAGTTGCTCTTTCCGCACGCACGTCTTCGGGATCAGGGGGGTTAAAGAGTTTACCGTAGTGTCTTTCTGCTTTTGCTATCTACCTTAATCATAGGAAAATATGCGTGATTTTAATACATTCATTCACACTTAGCCAAACGCCTACGCAACGCTGTCACACGCGGCGAGAGCTACCGAATAAAATGAACGCGACTTCGGACCTCAGAATTCGTGAAAGCTGCTAATATCCATTCAAGCTTTGATAATTTGAGCAAAAGTACGTTTTTATGCATCCAGGTGGCATAAACCATGACAAATTTTGTTTTTTGTTGGCGCTGCGACTCAGTTAAGCTCACAGCGGTAATTTGTTGATAAACTGGCGCACCACACATGCGACAAGAAAGCCCTGTTTGTGGGTGGTACTTTATGGCCGAAGGATTAAGAGTGCATTGGAATTGGAACTGCATGCTAGCCGCACACCTAATACTTGATATTGAACAAAAAGATTTTTTTTTGCTGTGGAGCACCAAGACGGTAGCGATATAAGCACGAGCGCATTCTAAGCGTCAGCACAATTCACGTGAATGTCAAACTAAATATCATTAAAACGCATCAGTGTGCTCCCTTTAATAGCGTGAATGCTTCCTGCAACACAGCCACGCAGCGGAAGTATGCTCTGCAATGTTTTTTTAGCGCCCGAATCCAGAGCCGCTCCTGGGCGCGGCCATTTTCCGCCGACTGGTGCGCCGCGGTGCGGGCAATTCTTTGGGGACTGCGGGGCTGCGGCAGCTCGGCGGCCGCGCCTGCATATAGCCGCGCTTCGGGCGCTAAAAAAAACATTGCCGAGCATACTTCCCCAGCGTGGCTGTGTTGCAGGAAGTATTCACGTTATCAAAGGGAGCACATTGATGCGTTTTAATGACATTTAGTTTGACATTCACGTGAATTGTGCTGACGCTTAGAATGCGCTCGTGCTTATATCGCTACCGTCTTGGTGCTCCACAGCAAAAAAAAAAATCTTTTTGTTCAATATCAAGTATTAGGTGTGCGGCTAGCATGCAGTTCCAATTCCAATGCACTCTTAATCCTTCGGCCATAAAGTACCACCCACAAACAGGGCTTTCTCGCATGTGTGGTGCGCCAGTTTATCAACAAATTACCGCTGTGAGCTTAACTGAGTCGCAGCGCCAACAAAAAACAAAATTTTTCATGGTTTATGCAACCTGGTGCGTAAAAACGTACAATTGCGCTCAAATTATCAAAGCTTGAATAGATATTAGCAGCGAATCCAGCTTTCACGAATTGTGAGGTCCGAAGCCGCGTTCATTTCATTCGGTAGCTCTCGGCGCGTGTGGCAGCGTTGCGTAGGCGTTTGGCTGAGTGTAAATGAATGTATTAAAATCGCGCATATTTTCCTATGATTAAGGTAGATAGCAAAAGCAGAAAGACACACTACGGTAAACTCTTTACCCCCCCCCCCCCCCTTGATCCCTATGACATGCGTGAGGAAAGAGCAACTGAAATCGGTAGCGGTCGTGCTTACAATCCTGTGCATGAAACGTGTTTAATGGGAACTAGAGCAAGCTCAGCGCAAGGAGGTGATCGAAAAGACGCGCTTCGTCGGGACAACCTTCAGTCTGCAGCTCGCCTATCCAGTTACTATACCACTGATTCAAATCAATAAATCCACATTCCTGCGCCTAAAATTATCATAAATGCTAGCGCACGTAAAAGACGGCAACAAACGACACGCCAGCGCAGAAATCTGCTTAGAAGTGCCGGTTTCCAGTCCGTACGCTACCTGGCCGACTACTCCGCGGGAAAAATCCTTGCTGTTTACAATACTATTCCAGAATTTCCCTGAACAGCGCCGCCGCACCAGCGGCTCGGTGGAGCAGCGTCGCCGCTGCGGTGCCAGCGTTTAGAATTCTGAGCCAGCAGAATATCATCATTGAAAAACGTAGCGCGAAAAACGAGACACAGAAAAGGTGAAGACAGGACACAAGCGCTAATCATCAATATCAATATCATCATGGTGGGCACAAACAACGAGACAGACGCGCACTGCCTCGCCGCACTTACTCACATCCAAATCAACGAAAAAAAACTCTGAGATGTCACGTTAACGACTAACTGCGCGCAAGATAACCACAGTACTGTCTGGTAGAGGGAAAATGTGAGTAGTGAGGCACAGCACACACCCTCATACCTTATGATGAAGCACTACAACGACAGAAGCGAACACGTAAACATGCATTCTACGCGCGGCGCCGGCGCGACCCGCAGTCCATCGGTCCGCGCGCGCCGATAGATGGCGACTGGTGTCGAGAGTAGGGGCGCGCCAGCAGCCTGCGTGTGAGGGTAAAAGAAGCGGTCCCGGTTGCGTGTGTGTCTTTGCGCTGTTGTCGCTGTTTTCTTGCCTGTGTCGGTGCTTTAACGAATGCAGGCGATGCTCGCGAGTAAAACCACGCGGGCGGCGGTGCATGTGGTTCGTTTAGTTTTGAAGAAATAGTCGAGCCCGCTTATAACGGCACCAGAGTGTCTCCCAGCCCCATGATAGGCTCGATTCTATGACATAATATGGCGACAAAAAGAAGGCAATAAACATGGCGGCATTGCAACTGCAGATAACCGCCGGACAATCGTGCGTCAGAAGACAACAAGGTCAATCAATTCGTGCCGGCGGAGCAAGGCATCCAAATTGGACGCAAAAGCGTGATGGGCCTGAGACAGGTGCAGCGTTGTGAAAGGGCTATGATTAATAAATGGCAGCGATCTGCACAGTTACAGTTCCAGACATGTGGCCTCGCTGGCCCAGCCAGTCACGCGGCATGCGTCGCTTGCCCAGTCGGATTTACGTGCAAGATGCGGCATCATTCACGCTCTGAATATGGCCTATTGGCGGCGCGTCATCTAGCGCATGGTAATAGCATCTTACTGACCAGGCGCCGACGTACCGTTTCGGATCGTTCGCCGCCGTGAAAATGATTGAGGACATGTGGATAAAACTGACCGCAATTGCTTCCGTAACGCGAGGTTTATGGGCCCAGGATGGACGATGCTGTGCTTCAGACGCACCAGACGCGCATGGATTTCTGGCAGAACCTCGTTGTTGCTGTTGACTAGACCTTATGCCGCCTGTATGAGCCCGCCGCGATGGCTGGGTGGTTAGAGCGCTCGCGGCTACTGAGCCCGAGGTGGCGGGTTCAATCCTGGCCGCGTAGGACGCTTTTCGATGGAGACGAAATGGATCAGGAGCCCATGTACTGTGCGATATCAGTACACGTTAAAGATCTCCAGGTGGTCGAAATTTACCCGGAGCCGTCCGCTACGGCACCTCTTCTTTCACTAACTTCTTCATCCCTTCCCGCACGGTGCGGTTGAGGAGTTCACCGAGAAGTGAGACACTGAGTCTTTCCTTTCCTCATACCTATTTTCATAAATCGTTTCACCTAGGATATGACTTCGCTGCTGCGTACGATGATGCCGATATCGCTGATCAACTGACGAAGTCACGTACGCAGAGTTAGGTGAACTCCTCGACTTCCAGAATCCGATGACGATTTCAATAAGGATCACATGACCGCTTTGAAGAGCTTGGAAATGCCGATATGGTATACAGATGTGAAAAACGGGCTTTTCGTTTAGATTAAAGGGCAACAACTCCTTTTTTTCACATTTTTTGGTGATAATCACATCACATTCTTTAAAGTTCCCTCTCTCCGGTACAAAAACCGCTTTTCTAAATTGCTACCTCGGTTGTGCTCAACTATGACGTCACGCTATATCGACCTATCCCGTCACGGATACTGTCCGAAAACAGATCATGGGCGCTTTGATTTGCTAACCTGGCAACTGTAAGCGACAGTTTGGATCATTATTTGTCTGAAGTGACCGAAAACAGTTAAGCGCGAAATTTTGTCCGACAGCAAACGCAGAGCCAACCTGTTGCGCGAGGGGGCCGGCGAGTGCGAACGCGCTACGCATCGGCTCTGAACAAACACGGCGATTTCTTGGAATTACGATCCACGCAGTGCCCACCTCTTTACCGCACCATTCTTAAAGGTGAGCGCTAACATCAGTTCTAATTTGGTGGCCGACGGTTCATCCTACGTGGGCCCACGGGCCTCAAACCGCCCCTAACCGACCAGCTGCCGCACTAGGCCTCGCGCCACCGTGCGTTCACCAACCACATCACCCACAACGAGAGCATGGAGGTCCAGGTGCTCGGGGAGACCATCAACCCCAAGGACTATGATCCCAGGGACTGGACTCATATCCTGAACGTACCCGCCCGTCAAAAAGATGCGCCGAAGATCCAGGACCAGGCGAACGCCAGCGCCGGCTCGCGACCTGCAGATACCATACACCAAGCGTCCCATCTGCGAGCGGCGCGTCTCGCGGCGCAAAGGTCGCAACGCCAGCCACCATTACCTGCGGGCGATTACAAGATTGTCTTCCGCTCGAACGGAGGCCTTTCTTTAACCGACCTTCCACCGCGCCAGCTTCGCCTAGCCTTGATAGCTGCGGCCAAGGACCTCCAAGACCCAGACGCCACACAGTTGCGCATTCACCCCATCAACAACACCTGCACCATGAGCAGCCCTCACCAAGCCGACGCGCTACGCCTGGTCGCCATCAAGGAACTCTCCATTAGAAACAAAGCCTATGCCGTCAGCGCCTACATCGCCCCCCCCCCCCCCCCGGATGGTGCAGTACGAGGTGTAATCACTAACGCCTACTGGGAGGAAACCCCCCACAGGTTCTAGAAGACCTCATCGCAGGCAACCCTAGGGCCCCCATCATTGATGCCCGTCGCATGGGACAGAGCCGTTCGATACTTATCACCTTCCGGGGGGGGGGGGGGGGGGGGGGCGGTGCCCCGAACCATCTCCCACGGAGGCGGTCTCCCCACCTGCACCCCGTACAGAGGACACCTGGACGCCTGCACCAACTGTCGTCAACCAGGACACCGCGCGGATGTGTGCACGCGCACAACTGATTAACTGCCCAAGATGTGGCATCCCCCACCCGCGAGAGGAAACCCCGACATGCACCCCAGCCTGCATACTATGTGGAGGCGCCCACATGACGGGTACCAAAGGATGTAAAAGCAGGGGACGCCGTTCACCGCCCGCCTCACTGCAACAGCACACCTCCCGCACACCGGACCGAGACGCGGACCGCATCAGCGTCCGTCGCTCCAGCAAGTCTCGATCATCGTCTCGTCGCCGCCAAGACCAGCAGTCTAGGCAACTCACCTGGGCGGACAGAGTCGCAGGAAGGACCAACAATTCCAGCAAGCCCCCCCCCCCCCCCCGCCCACACAGGTGGATCCCCGTGACCGGGAGCTCCAGGCCCTGCGAGACGAGGTGAGTCGTCTTACCTCTCTTATCAAGACCCCCACCTCCATCCTTCCACAGCTTCCGCCAACCGTACCTCCCGCACAACACACTCCACTACCACAAACATCAGCAGAAAACATGGAGGAGTCCGTCTCCCAATCCCCACCCTCACCGCCACCCAAGAAAAAACGGACAACAGAGCCCCCACCCGTTACTCAGACCGACCTTACATCGCTCGAGGCCCGCCTGGACGCTAAACTCGCTGAGATGGACGCGCGTCTAGAGGCAAAATTCAATCACCTCATCGACCACCTCTCCCAACGCTTTGAGCAACAAATTGAAGCGGCATTTACGCGCGTGTTGCACACCCTAGAGATGAGCCTTGCACAGTACGACGCCCGCCTCCAAACAATAGAGCAGGCCCTTCCCTCGATACACCTCAGTCTGCCACATCAATCCCGCCCACCTACCCCACAGAATTCCCCAACCAACCAACCCACCTACCCTAAGCCCACCAAAGCTCCAGTATGGCGGGGCTACCCCCTAATTCCTTATCAATTCTGCAGTGGAACTGCCGCCGCTTCCGGGGCAAGCGCGCACCTCTCCAACTCCTCCTCTCCACACTTCCCACGCCCCACATCCTTCTCCTTCAGGACACACATAGCCCTGCCACACTTCCTAGCTACACATCTGCTCACTCAGACGCCACGAATACACCCAGGGCGTCCACACTTATACATCGCTACATTACACACCAAACCCATCACATCACCTCAGAGGCGCCCTGCGTAATCACAGAAATCATACAAAATACACGCTCAATACGATCGATTTTTATTGCCAATATATACCACCCACCATCTCACCCGATGGCTTCATTGGAAACGCTATTGCGAGATCTCCATCGTCTTGCAGGCAAGAATCCATTGATTATCGGAGGGGACTTCAACAGTCAGCATACTGACTGGGGCTACCGCACCACCACTGGACGAGGCCGGCGTCTCTGGTCCTTGGTGCAAGAGCTCCGCCTCACAATACACAACAACTTTAACACCCCCGCGAGGATTGGTAACAGTGTCAGCGCGGACACCAGCCCGGATTTGACACTGAGCCGCAACCTTGTTGGTATTACGTGGACCACAACGCGTCATACATTAGGAAGCGATCATTACATCCTCTCCATTGCAGTACCGTACAAGCAAAGACAGGCCCGTCACCTAACGCACAAAATCACCAACTGGGATGCTGTCCGCTCTACACGGGCGGCCCTCCCTGACGCTCCCATTATAGACATCGACCAGTGGGTGGCGTCGCTCACGAACGATGTCTCCACACACACGCGAACCCTTGTCACAACATCAGACACGCCCACCCTCGACACTCGCCTGGCCCACCTTTGGGAGGCCCACCAGAGCATCCTAGAGCGCTGGAAAGGGCAAAAGCTCAATCGGACCCTTAAAAAGCGGCTGGCCGCGCTGCAAACACAAATTACTGAGCACGCTGAGGAGCTCTGCCGATCAAACTGTCAGATTTGCGATAGTTTGGCTGGCAATCTGTCCTCCAAACGTAGCTGGCAACTTCTCCGTCACTTAATTGACCCCACGCAATCCAAAACAGCCACACAACACCACGTCACACGCCTTATACAAAAGACCGACCTTTCTCCTGACGCACTCATCAATATACTTAGAAACACACATACAACTCCCGGTACCTCAAACCCCCTGCCTCCCTATACAGGCGCCCCGAATGCCATCCTCGACGCAGAAATCACGGAAGCAGAAGTCAGAGCGGCCCTCCTGTCTCTCCGTACTAACTACACCCCAGGAGTTGACCGGATCTCTAATGCCATGCTCCGCAATTTGGACGATCAATCGATCACTCAGCTCACGAAATACTTCAACAAATGCTGGCAGGAGGGCACTCTTCCCCAATCTTGGCGTCACGCCAAAATCATATTCATACCAAAGCTCCACAAACCTCTTACACCCTCAAATCTCCGTCCCATTTCACTAACCTCATGCGTAGGCAAGCTTTTCGAACACGTCGCACTCGCCCGACTCACCCACCACATGGCGGAGCAAGACCTCTACCCGCACAGCATGGTGGGCTTCCATCCCCATCTGTCGGCACAGGACGCCATGCTCCAACTCACACAATACATTTTCGATCCCCTCATTCCGGGTCACACAAAAGCTGTCCTAGCCTTGGATCTCTCCAAGGCCTTTGATCGCCTAGACCATCAAGCGATCATGGCAGCCCTCTCCCCCTTGAACATAGGTGAACGTATGTACACCTATATTCAAGCATTCCTTACTAACCGCACGGCCGAAATTCACTTCGGTCCCTACATATCCCCCCCCATACGCCCTTAGTGGGGTTGGCACCCCCCAGGGATCCGTCCTCTCCCCTTTTCTCTTCAATGTCACTCTCATTCCCCTTGCCCGCAATCTACAAACCATCCCTAACCTTCGTCATACACTTTATGCCGATGACATCACGCTATGGACCACCCATGGCAGTGATGATACATAGAAAATACTCTACAATCGGCAGCTAACCTGACCCAAACACATGCGCGGAGTATCGGACTCTCCTGCTCTCCGGAGAAGTCGGAGCTCTTTATCATCCGCCCCACAACCCGAAACTGCCCCACAGCCCCCATCATGGTGACACTGGAAAACCGGCACATCCCGGACGTAAACACTCTCAGGGTACTGGGCCTCCACATCCAGAACAACGGGAAAAACACACTCGCCATACGGAAACTCAAGCAGACGACGGTGTCGATATCCCACCTAATCCGCCGCGTTTCTTCACACCACCGGGGCATGAAGGAGCATGACTTATGTCGTCTCATTCATGCCTTCGTCCTCAGCCGCTTTCTCTTCACGCTTCCCTACCTGAAACTCCAGGCCGGGGAAATCTCCACCCTGGATGCCATGATCCTAACAGCATTTAAGACAGCACTACATCTACCCCCAAATACCTCAACCGAAAAACTCCTCCAACTAGGCCTGCACAATACGGTAGGGGAACTTATCGAGGCCCACCGACAGGCTCAATACATACGTCTCGCGAAAACAACCACCGGCAGACACATCCTGCACACCCTCGGTATCCACCTACCGGCCACGGATCCCACACAGCTCCAGGTCCCCAGCCACATTCACCGCGAATTACTTATTAAACCACTCCCCAAAAACATGCATCCCACCTACCACGAACCCCGCCGCAGAGCTCGCGCACGGGCACTCCACAAACACTATGGCAAGGAACCGTATGCCGTTTGGGTGGATGCCGCATGCACGGGCGAGGACGCGGTTGTAGCCATCACGAACCCCTCCCTCCAACCGATTGCCACCCTTCACATAACCCCTACTGCCACTTCGGAGGAGGCCGAAGAGGCCGCCATTGCCCTGGCCATCACACGCACGGAGGCCCGATATATTCTATCCGACTCTAAAACTGCCATACTAAATTTTGCTCGCGGGAGAGTTCACGTCCCTGCATTTCGCATACTGAACTCCCTCGCCGCACACCCACTCCGCCACATGGAGTTGATATGGGTGCCTGCCCACTCCGGGAATCCCGGAAACGAGGCCGCCAACGCTTTAGCCCGAGGTTCTCTCAACCGGGCACCGGCGGCCTCCGACATGGGGTTCTCGCGGGAGCGCATGCACCCATTCAGTGAAATGACGCAGGCCTGCAAAGCCGAGCGTCGGCTCTACCCTCCACCCCATCCCTCCCTTGACCATTATCATTAGACACTTTGGAGGCGGCTTCAAACATGCACCTTACCCTCCCCTTATATACGCTCGCGCTATCACCAAGTCCACACAAACCCCTCCTGTACCCTCTGCCACCATCCCAAAGCCACTCTAGACCATATCCTTTTCCTCTGCCCGGCGGATCCTCCCCCGCGGGGCCTGGAGCACCTTACCACTTGGGAGGCTTGGGAGACCCGACTGCGTTCTGAGGACCCGGCCAAGCAAGCCATCGCCACCGGCCGGGCTGCCAGCGTCATGAGCCTCCGGGACATGAACGTTTGAGTGCAGTGGGGCCGTGTGGGGGCCCACGGACCTGTGTGTCCCAAACTTCCCAGTTGTAAAGTTTTCACCACCACCACCTGTTGCGCCACACACACAAGGTTGCCTGTACAAATCGCCCCGATTGAGACCATGAAATGAGGAAATTTAAATTTCATTTGCGCTGCAACAAGACGTCTCGCTGCTGCGAAATTGGAAACAAAATGACCAAAAAATTCCGGATAACTTGCTCTGAAAGTTTCAATAAAATCCATGCAGGTGCCTTTGCCAAGGTTAGCTCTTTGCCAAGGTTAGCAAAAGCCCACGAGAGATCGGTATTCCATCACTTGTCGCCGCACCGCAAAAATTGTTAAGCGAACTCCATCAACACCGAAGATATCGCCGATTAAAAATGATTTTCCTCCTCTCCCCCACATACTACCCTCAACTCATACACGCGGGGCTCGCTCCGAAAAAAAAAAGAAAAGACGGGCCGATGCTCCGCCCATGCATACGTCAAGCAATGGCGCTCTGCTTGTTTACTCCCGGTGGTCGCAGACACATGTGCGAAAAGTGAGTGCGATTCACTGCGGTGAGCTGTTGCGAGCGGCATCGCAACGTCCGATCGCAGCTCGTCGCCTGCGTGCAACTTGCTAGATGTCAACGACGAGCCGCGCGCGGCCGACGCAACGACGGGAAGCGGGAGCCAAATCGAGCGCGGAGAGCGGCAGCGTCGTGATGACGTACAGCGCGCTCCTCAGGGCGCTCGGGGCCGAGCCACGCCGGCCTGGCAGCCTTGATGCCGGCCGCCGGAGAGTGAAAAACGCGCTAGTATTGTTTGTTTACGTTTATAGCAAGCCCTGGGATAGATTCATGTCAAAAATGCATCACTTCTGACGGTCGTTGGCCAATACCGAGCTGATCGTAAAAGTGATGAATGCGATACTAGCAAATTTCATCCCATAGCCGCTTTGGTGCTGCTGCGGCGCTTCGCCTGCCGCCTGCTAGCTCCGTTGCTGAAGGCGTCGTGGAAATCGAATATATATTCTATTATGGGACGAGTTCGCAGTAAAGCGATGTGAAGAGTAGGCCTTTTGATACAGCGCAAGCGACTTCCGAAGCGCCTCAGCCGCGGCTTTGATGCGAAACCATTAGGCCTAGCGACGACTAGGGCAGCCTGGGACCAGCGCGCAGTTCGTCCCCCGGCGTTGCCGCAGTCGGTGTCGTAGCCGAAAGTTCCACTTTTGAACAGACATGTTGTCGTTGCTCGAATCTAGGAAGCATCATCTCTGGTAGAATGGCTGTTTGTATTTCCTTGTGCGAACAGGAGGTACGCCGCATGCGGGCCGGCCGACCAGCCTGGATCACGTCTGCCGGCGTCATAAAAAATGAGCTAAAGAGTGTTCTTGACGTAAATAATAAGCCCTAGGCCAAGAAATGTGAAAAATGTGTCATTTTTGAGGATCGCTGACCAATACTGAGCTGCTGGTAAAGGTAACAACTGTGATACGAGCAAATTTCTGGCCACAATCGCCTTGCAGCTGCCGCTGGCCCTACGTTGGGGTCCGGCTCACCTGGCGCCCGCTCGCTTCGCTGCTGAAGGCGTCGCGGAAAGTGACCATACTATTACTTTATTGTGAGATGATGCTGTTGACTGTAAAGCGATGTGTAGAGTAAGCCTTTTATTATAGCTCAGGCGACTTCTGAAGCGCCGGCCGCTGCGGCTTCGACGCGAAACGAGCTATAGGCCTAGCGACGACCACGGCAGCCAGGCAGCAGCAGAGCTCGTCGCTCGGAGAGCCCGCGAGCGATGCCGTTGCCGAAAGCTCCCAACATAAGCAGGCATATGCTTTGTCGCTGCTCGAGTATAGCTGGCAGTCTTTCTGATGACGATCGGTGCGGCGCGCCGGCCAAGTTTTCGCACATATGTGTCTCCTGCTTGCTGCTCGAACGGCATGGATCCGGAGCTCGAAGCGCGGCTGCGTGCAGCCACCGCTGAGATGGGCTTCGAGCCTTTCAGTACACGCCATACCGAGACCCACAGGGCGACGACAGCAGCGATATATATAATTCTAGTACACTATAGCAGCGGCTCGTCGGCGCAGCTAGGAAACTCGCAAAGGCGGGCGCGAAGATTTGACGAGAAGACGTGCTTTTATGAGCAGACGGATTTCCTTCTTTCTAGTACTCCACCGGGAGTACTACATTAATTTCAAGAAATGCGCTCGATTCTTACTTCTGTATGCGTGTGTTTAAAAAAATAATAAGCAATCAATCAAATAGTATTTCAAGGAGCATCAGTGCTCAGTTTCAAATGAACTATTGCAAAAATTTCGCGTGACGTCATTGGGCAGAGGCAATGATGAGGGTCGCCGAGTCCATGGCCAAGGCTGCCCAGTTTACGTCATGTGGTAGGGGCGGGTAAAAACGCGCGGTGAGGTGTCGCCCTAATCGGCTGTGAGCGGCAAGTTTGAAAAATTGTTTGTAAATTATTGGTTCCACGCGCAGCTTTCTGAATCAGACTAGAATACTCGCAGAGACCACCTCTACAGAGTTGTTGCAATAAAATATGATTGAAGAAACCATTTCAGGGTCCCTTTAAATTGCTCACTGGACACAATTTCTGAAGTTGTAACAATATGTACTACGTGACAACCTCTATCCGCACCAGCACACGAAACTTCTATTTGTTGCTTCTCAATACATTCGCAAATATCTCTTGAGCTTTCGATACAGGATCCCGTTTGAGGAAGTTAGCTACGTTTTTACGGGACGATTGAGGGGCACAAACTTGAAACCTTGGAGTTTCATTCCCTTAACATTCGAATTAACGAAGTTCACTTCCAGCTCGTCACTTCGGCATGGACCATGAGGCATATGCAAGAAAGTGGTCAAAATACGACCTTTTTCATTTCAGGCCGCAGTATCTGCCATTTCCTCGTCATTGGTCCTTTTGATGTTTCTAATGTCCGAATTTTGCTATAAAAATTCAGGGGGCACTTTGACTGTCTAAAGTGCGTAGAGGCGAAAGCGTTTTCCGCACCATTTTCCCTATGTGACACTGGTGACGTCACCACTGGATGACGAAGTAATGACAAATTACTAATTAAAGACTCATTACTGATTAATCACTCAGCACTAAACGACTGCTAATTAATGGCGCTTAAGCTTCGCCTTTAGGAGTGACGCGACAGCGTGTTGCGCTGCCAGGGAGTTCACGGAACGCCATCATCCGTTCGGCGCGATGCCTTGCCCTTTGAACGCGACGCTTTTTGAGGAAAGGAAATGGCGCTGTAATTCTCAGTCATCTCGGTGGACACCTTAATCACACCATACAGGAAGGGAGGAAGTGGCAGTGAAAGGAGAAAGAGGGGCCGTAATGAAGAAACTGAAAATTGTTTTGAGGAAAGGAAATTACGCAGTAACTGTCTCACATATCTCGGTGGACACCCGTCAAAACGCGGACACATCTGTCGACACGGCTGCCGACACGGACGCAGACACGGATTGCTAACGACAGCATGAGGCATTAAAGGCTTTCGCCTTAAAACTACTTTCACGTGTGAGCTTCTTGGCTGACATGCAGATAAAGGATTTGCTTTTTTTCGTTTCGGTGCGTCGCTCACCAAGAAGCAGCGAAAAACAGCACGAAACCAAGTGATCACAGCCCGCCGCCGCAGGCGGGGAGCGAGCGGTCGCGATCGGCTAGGGCAGGGTGCCCGGATGACCGCCCCCACTGCGTCGTCTCATACGGCGGCCGCCATTATCGCTCCCACCGCATGCAGGTTTCGTTCTCGCGGGGAGAGTGCCGCTAGCTTATCGCTTAGCACGGGCGTGTACATTGAGGAAGATAAATATGGGCACTCATTTTATTTTGACATGAAAAGAATGGCAATCTATATGATTGTCCGGAAAGCCTGATTAACATACAAGCGAGTGTATTTAATCGATAAAAAATGAGCAGATGCAGTCTAAGCACCAGTGTCTTGGTTTTGTATGTATGCTGTGAAGGCATAAAATATATTAGCAACAGTAATAAAATATTAGCCCTAACTTGTTCGTCGAAGTATAACCAGGTTGTGTTTCTGAATGAGCACAAACTGCTATCCAAGCAGACACGAAAATATTTATTCATTGCTAGCACACACAATAAATTTAACGAGATTTTTGTTTAATGGGAACATCGTTCTGGTTAAAACTTAACATGAATATTTAACAATGACTATAATTTACAGAACAATTGTAATCAAATGTGTACAGTTTTTGTCAAAATATACAGCCCAAGGGGTTTGCTTCCAAGCCTTGTAGCGTAGCTCTTCAGCACATTTGGCAGTTTTAAGTTTGTGAGGGTTGAGGACTTAAGTTCCTCCCACCTTCGTGAGATTAGGGTCCTTGATTATGCAAGAGGAGCCGCGCTGTAGGGTTCATAAGCAGACCCCTTAGGCTGTATACTTTTGACAGACTGTACATAGATGGAGACTTCACAATGAACGGAAAGTTTCGCGGAAGTTCACATTCCACCTTCTTTACGAAAGGTTAACCCCTGCAAGAGTCTTGATTCCATGGCCTCTGAGAGTGGTGCTCGCAGGCGAAGATGAATTCGTAACCTCCGTTTGGCATGCGCAGCAATTAGCATTTTGCTGATCGGTTCATTCTGAGCCATGCCTGTTTTCAGAGAGGGTTGGTCTATTTTTTCAAGGAATGCTATTAGAGAACGAAGCGGCGGCCTCATGGTGAAAAATTGCCGATTAGCATTGCTGGCTGGGAAAATGCGCATTACATATAAATAAAATAGCGGCTGGAATGGAAGGCGCGCCAGAACATTTACTATGTATGTGCACGAATAATTTCCTGGCACCACTTTTTGAAAAGAAATTAATAAGGCGATAAGCAGCAGTGTACCAAATACCAGGGTTAGAAGGCATCTCACCTTTGAATGGGAACACCGTTTGCACAGCCTTTGGCTTGAGCTGCTTCCACCAATCCGCGCAGTTCTGTTCGAAGCTGTTGTCTTCGAGGTAAGCCAGCAGACGAATTTGAGTTTGAAATTAGCGACGCGTTTGCGGCACGAAAATGAGAACGTTGAAGACAGCACACAAAGAAGATCGTAGCCAAAATAGCAGGCGAATTTCTCGAATGAGCAACTGAATATTCACAAAACAATCTATTAACAGCAGAGAATTAATCCGAATGGTTCCTATACAACCCAATTGCACATTAATTACCCCAGCTTATCTGCGCATGCTTGCCCTCGCGCTCTTTGTCCTGAGGCCGTTTGGACGCCAACCGCGGCTGGGTGGATAGGGCTTTGTAAAGGCAATGAGCTTTAAACAAAAAAGCGGCGGAAATGCCCCAAGCAACCACAGATATCCGTCGGACGTACGAGCTAGATCCGAACGTCCTTTGCCGAAATCGGACGTCCATCGGACGTACGAACACAATCCGATTTCGGATATCCGTATTCGTACATCCGCCGGACGTACGGACAGTGTCCACTTTTGTATATCCGCATGAGAGACGAGGTGTACGTCCGAACATGGGCGTCCGGAGGGGGGGGGGGCAAGGGGGGGCGGTTGCACCCCCCTGGAAAATCACTCACTCGAACCGTGAGTGATGGCCGCACACCAGGGGCGGTGGTGCGCTCAGTCAAAAGGGTAAAAGCAGCCCCGCATGGTCACATCTGCGAAATGCCGCGTCCGGGCGTGCGTCGTTCCGCCGTTTTCAAACCACGCCATCGTTAGCTCTACTGAAGGGCGACCTGTTCCAGACATACAGCGGCACCGGCGAGCATGTGTTTCGAGCCGCCTTGAGATGGGTGTCTGTTTCTTTGATCTCTAGAGAGATAGCGACACGGAGGCAGACAGTGCACGGGGCATCTTGTTTTCGCCTATGTCGTTACGCCGGTCACCGATGAATTCTTAAGGAGGGAAGGACAAATCAGCCGTGTCCACCCCCGCTTTGTCGGGCTGCTCAGGGGCAAGCGGGCGATGAGTTGGCGCCGCCGCCGCTCGCTGTCTCCTCCGATCCACGTGTAGCGCAGTTCGGTAGAAGCGCCGCTTTCAGAATCTCCGGCAAAGGGGATTAGCTGCTTTTGTTCACGGCGACGCAGTCTCCCGAGGCGCCCCCACACCAGCGTTCTTTGCGTCTTCTGTGAAAACCAGCGCCTTTGGTCAACGCAGCCCGATGGCGCCTGCCTGGCTCGCCTGTCACCTCTGGCTGGGCCTCAAATCACAACAGCGCCCATGTACTGTGCGTGTCACTGCATGGTAAAGAGACCCAGGTGGTCGACATTACCCGGAACTCTGTACTACTCCATCCCTCATAGCCTGAGTCGTTTTGGGGCTCTGAACCCCATAAAAACACAAAAACAAATTTTCCGACCGGAGTGGCGAGTGTCCCTTCCCCTCGGAAGTTGCGCGGCGTTCCTTTCACCCCCAAAGTGCGCATTCGGGGATACTGCGGCAAGTAAGCCCTCGCACGTGTGCGCGCCTCTGTGTTTGTGCTTGGGTGTTTTTAGTGGCCGGTTGTCAGCGAAGCTGAGAACAACCAAGACAGCGGACGAGAAAACGACGAGCGGCGAGCAGTGTGTGTGGGGTTGCTCGACTGTGCGGATGCGCAAGCAAGATGGAGCGAGGTGTATGAAGCTGCGAGCGTGCATTTATCTTGTAAATAAGTTTTCGTTGTATATATAGTCATCTTTTGTTTTCAACGTACGCGTTCAACAGTTTTTCCAATCAATGTGTATGATGAGTGTGCACCGAGAGCGTGTAATGAAGCACAGAAGTGAATTTATCACACGTGTAATTACGCAATTCGCCCAGAAAAATCCGAGGCGCCTACAGTTGCTGTTCAAGGAAGACTGACTGAGTGACTGTAGTTGCGTGTTTGCGAACATATTGTGCTGTGTGCTGGTCATCAATCCGGGTGAGTCGAGAACCCGTATGCAGGAAGACTGAGCACTCTTCTCCACGAAGTGATATAGCATCTTTTTGCATTTTTTATTAATTTTAGTTGTTTCTTCGTTGATAAACTCCAATGTACCTCTCCTAGCCGCGCTTTAATTTGCTGTTTGTAATTTTTCTTTCATGTGTGCATTTTGTTTAATTTTTATTTATATATAAATAAATTTACTCCGCAAATAGCGCCTTTTTGCTACGAACATACCCCCCCCCCCCCCCCCGGGGCACCAACGGGGCCCCCCCCTGCAAAAAATTCTGCGGACGCCCTTGCGTCCGAAGGATGTAAGGCTGAGTATTTTCCCAGGCCATGAGTATGGACGTTTTTTATTTCACAGAAAATTTGCGTCTTTCGTGTATGTATACTGTTTTATTTGCATCAGTTGGAGGGTTTGACGCGAAGATGTTTGTAAATTGGTGCGATTCCACTCCTACCTGCAGTGCTAGAGCCGCCAACGAGCTAAACTTATATAAGAGGAGAAGCAGGTGTTGCAGAATTTTGCAAGAACTCAATGACTAGTTTTATATTTATAAAACTTCTCCAAATTAGTGGAGTTGTGCGACATGTCCACCGTTTTGCTAGCTAAACTTGCCATTGAAACCATTCGTAAGTATCAAAACTCCCGTGCATTCACCATCATCATAGATGTCAATTCGCTTTCAGTCCAATCCAATCCATCAGTATGGCTCCGTAGCGCCGTTGTTGATTTGTCGCGTAGTGTTGTCGCGCAGAGCTTTATAGCTCTGTTATTATGTGTGGCTTTGTTCGGTCTGTGGACGAAAGTAGTATGTAACTTAAGCAATTCGAAAGATACGGGAAGCGCCTGAAGCTCTTCTGGAACACCGGAATCCCGTACTGCGTCGACCTTGGTTTAAAGAAGGCTTAGTGCACATGTGATTGCCTACGAAGGTATGTATCAGTACACTTCTTGGAACTTGCTTCTAGGACAAAGCAGCATGCTCATATAACATTCGTTCACAGGACAGTGGGAGCAGTAAGCGCGAGGAGATGGCTTCCACAAGTGTGTGCTGTTCTCACACTTTCGGGAGCCTACATCACACAGCTGCGGGAGCCCTCAACTCGCGCGGCTAATTCCCACTCCTCTTCAAAGATGCGGGACGGAGTATTTTCGCAACTTGTTCATTTTTAAGGCATCGCTAGGTTCACTGTGCCTATATAAAGAGTGACAACGCGCGAAAGGCAGACCATAGAAATCACGTGTAGTTCGCAGTGGTTCGCAACGGAAGCTTTGCGGCTTTCTGTGCACAGTCGCGTACAGTGCTGCGCAGGTTAGTGCCCTAAGGCCCATGAGAATAAATAAAGAACAGATACATAGTCAAATATGGTGTGGAAAAGTGAGAGCTGTTATTGCCTTATACTTATTGAGGTGTTTGTTAAAGTGCATTGTCTGTTATAATTGCAGCATTAAACTCTTCTATTAATTGGTTCCAATGTTTTTACTTGGGCTGCTGCATTGTGCCATTTGTTTCACATGACTGATGTTTGCCGCGTTCTTTTTATTTCAGAAATCCTGTGGGTGGGAAGATTACGGATGTGTGTCCCAAGCTTGCCACATTTGAAGAGTCACATTTAAGAAATTTTCCGAATATAACCCATTGTTCTGCTGATGTATCATCAACCACAATAAAATATGCGTGCTATGCATCAAATTAGTTTTGGTTTTATTGCATCGGGCGGAGTGAAAAAAGCACGCATGCACCATATATGCGAATATCCGAGAAAGATCCGCCAATGGACGTACTCAACTGGACGTCCGTCGGCGGGCGAACCGTATACCTTTGGCCACCTTTCGGACGGCCGACGGACGTCTACCGGCTGTTTGCGGATGTTCAGCGGACGTACAGAACATCCGAAACAGACCTCTGTCGGCCGTCCGAAGGATATCGGTGGTTGCTTGGGGCATTTCACCCGCATTACCGAGCGTTAACATTGTACTGTGTAACCTTGGACGTAAACAAGCATGCAGAAGGGAATTTCCAAATTGCGCGGTAGTGCAACTTTATTACTTTGTTATTCTTTCAGGCAGCCTCTTTTTTTACGCCCAGCAAGACTAATAGGGCAGATAAGACATGTGACATACCGTATTGTGCGTTTTTATCGTAAAGACTTGCAAAAATTTTCCCGCCTCAACCGCTCGACCGTTTGCGGTGAAACTGCACACAGAGCTTGCGCAGTACGGTAACTTTTGTATCGTAGCAAGTTTTACAACGGTACTTACTTAGTTGAGCCGTGCATGATACGAAATCGTAGTTGTCAGCGTAGAGATCGTCGAACCAAAACCCGCAGACGGCGTTTTTTCGCTGAAAGGCGGCAGTGGCGCCATCTGTTTTCAGCAGTGAAAAGCGTCACGACAAGGTGCCGCGGCGATTTTGCAAATAATATCATCTGAAAGGTAAAGCCTCGTTAAATCAGTTCTGATATTTCTTTTCGCTTAGTTAGCCGAAAAAAAACGGCATATTCAAAGGGCACGCGTACAGTGTAGGCACGCGCTTCATGCAACGCTCACCTTATATTATATTATATTTATCATATTATATTATATTATATTATATTATAGTTGGTTATATTAACTCTATGTCGGCTACCTCGGCACCTTGTCGTGACGCTTGTCACTGCCGAAAACAGATGGCGCCACTGCCGCCTTTCAGCGAAAAAACGGCGTCTGAGGGTTTTGGTTCGACGATCCCTACGCAGACAACTACGATTTCGCATCATGCACGGCTCAACTAAGTAAGTACCGTTGTAAAACTTGCTACGATACAAAAGTTACCATATTGCGCAAGCTCTGTGCACAGTTTCACCGCAAACGAGCGAGCGGTTGAGGCGGGAAAATTTTTGAAAGTCTTTACGATAAAAACGCACAATACGGTATACTAACACTGGACGACATCTACCTACTCACATACAATATTTACAAATCACAATAAACATAGCACTGAACCAACATGCGGCACTTACGCTGCAAACAGACGTACGACGAGTTGGTCCGTCGCCACTTCTCACGCTTGACCCGCACCAGACACCCGCACCAGTTTTTTTTTTTTTGGGGGGGGGGGGGGTTTCTTCGAAAATAAAACGTCCTCAACCATTTCTCGAATGGTTGGAGCACTGAGGACCACAACATCCAGGCATTCCACGTAAAAGACAGCTGCGCGAACGCAGCAGCACTTCGCGTAGGCCCGCATATGGCAGCGCAGTGATAGGGTGAGGACGATGATAGGGTGAGCAGTGAGGACGATGTGCATGGGCAACACAATGGCGGAAAGAGCGCGCGAAAACTGGTCGAGGCCATAGAGCTAATATACCAACTGTTGAGGAGAATTTGCGTCGACTGGTTCAAAGGGTGTCCTCACCCTGCGGGGGTGCGCGCGCATCGAGGCAGGTAAAGTGACTTTTGAGAGGAGAGAGTGGGCTCAGCCTCTGCAAGCCATCCTGCATGGCTCGAAGCCACCTAGTATAATGCCCACTATGGCTCAGTGCTGACAATAAACGTTTTCCAATCCAATCCAATCCTCTGACGCCGCTGCCGAGGGCTCTTTTGCGCACTGGCTCTTGGGAAATAGGCCCTCCACAGTTACCAGACTGCCAACCAGCGGTGCTTTTTAGTGAACGTCCGTGCTCCGATGTAGCGCAGAAGCGCAGCGCCTGTGTTGCAGCTTTGGCGGAATGCGTACCGAGCTCGAGGTTGTCTGAAGGCTCCGCGACTCAACACTTCTGTTGATTACTCTTGAGTTTTTGGGAGCACTGTAGAAAACTGCAAGTAAACTTTTCATCAAAGGGTGCGGCCGCGACCTCGTCACTGTTCAACTGTGGTTCATAAAGAGAATGGAGAGGAATTCCTTTCGTCGTTATACACACATACGGAGCGTTTATTTCAGCGCATGCTATAAGCGGAGAACTCGAGAGTAGGCGAAGAAAACGAGCCTCTAAAAAAGGGCGCAGTGGCTTCCAGATTGCTCACGGCGGACGGACGTGTTTAAAACGAGCGCTCCGGCGCGCTGCGCAAGATTCTATTTTTCGGGCAGGCGGACTTCGGCCCGCCCATGGGCCCGCCGTTCTCCGCTATGCTCGAGGCACAAGTCGCGCCGAATACGCTCGCGAGCATACGCGGTTCCGACGTGAAATGCAGCAATGAAGTATTTCTCTCTCTCGCTGTCGACATACAGTGCCGGCGGCTTTGCCACGGCCACTGCGCACAATCACTTACAAAAAATTGGCAGCGGCTTAGCTCTGGTTAAGCCTGGATATACAAGCGAAAAGCTGCAGTTATGCTTTGTTTGATGTCATGGCTGTGGCAGTTCGCGCACAATGCACTGGGAGCACCACGATAGCCGTGTAGATTTTGAGCCAACTCCTTCGCTACCACTTCTGGGTCTTCTTTTCTTCCTTCTATGGCGAATGTCTGCGCCTCTTCTACGGTCGCCGCCGCCGCCGCTCACGCGCTATCCCAACGCCTTGCGAAAGATGATGATGATGATGAAGAAACTTTATTTCCGCCAGAAGAACCTTCTCCTCTTGGGACAGCGGCGGAGACCGCGCGGCAGCGGCGAAGGGTAAATCGGTGGCGAGGAGGAGAACGGAGGGGGTGGCGAAGAGGAGGAAGGGCGCGCCGCGGCGGCGCCCAGGGGTGGCCCACGCGAAGCGCGGTGTTGGCGAGCCTAGTGAAGCTTTTCGCTTCAAAAGAAGTAAACTAGCTGTATGTACGTACATAGCCGCGCACACGTAGCGTCCTGTCTCGGACGAATCGCGCGCACGGCACACTGCACTAGCGGCCGGGGTGGGGCGCCCGGCCGCGTATAGGAGGTATTCACTGAGGCCGCGCTACTAGACGGAGCGAGCGTCGTCGCAGAGAGCGCGACATGTTTGCGGTCGTTTCAGGCCATCTCGCGCAGTTACAGCCACTGTAGCGCAGTGTCACGGTGTGCCGTGAGGTACCCGGCTTGAACTGTTAGTGATCTGTAACATATTTGTACGTTGTTGAATACGTCAGCGACCTCTTTTCTTTGTGGAGCGCGTATTGCGCATGAAGTTCATGTTCAATGGAAGACCTGGTCGTGACTCAGGCCGGCGTGTTTAATCAATTGTTACTTTTGGATTCTAAAAAGGCTAGCGGGCCGGATGGGATTCCAACCCAGTTTTTAAAGCGATACGCTGAGTGGATATCATTTTTTCTTGACGATAATCTTTACAAAGTCCCTACACACTAACTCGTTGCCACAAGATTGGCGGTGCGCAGTCGTAACACCTTGAAAGCACGAGCTGATGGGCGAGTTGGTTGTACATGATATGATTGAAACAGCGCAAGGCCAAAGGCCAAAAAAAGAGAGCAGAGGAACAGGTGTTGTCCTTTTCCTCTTTTCCTCTGCTCTCTTTTTTTGGCCTTCGGCCTTGCGCTGTTTCAATCATATCATATCGTAACACCTGTTTTTAAAAACGGCGACCGACTACTCGCAAATAATTATCGCCCAATTTCCCTGACAAGTATCAGCTGTAAACTATTGGAACATATCATAAGTAAACATATACTAACTTTCCTCGAGGATAACGCGTTCTTTTATCAGCATCAGCACGGGTTCCCGGCTATCTACCATAACACAGCTCATAGAAACGATACATGATTTTAGTTCAGCCATAGATGCCCAAGAACAAATAGATGTCATTTGCGTAGATTTTGCAAAAGCATTTGACAAGGTTCCACACAGTAAATTACTTTTTAAGTTACACAAAGCAGGAATTAGCGAAACCATTCTTAAGTGGATTGAAGCCTATTTGAACAATCGCAGGCAGGTTGTGCATGTGGATGACTGTTTTTCTTCTACATTAGAAGTATTTTCTGGCGTTCCTCAAGGGTCGGTCTTAGCCCCATTACTGTTCCTAATTTATATCAATGATATTAACGAGGTTATCGAGTCTCCCGTAGAATTGAAGCTTTTTGCAGACGACTGTTTAATTTATTCTCGAATAACACAAGCTGCCGACCAAATTAGAATAAACCGTGTCCTTCATTCCTTGCATCTTTGGTGTGAAAAATGGGGCATGAAAATTAATTACACAAAATCAACTTTTACGCATATAACTAATAAGAAGAATGTGCAGTTATTTTCTTATAATGTTGGAAAAAATAATCTAAAAAAATCTCTGCCTCTCCCGTAACCGAGAGTAGAGTAAGCATGAAATGTTTACGGGCCTAATGTCATCTCGGTGGACACCCGAACCGCACCGTACAGGAAGGGAGGAACGCCACCACCCGTTCAGCGCGATGCCTTGCCATTTGGTTTTTTGAGGAAAGGAAATGGCGCAGTAATTCTCTGCCATCTCGGTGGACACCCGAACCGCACCGTAAAGCAAGGGAGGAACGCCACCACCCGTTCGGCGCGATGCCTTGCCCTTTGAACGCAGCGCTTCTCCCCCGGGCCCCTGTGCACCTGCGCAGCTTTGCTTCGATGCGCGAAGCCCCTAAGAGATCACGTACGACAACGAAGTGTACGTGGCATTTATGTACTTTTTGCAGGCGTTATTAGAAATCGGAAATTATAATTCCGTGCATTATCAAACGCACAGCGCGACTGATATCTTGATAAACATTGAGAAGGCACTGGCAGCAGTTATTTTTTGTGACTCGTTTGGAGACCAACCGTTGCTTGCATGCCGGTCGCGTAGGAGGGCTTAGAGAGTCTCGTTAAATCTCGTTAAGTCTCGTACGGTGCCCGGATGTTCTCGTTTCAGAGCCCGGATGACTGGAATTCAGTGCCCGGATGACTCGATTTCAGTGCCCGGATGACTCGATTTCAGTGCCCGGATGACTCGATTTCAGTGCCCGGATGACTCCATATCAGTGCCCGGATGACTCGATTTCAGTGCCCGGATGACTCGATTTCAGTGCCCGGATGACTCGATTTCAGTGCCCGGATGACTCGATTTCAGTGCCCGGATGAGTGGATTTCAGTGCCCGGATGAGTGGATTTCAGTGCCCGGATGATGGCTCTCGGTCTCGGCGTGACGTCACCACACTGCCGACAACGGGGGCTAAAAGCATTTCATGCTTAAAATGTTGATACCTTCATGTATTTAGGCGTCACAATTACGCATAATCTGCAGTGGCATAAACATGTTAATCATGTGTGCTCGACAGCTTCCCAAAAACTTTACTTTCTGAGGAAAAAATTGGAACATGCAACAGCCGCCGCGGTGGCTCAGCGGTTACGGTGCTCGGCTGCTGACCCGAAAGACGCGGGTTCGATCCCGGCCGCGGCGGCTGGAATTTCTTTGGAGGAGAAATTCTAGAGGCCCGTGTACTGTGCGATGTCAGTGCACGTTAAAGAACCCCAGGTGGTCGAAATTTCCGGAGCCCTTCACTACGGCGTCTCTCATAGCCTCAGTCGCTTTGGGACGTTAAACCCCATAAACCAAACCAAACCAAACATGCAACAAAAGAAGTCAAATTGATAGCTTACAAAACATTCATCCGCCCATCCTTGGAGTACGCTTGTGTTGTCTGGAGCCCGCACCAAAAAGTTCTAAAAGATAAACTGGAGCGAATTCAAAGAATGGCCGCTCGTTTTATTTCGTCAAGATACAGAAGAAGGGACTCAGTGACTGAAATGCTGAACTCATGTGGGCTCGAGTTACTTGAAAATCGAAGGAAAAAATCAAGACTAAAGCTTTTCTTTCAAATAATTCAAGGGCACTTTAAGATAAAATCAGATAGATATGTTCAGCCTCCGGGAAGACGGAGCGCGATAACAAACCACCCTCGATCATTCAAGCCTTACGACTGACGTGTTGATGTTTTTCGTTACTCTTTTTTTCCTGATGTCATCGAAATTTGGAATGCTTTGCCTGTTGAAGTTGTCAAGCAATCGGACGTGCACAAGTTCGAACGTTCTATCGATGGTCGGGGGCACCCAACTTGATGTCATATGAGATATGAATTTTGTCTGTTGTACATTGCATTGTATTCCCTCCCTGTAACGACCCTCAAGCGAGGGTCAACAGTATCAATAAATAAAAAATAAAAAGTTTACAGCAGAATTCTTCTGCGCCGTGATATTACCGAGCTGCCTCAACTCGGCAGCAAAACTGGCTGGCTGCGCTGCACGCAAGAATGTACACGACTTGCAGTTGTTAATATCAGTTGATAACTGTCAGCTAGTCATGCAGGGCACATCGTGGATAAATAGCACGATTAATTACCGAACTTCCAAAACTGCCGCCGCAGAAATTGATAATTCAAGCGCCTGTAGTCCGCGAACTGCTGACGCTTCTCAGACGGTCTTTCAGCAGAAAGGCAAAGCGTCATAACTGCCTTATTTACACGACAGAACGGTGAAACAAATACTGTCATGCGCTCGCAGCACGAACGGCAGACACAGCGAGAATGTTTTGCAGTTTTGATTATAGCTACGTAGCGCTGCTTCGTATGCACAAGACGTCTAGCGCTTTCGCAGCAACGCAGTGTGCAGCCATTCCGCTAGATTCAGTAGTAACACGTCACTTTCAGCAGATAGAGATGACAAGTTAAGCTACAGCTAAGTGAACAGACCCTTCGAATTCCTCACCTCTTCAAAAACGGCACTTCGGCCGTCGGCACCGCGGACGTCAGCACCCTCAGCACGGCTCTTGGAAACTTGCCACGAGTAGCTGAAGAGTTGCATGAAAACCTTTGCGCATCAGCCACAAGCCAAGAGCTGCACGCCATCCTGCAGAGTATGAATGCAGCCTCTGCCCCCGGTCCAGACGGCATTCCAACAAGTTTTTATTCAAACTTTTTTCACGAGATCCAAGGAGCGCTCCTGAAGATGGTCAACGGCTTCCTCGCGGATGGGTTACGTCCAAACTCTTTCCGCGAATGTCGCATCATACTCATTCCGAAAGCGGGCGGTGACCCCTCCGACCCGCAAGCATGGCGGCCCATAAGCCTCTTAAACGCAGATTACAAAATAGTCACATCTTTACTGAACACAAGAATGCGGACGATCCTACCTCACCTAATCCACCGGGCTCAAACCAGCAGCGTCCCTGACCGCTCTGTGTTTGATGCATTGGCACTCACTAGAGACCTGTTCACATTTGCCAGCAGGACGGGCTTCAGCGGGTGCTTTGTTTCACTAGACCAGGCGAAAGCATTTGATCGGGTGGAACACTCGTATCTGTTCGGAGTCCTTGAAGCTTTCGGATTCCGTCCGCAAATTGTCAGCAGGCTGCGCTTACTTTACGCAGACCTGAACGCTCGTCTCTCCGTAAACGGCCACCAGAGCGCTCCCTTCTCAGTCACCAGGGGCATAAGGCAAGGATGCCCTCTCTCCCCAACATTCTTCGTGTTGTGCCTGGATCCACTCATCCGGCGCATTAACGACAGCCCATCCATACGCGGCTTCCCTCTGCCTGGCCAGGGCCAAATCAAGGTATCGGCCTACGCCGATGACGTGTCGCTTTTCCTCAAGGACGAGGATAGCTACGCCGCTTTTTCGCGGCTGTTTCTCGAGTACAGCGAGATATCTGGGGCCCTATTGAACAGGGGAAAAAGCAAGGCACTAAGGTTTGGCACCTTCACACCGAACTTTGCGGGCGAGGTGGAGTGGGTGCAGGGAGTGAAAGTCCTGGGAGTAGTATTCCTCGCCAGCGGAGAAGTAGCCCGCGAAACCTGGACTAACCTCCGCACGAAAGCTGAGAAACGCCTCTCGGTGGCGTCAACTTTCCGCCTTTCAATGGCAGAGCGCTGCTATATAGTTAAGTCCACAATCCTAGCCGCATGTTTTTTTGTCGCCCGCGTCGCAAACCCACCGCGCACGTTTGCGCGCAGGCTAACCTCGGCCTGTGGCTCTTTCGTTTGGGCGGGCAAAACCGAACTTGTGTCACGAATGTTCATGCGCCTTCCATCGTACATGGGTGGGTTTGGTATACCTTGTATCCGCACCATGTGCAATGTGCTCGCCTTGCGAGGAGTACGAGATCTTGTACGCAACCCAGACTATCCCGGGAGAACACTCCTCACATACTTTCTGGGTACAGCGCGTAACGTGTTTTTTTCACAACACGTGGTTGGCCCTACAGCCGAGCAGCCGCCGGCATTTTTCGTTAATGTGCGTCGCACACTGACGTCGTTGATTGCCAGCGTGCCCGATCTGGATGTTGATGAAACCCCGCCCTCCAGAATGTGTGAAGCACTAACGGTCGCTGCGCTGACCCGCGAACAACTCCAGAAAACGAGACGGGCACGCTGGCGCCAACTGACCTCAGCTACGCTTCCTGCAGATGTCAGGGACTTCGGCTGGCTGCGAGGCTGGCGGGTCCTGCCCACAAGAGACCGCCTTGCGGCGTGGGGCGTGGCGCCCTCCGCCCGATGCCCGCAGTGCGGTCTGCTTGAAACTTTGCAGCACGCAATGTTTGAGTGTGTAGTTGCGCGCACCTTTTGGACATTAGTGTCACGCATGTTTTTAACCCGCCTCGAAGCGCGCACTAGTTCACGCGAACTGTTCACAAATATGCTCTTGTGTGTCGGCATGTTCGTTTTGTGGCGGCAGCGTGGAGTGGCATCCTTAAATGGGCGTCCGCAAAGAACAATGTTCCCAATGTTGCAGCGCCTGCGCACGCGCCTCTTTGAACAAGCATGCATGGACGCTCTGTCAATGAGCGAGGCCGAGTTCTTGCGCAAATGGTCGACATACTTTATCGTCCTGCGCGGCGGTCGAGTATCGGCATTTTTACTGCATTACTGACGTGCTCAGTGCTGCGTCACTGCGCATGTGCTTGACTTATCAGTGCGTTAAGTTCATCTGTTTTGTTTCTATGTTAACTCAGAACAAAATAAACTTCTCTTTCCACACCCGCTTGTCAAGTAATTGCACCCTCTCATAGGTTTATATCCTTTAATTCCTTGGCCTGCCAGCAAACTTAAGCCGTGCACAAGGTGGGCCTCGATATCGGTGAATTCAACGCGCGGCAGCAGTCCTGTACGTCTCACACTGCGCCGGCGCCTCAGCTTTCTAACGGGCCGACCTTTTCACAAAGTGGAACCTTTTGAGCGTGGCCGCTCTTTTCTGCTTCGCGCAGTTCACGGAACACCCTCTCTGTAACGCGGTGTTATGGGCCGGACAGTAATTATCTATGGCGAGACGCGAAATACACTCACATTTCACACATCACCGACTATTTAACGCTGCGGCTGGCTGCGGCGGCCGCGCGCGCGACCACCAACATGGCGAATGCCGCGCCGGCAATACACTCACATTTCACACATCACCGGCTATTTAACGCTGCGGCTGGCTGCGGCGGCCGCGCGCGCGACCACCAACATGGCGAATGCAGCGCCGGCCGCTAGCGCCCCTTGCGCGTGCACTACCTGGCGAAGAGCAAGCGGTAAGTCAAGCCCGCCTGCTCGATGAACGCACAGAGGCTCACCATTGTTCTGTCACGGGTGCGCGCACTGCCGCGCGGCCACAGGAGCGCTTCGAGACTGTCCGGGATGATTCCCAGCGCCTGTAGGCCGCGAGCATCTCGCGACGCGGCACTGCAGAAGCGGCACAGCGAAGGAACATGTGCTCCAATATCTCCACTGCGTCGCAGTCAGCGCACGCGTCGCTCGGGGATGGTGGCCGCTGCGGCGAGCGAGCAGTTTGTGCTCACCACGAAGCCGTCAATGAACACAAGCGGATGGTCGCGCCATAGAGTTTCTTACTATTACCTAGAGGCAGTGATGCCAACTCAGGTCAACGTTTTCTCCCTAGATTGAACCCCCAAAAATCCCTAGATTGAACAAAAATCCCTAGCCTATAATGGTTTAATTGTTAATGCGACCATTTGAGCTTCAACAAAGTCTCACCGCAGTTCACTGTTTCGTCCATTAGTTATACATTTTGTCAGACATAAATAAAAGCGTGAAAGAAGCCAATCCCCTGTGCCCCTTGGTTTCTGTGGCTGTTGGCTTCTTTCATATTTATAACGAGCCCCTCATTCCCCTTCCCTTGTTTGCTTAATTGCTTAGTGAGGGCTTCGGTTCTGGCAGCCTTGACACCATAGGAAGCATAAGAGGGTTCTCACGCAGCTTCCACCCTCTCCGTTCGATGACGTTCTACGTCACACCTGCGGTAACTCAGGACGTTCTACGTCCGCCGCTTATGAACGTGGGTGGCGCTGATGAACACTATCAAGGTTAGGTTACTTGTAAAAACATAAATACCCCCGAAAGCAGAAGATTTGACAGCCGTCGCCGTAGCTCAGAGGTAGAGCACCGGACGCGTAATTCGGAGGTCGTGGGTTCGGATCCCACCGGCGGCAGTGGTTGTTTTTTCTTCTGCTTTTCTAATCAATTAGCTTTAAGCGACAACATGTTCAGTAATATCTAAATTGATCAACAGCACAAAAAAAATAAATAAATATAAAAATCCCCTGTGCCCCTTGGTTTCTGTGGCTGTTGGCTTCTTTCATATTTATAACGAGCCCCTCATTCCCCTTCCCTTGTTTGCTTAATTGCTTAGTGAGGGCTTCGGTTCTGGCAGCCTTGACACCATAGGAAGCATAAGAGGGTTCTCACGCAGCTTCCACCCTCTCCGTTCGATGACGTTCTACGTCACACCTGCGGTAACTCAGGACGTTCTACGTCCGCCGCTTATGAACGTGGGTGGCGCTGATGAACACTATCAAGGTTAGGTTACTTGTAAAAACATAAATACCCCCGAAAGCAGAAGATTTGACAGCCGTCGCCGTAGCTCAGAGGTAGAGCACCGGACGCGTAATTCGGAGGTCGTGGGTTCGGATCCCACCGGCGGCAGTGGTTGTTTTTTCTTCTGCTTTTCTAATCAATTAGCTTTAAACGACAACATGTTCAGTAATATCTAAATTGATCAACAACACAAAAAAATAAATAAATATAAAAATCCCCTGTGCCCCTTGGTTTCTGTGGCTGTTGGCTTCTTTCATATTTATAACGAGCCCCTCATTCCCCTTCCCTTGTTTGCTTAAATAAAAGTGTGTTAGCCACAATTGTACCGTTTTTTTTCTTTTTTTGTAGATTTACCTTACATAGAGGACCCACAGATGGCACCAGCTTTTACAGAGACGTGTGGTCACTGGAGAGAAAGGCAGTGAGTAACGACGCTCACGAGCAGACGACTCCCGTTTCACCGAATCGGCTTTTGGTTTGTTTGGTTTGTTGGGGTTTAACGTCCCAAAGCAACTCAGGCTATGAGAGACGCCGTAGTGAAGGGCTCCGGAAATTTCGACCACCTGGGGTTCTTTAACGTGCACTGACATCGCACAGCACACGGGCCTCTAGAATTTCACCTTCATCGAAATTCAGCCGCCGCGGCCGGGATCGAACCCACGTCTTTCGTGTCAGCAGCCGAGCGCCGTAACCACTGAGCCACCGCGGCGGGGAATCGGCTTTTGAGCTGCTCCTTCAGCCGGCTTATCTTTACGCGCAAAGAACCTATGCAGCCCTTTGAAAAATAAATGCAGTTGATACCAAGTTGAAAGAGCTGGCATTTTCTGCTAAGCCCCGTCAACACATGAAAGTATTTTATTCAGACACCATTAAGGGATGTTTTTAGGATTGTTTTAAGAGGCACACAGAAAGACGAAAATGTTTGAATTAATGAAAGACCTCTTCTGGCCTCATAGAGAGCATTCAGAAGCGGTGAAATGGCGTATCTCACCGCACAGTTATTTATTAATCATAGTCTACAGTGAACTAGAATATTGGGTAGTGTGCTCATAGGCCCGCTCGGGGTGACCCCGCCGGTGTCGACAGGGCGCGGTGGCGCGTGGTGGCGCTGCACGCGTCTTCACGGGTGAAAGCGAGTGGCGCATTCGGCTGGCGTCGCAGTAGCCGTGGTAGCCGCGCCGACAAATTGAATTATTATCGCAACATTCGCGTGTGTGTCATCGAAATGGGTCGGCAGATCTTGAATGGAACTTAATTTCTGGCATGTGCACATGTTTATTTATTTCTCAAAGTTCCACAAGGGACATTGCATGAGGGGTTACATGAGCAACTTTTATCAGTATACGCTTGGCACGCAGCGATGATCACGTATTGTCACTCGTGCCTGCAATGTTTCCTTGCAGTTACAACGCACTGCGTACCGAGGGGTCATACCGCTTTTTGTCTTAATACTTAAAGTTAATAGTAGTAGCATGTGGTGTGGCGGAATTTGATTATATGCCAGGGACAAACGCGGAATGGAGAGTGTGTCGGCGGCAGCAGTTATTTCTATTCGCAAGGAGCCAAGCTGCAGCACACATAACACAGAGGGGCAGGGAGGTAGAAGGGAGACACATAAGTGAGCGAAAGTACAAGGAAGGGGGGGGGGGGCATATACATTATTTAAAATTAGCGCTTTGCGCTAAATACGATCGAGGCACGCGTACCGAAACAATTTCGACACAACAGTAACTGACTTCACATTTTTTTGCCATGCAGCATCCACTGCTATTTAAAAAAATAAAGAATGAGGCAGATTTGTCATCACTGCATGCATTTATGCTCGCTCATTTCGCCTCTGGCAGTGGTGGCTCAGATGGCGCTCGGCTGCTGATCCAAAAGACATGGGTTCGAACCCGGCCACGGCTGTCGAATTTCGATGGAGGCGAAATTATAGAGGCCCACGTACTGTATGATGTCAGTGCACGTTGAAGAACCCCAGGTTACAGTGAGTTGTACCCATGTGGTGGAAATTTCCGGAGCCCTTCACTATAGCGTCCCGCATAGCCTGAGTCGCTCAGAGACGATAAAACCCCGTAAACTAAACCACTTCGCCTCTTTTTCGTTCAACTTTTTCTAGCACTTCAGAGCAGCGTCAGCAACGGCTCAGTTTAAGGTACTTCGCCCGTTCGAGTTTTTCTTCGCTGCAATGAATTACATTCCGAAAGCATTCTTCATATGTTGGAAGTGGTTAGAAGCAGACTTCAAAAAGAAGTTGGTTCTGTGAGGTTTTCTGTGGAGAGGTTTTCAAGCTTCAACACAAATCCATAAAGCTGCGCCGGTGGGTAGAGCAGTTCGATCCATGGTCGCGGTATTTTGTCAGCCTCGCAGGAAAACAGTTTTCATTGGGAGACTGCATTGTAAGCAAGGTAATGCACATTTGGCAATTTGTCTCCAGTACACACTTCCGTGCAACATACCCTATTACGTAGAAAACAAGTCTACAGTCACTTCTACCTACGTGCTCATCGCGGTCATGCGCAGGCACCCAAGTTTGAATCTGGAGGGCCCTGCATTTGAAGGCCGCTTATTTGGGCAAGCTTGAACAAGCACTGGCACCATACGTGAACAAAAACGTGAAATGACCCCCCGAGAAGCGCTCAAACCAGTACAAAACCGCACAACAGAACAACAACGAGCCCACAAATACACACGGCGCACTGACGGCGACGGCAAATCCTACCGTGAAGTCTACTGTGGCGCCACCTCGTGTCGGCGCCGCGAAACAGAAACCTGTCGACATTCGCTGGGCCACCGCTCCCCCATTGAGCCGGCGCGGAGTGAGCACACTACCCAATATTCTAGTTCACTGTACATAGTCGCAATCAAAGACCGTCAAATAGTTTTGGAGCTACTAAGCATTGACGTCCCGAGAAACTGACATAACCAACAATGTAATCTTGTTATAGTTACACAGCAATGATACAGACGTAAGATTGGTAATTAAAAAATCAGAAAGTGATTCCATACAACTTTGAATGTGTTTTTTGGTTGAACAGCACGTTTAAATCAAGTGGTCTAGCATACATGGAGAATGCGAACAATTGTGGCACTTTTTGGTAAAGGTAAGCGGTGAGCGTAAACGTAGCGCGTTGATCCAGGCACAACAAGTCAAAATTCAACTTCGACTTTTGTAGAGGAGCAGTCACTCGAAGCGCCAGAGATGGCACACACGTTAAACAGTTTGAAATTGACATGGTTTCGTTTTCCTCCCTGTGCAGCAGTCGATAATTTCGCGTTGCAGAACTGCTTCCGCCCTCTCTCGGCTCGGCAGAATACTAAAAATAAAGGAGTAGTAAATAGCATTTTTCATACTTTTTTCTCTTCCAAGCGCAAAATAATCAGCTACACCTGCCATTAAGCCACTTAGAGTAGCAATTCTACGGCTTCTCAAAATCCCTAGATTTCACAAAAAGACGCTAGATCCCTGAAGCAAAGAAAAAACCCCTAGATCTAGGGATAAATACCTAGGGTTGGCATCACTGCCTAGAGGGAAAGCTGGCAAGCCGTCTATGGGAGTTTGCATGGAGACCCCACGTGACCACCTCAGCCACCATGGGCGCTCAAAGCATCATGGGGCGGTGAGCTACTTGTTGCGGAACTGTAACTTTTGGCCAAAAAATAATAAAAAAATAAAGCTGTTTGATAGCTACAAACGTCCTAACATTCAATATCTTGTCTAATGATTGCAACAAACGAGCAGAAAAGCATTTAAGTGCAAAGTTTGCCTAAAATAAGACATGACTAGCTTTCCTATTGGCCAAGTGATGAACACTAAAAAAACTAATATTTCGTAATTAACAGGCGCACTTTTAAAAGTAAATATATTTTCAAAAAAAATGTTGTTGGTTAGATACTTTAAGAGGTTTTTTAATGGCATTTCGGAAGAGTAAAACCTTTTATTGGCGTCGTGTGTCGTCGCGTCTTCACTACTATGGCTTTTGCACACTGCGTTCGCGCGAAAGTCGTCTGCGCACACACGAACTACGTTCACTACGTTTTCGGAATGAAACGCCTTAGTACTGCCACTCTGTGTTCCCGAAAAACTACGACTGTGCCGCAACAAGTAGCTCACCGCCCCATGATGCTTTGAGCGTCCATGTTGGCTGAAGTGCAGCGCCGCCAGCTTTCCCTCTAGGTAGTAGTAAGAAACTCTATGGGTCATGCAGTTGCTCGTAGAGCGATAGAGCGAAACCGAAACCGAAATCCGGCTAAGAGCTACCTCTGCCTTGTCACGTGAGGGCCTTTTTCCCATGATGCTTTCCACTATATTTTTTATGACTAGGCTTCAAGATTGTGACGTCATGCTCCCTCCTAGTTTTTTTCTTCCTCCATGACACCTGAACCGCGCCGTAACAGAAGGGAGAATTAAGGAAGAGAGAAAGAGGTGCCGTAGTCGACCGCGCGTTTCCTCGAGACCGGCCGCCATGCAAGCCGCGGTGTTTTCAACGAGCTTCAAGCGAACGCCGCAAGAGGCATTAGCGACCGATGCTAGTGGAAAGGAGGAACATAAGAGGAAACGGTTGCGCGTCTGGCGCGTGCACGGCTCACGCGCTCACGCTCTAGGCATGCTGTTAAAGGGGGGCGCTGGCACTCGTGGTCAGGTGACAGCGCATGCGTAGAGTTACGGATGTTGGACTTAGTCTTCGGCGCATAGCTGTGGGGTCTTTGTCGCCATAGTTGAAGTCGTGCCCAGTGGACGGAGATGTTAGAGATGAATTCTGCCGAAAGCAGCTCGCCGACAGGCCTCAAAGTAAGTAAATTCTTATTGTAGGCCTAGATGTAGATTCAGAAGTCCCTACTTCTAAGGTGTTTAGCCTATTTCGCGGCTTGCAGCCTGATGAGGTTATCGACGTGCAAGCAGCCGCATTTTCTAAGTCGCAATGGCGACGAATTTTTCTAAGTCCAGAACCAGTGGTGGTAGTAGGGCTCGCTTAGAGCTTGGTGTTGGCGTTTAGCCGATCGCCCCACAGCCCTTAAGGCCGGCCGAAATTTGTGCGAAGGATTAGTGGTGTGATTTTCGATATTTGGGTTTGCTTAGCGTTTATGAAAAGCAGCGTTCTAATTAGGAACGTGAAGCGGTGTAACGACCGGCGCTTTTGTCTCGGTGAGCTTTTTGATCTAAGTCCTATGTTGCGGCAGCCATGCAGAATGGGTCTGATTCAACCTGTGTTCTTGCTGCTGGCTGTGGCTCAATGTCTGTTGCAGGTGTGAAATTAATCGTGTTCATTTCGCCTTTTTTTTTTTTTTTCCCCTCAGTCACCAAGCGGAAGCCACGGGGACTGCGGCAGCGTCTCTCACGGTACGGTCTGATTTAGGGGGAGAGCTTTGGCCTCGACAGACGCCTCGTGTTGCTTACGGCAGTATCGGGTTCATTGCGCTGCCTGAAGCAGATCTCGAAGGCGCCTGTACTCTCCGAGTCCTAATATCGAGGGGTACGACATAGTGAAAATGGAAAAAAAAAAAAAATCGTGCTCTGCCTCGTTAAACCAGGAAATGCTTGATGCGCGTCTTGTCCGGTGTGCGTCGCAAAATTTTTACCGTTTCGCTGTGATTTGAATATCGGAGGAATAAAGTTTCCGAGTGCCACGATTACCTTGGGAAAATATATATTGATGTGTACTGCGGTAAGGGGTTTAAAGTCGCCGTACATTTATTAGCTGTATCATTCTGTGAGCTGCGGGATAGTGCGTCTTGACTTCGACTCAGCATTCCCTTTCACCGGTGCACGACGCGATCTGGTCGTTGCGTATGTTGTGCACGAAGCGTCGACGCACATAAATGGGAGCTCATTCAGGAAGTTCAGCTAGGGGCTGCTCGCGTCAATTGGGATCTAGCGCCGGATCTCTTGCCGTGCAGGCCGGTGCTTGCCGTGGACGCGCTGCGCCGTGACCGAGGTCGACCGCATGGGAAAGGATGTGTCGCAGCGCAGTAGCCAGCCGGTTTTCTTTGTCGCTTCTTTAAACTTTTCGCGGCTTCTTAGAAGCCACAGTGTTCGATGAGCTCGTGTGATTGCTCGGCCTAACTGTAAAGGGTGAGCAAATTAACGATGCCGTTATGAGACTTGTTCCAACTCAGTCGCGGGCACGTTGACCGGGGAACTTCTGCAGCAGAGTTGGTGTGGTCTCTCCGACTGTGACAAAACAGGACCTGTGTATCACAAAATATTCTTAAATTGTCTGGCCACGTATCCGAGAAAGGCTTATTTAACGGACAGTTGTGTTCAGCGTGTCGAGGACGAGGTTCGCTGAAGCGCATTAGCTGGCAAACCATGGCAGTGATCTCTGGTAATCATTCATTGATACCCATTATTCATTAAACAGTCTATTTACATCCTGTTTTGGCTGTGTGCTACGGGTGGAATCTTGGTGTCATTTTTTGAAATAGTAGCACTATATGCATGCCATAAAAACAGGAAATTAAAAGTTGGGTATACAGTTTATTTCTTAATGAGTGGTGATGTCTTCCATGAAATCAAGGTGCATATTCCAGGTGGTAGAAAGATAGGTGCATATGTCTACATAGGAGCAACCCAGATGTTTCCAAATCTACATACAATGGTTATAGTTTCGGCATGTATTAAAGTACATTATAGTTTATGTGATAATACCACTCAGGCAAGACTGGTAAGTCTCGTATCAAATATAGTTAATTGTATACCAATGACATGTCCAGAATCCTGTGCTTGATCATAGAGGTGATGTGAGTGTGTACAACATGTAGTGCGGACTTTGTTATGATTACTGCTTAGCTTTTTACACAGTTTTGATCATTTATGTTTTAATGAAGATGAAATTTAGTGCAGATTTTTTGCATATTGAGTGCTGTTTATTCGTTTGCACAGTTTGGTTTCAAAACAGTCTGCATTCCGTGGACCTTTCAAGGGTTTTGTTGCCAGCAGGGGCATTGTACTCTTCCTGGTGCATGGCGATTTGTTTGCTGTGGTTTGCTAGAAGTTCTGGCTTTCACATGCTGCCATCATCTTGAAATTTTGGCAGCACAACATGCACAAAGTAAAGTGTACTGCAGCATTTGTGTATAGTGGCTAGGTTGCATTATTTTATGACCAATTACATTTTTATGAATAGTGGGGTGGCGATATTGCACTTTACCACTTTCAAGAACTTTTGTGCTTTTGCCGTTTTTCACTTCAACTGCTGAACCAGTGGTTGTCAAAGCTGCTTGTCAGTGTGGCTGTGTGACTTTAGGCAGAAGAGCGATTTGACAGTGAACTTTGAAGTGTTCTGCTTGCCTTGGTGTAATTGCGGGTTTCTTATTCCTGATATTTCTAATTTTGGGGATATACCTATGAGTGTTCTGATGTGAGCACCGGGATGTGCTCCTTGAAAGCGTGAAAACGATGCTTCAACCTTTCATCACATGGAATCTTGTAGAACCTTGTTGGTGAGAATCCAGCTGCTGTGATGGCTCAGCGGTTATGGCGCTCGGCTGTTGACCCGAATACGCAGGGTCGATCCCGGCCGCGGTGGTCGAATTTCGATGGAGGCTAAATTCTAGAGGCCCGTGTAATGTGCGATGACATTGTACGATAGAGAACCCCACATGGTCGAAATTTCCGGAGCCCTTCACTATGGCGTCTCTCATAGCCTGAGTTGCTTTGAGATGTTAAACCCTCATAAACCAAGCCTAAACCTTCCAGACTTCAGTTCACTATCATGGGTCTCTTTACTCTTGTATATACTTAGTTGTACATACTCAGATCTTCCTAACTCATGTAAAAGAACATACCATTTGGGAATTGAGTCTTTGTGATTCACTGCCAAGGATTAATGCAACTATGGCTGCACACATTTGGTTTGGTTCAGGTTTTAATTCCTTTGGTTTTAAGTGGATACTACTTATGTCTATGCTTTGCTGTACTCGGCTAATGCTTGCCACAACAGCCATAATGGTATGCGTGCTGCATACGTTGCATGGAGTTCCACAATTTTTTTCTCTTTGTACAGTACGCCGTATGGCATAGAAGGTAGTTAAAAAAGCAATGTAAATTAATGGCGAGAAAATAGGAGGGGGAGAATTAAAACAACAAGGCGAGGTTTTTAGAAAGGATTACAGGGAAGCATGCAATCCATTTCGGCACAAATAAATGGATAAATGGTGAGTGTAGGCACCTGGCTGCCAGCTACAAGTGGGGTGGGAGAGAGTGCTCCTTGTGGACTGCTGACGTTGCAGGACATGTCCACAGTATGTGCCACACGGCAGTCTCAGAGGCAAGTGTTGCAGCACAGTGGGAACTACACTAGTGAGGTGCAAAGTGATGTCTGACTGTGCCACTGTGGTCAAACCATCATGGCAGGGGCCACTCCAACCTGCAGCTGCTTGCTGTGGACCTGTACCAAAGTTATATTGGAGGGGGTTGCATACATGGGGGAACGAGGGTGCGTGTATGCTGCCTGAGATAAGCAGAAGATGTTAATTGATGAGGAGTGGACCAGTGCCTTGTTGAGATGATGACTGACATGCACGTTGGCATGCTGTGAACTGATGTGCAGGCATATCCAAATTGCCAGCCTAACCTGTAAGCATGAATTTTGGCCTCTCAGTGTTGAAGCTTCAATGATACGAAGAGATGCTTTCCAATACCTTGGTTATAAGAATATAATAGGAAGCTGAGCTAGAAGCAACGGAGCTGATGAATACGTGATAGTGTTCAGATGTATAGGGGGTATTCATGTGATGTCGCAGGTGCAATTTTGTCTGTACTTCATCTCCCAAGCTGTTTGCAGTGCTGTGGAAGATAGAGCTCTCTCATCCAATTAGGGCCAAGGAAGAGAACAAATATTCCCTCAGATATTTCTGTAGTGTTGTGACTGTCCGCAAGTACAGCGAGCGTTCCTTTCACTGCTTAAATTAGCAGACAAAGACTGTCTGAATGCAGCACTGTGGAGTCCTGCTGATAAGTGTTGTGCTGCATTTTTAAACATGGCACTTGCCGATTCAGCGGTCTCGTGCACACAGCAATTGGAGACTAGTGGTCTTTTTCTACCCAGAGATGGAGCCACCAGTCACGGGGTAAATGGACGGAGGAATATGTTTTGTAGCGCACAGTGTTCTGATTGGCTGAGATTGCTGTAGCCTTCACAGGGTTGCAAACAGCTTGTGAGATGGAGTATTGCGCATAACTTCAGTAGCACAGTCCAGAGGAGGAGGCTTATCCCATTAGGCACACCGGTGGCCTTTTGCAGGGCTCGACAGACAACAAAGTGGTGTCTGTTGTGACGTCGGTGAATACTCCCTATAGACCAGAATCTAGAGCCATTCCCGAACGCGGCCATTTTCTGCCAACTGGTGTGCTGTGGTGTAGGCGTTCCTTTGGGGACTGCGGTAGCTGCGCGGCCGGGCCTACCTGATAGCCGCAATTTACTGCCCTTCGGGTGTTGGAAAATATTGCCGAGCATACCTGCACAGTGCGGTTGCGTTGCATGCAGCAAGTTTTGAACTGTCATAGAGATAAAATCGTTGTTAGTCGTGACATTTAGTTCGGCATTTATATTAATCGTGCTGGTGTTTAGCACGCGCTCGTGTATGCCTCGTGTATTAGGTGTATGCCTCGTATGCAATTCGAATCCCAATGTGCTCTTGATCCTCCCTGCACCACAAATAGGGCTGTGTTGTCACCTGCGTGATGGTGTGCCAGTCACTTCAAGAAATTATCGTTGTGAGCTCAGCTCAATCGCAGAGCTAACAGAAAACAATTTTTTTCGCGCTTTATTTAAACACCTCTTCTTTAGGATCCTTTCGGTTTATGCTTAGACAATCTAGTGCTGCTTGTCAAACTATTGCGCCTGCATGTCAGTTGAGACATGCAGTTTTTAAATACATAGCATACATTTTTGCACATACCAAAGAAAAATGCAGCTAAAGGATGCTATCTGGCACATAACAACACAGTTTTGCTCATTTTATCAAATCTTGAATAAATATTAGCATGAAACAAGAAAAGTGCAGCTAAAGGATACTATCTGGCGCATAACAACAGTTCTGCTCATTTTATGAAATCTTGGTTAAATATTAGCATGAAACCAGCTTACACGACCTCTTCAGCCAGAAGAGATTTGCAAGCTCTCGTCGTGTGTGACAGCGTCACATAACCGTCTAGGCACCATAGACAGTAATGAAGTCGAGTGTATGGAGCTGTTACTCGGGCAGATACCAACAGCACAAAGATTCAGCTCTTTGGCGTGTTGACTGCCGACTGACATATGGAAATAGCAATTTAAATTGATTGTAGTCATGCTTACATTCCCATCCACGAAATGTGTTTAATGCCAGCAATAGCTAACTCAGTACATGACTGTCGAAGACGAACCACTGGTGATCGAAAGCATGCTTTCGCCTGGACAACTTTCAATCCGCAGCTTGCCGATCCGGTTTGTACCTCATACATATCGCTGTATCATCTAATCAAATAAAAAATCTGCATTCTGGTCTATGAAATTTTCAACACGTGAAAGAAAGACACATATTTATCATAGATGGCTGCGCACTTAGAAGTTTGCAACAAACGACACACCAGTACAGAAATCTGCTTGTATATGCCGGTTTCCAGTTTGTAGCCTGCCTGGTGTGCTATCCTCGAATATCATGTCAGTGAGTAATAATACAGGAGGAGTATGATAACTGTGCACAACACACACCTACAAACTTTAGATGGTAGAGTGCATCAGTGGCAGAAATGAAGTACGTGCCCACACAAGCATGCATTCTATGAGCGCTGACCGCGTGACCTGCAGTCCACCTGGCTGCGCATGCCGACAGATGGTGCCTAGCATCAAGAGTAGGAGCATGCCTGCAGCCTGCGTCCGAGGTGAAAAAAATCTGGCCTATAAGGATTGTCGGTTATGTGGAGTGTTTTACTGTAGAATATAGAAGTAACGCAGCATATGCAGCAGTCATGCTATTTGAGGCATGTCTCTTAATGTGCATGAATGCTTGCTCATGCATAAGTTCTAGTATTGAGAAAAAGTGTGAAAACTTTTGTATTTATTTACACCAACTGCAGAAATACATGAATAGCTCAGAAATTTTAGGAAATCACAGATGAAAGCACGCATTTAAAATCATAGCCATATACGTTGAGCACATACAGGGTGCTTCAGTTAAGACTCATAATGTTTTTAAAAATAGGCTTTTTTTTTTTTTTTGAGTTTGAAGCCGCCGCGGTGGCTCAGCGGTTATGGTGCTCGGCTGCTGACCCAAAAGACGCTGGTTTGATCCTGGCGGCGGCTAGAATTTCTTTGGAGGAGAAATTCTAGAGGCTTGTGTACTGTGTGATGTCAGTGCACGTTAAAGAACCCCAGGTGGTCGAAATTTCCGGAGCCCTCCACTACGGCGTCTCTCATAGCCTTAGTCGCTTTGGGACGTTAAACCCCATAAACCAAACCAAACCGCTTTTTGAGTTTGAGGAGCGCTTTCTTTGGCCTTGCATTGTCAGTGGTGTAGTAATATCGCGATTTAAAAGAAGCGCGAACAATGCGGCACCTACCGCTCTGCTGTTCAAATTTCTCTTTATTGCGATTTTACCTGGGTGATAAGAAAAAGACATTAGAGTTGTCCTGGAATGTATCATGGGCGACTCTAGCGTCTTTTTGCGACCACTGAAATAAAAGCGTGATGAAAAGAAATGCTAATGGCGGAGCACCTAGGCTCTGCTTTGTTCGCATTTCTTTCCATCGTCTCTGTACATCAGAATACAGCTAAGACGTGCTAACTAGCAGGCTGGTTAACTAATATTGAATAGTTAACTTTTTAACTATTACTGTTAGGCTTTTAAATTATTGCGAGGCGTGTAGCCCATGGTAAGCAATATTCATATCAGTTTCTAGAATTTTGAAAATGCGGTTACCCTCAGCGCTGTGGCTCAACAAATTTTGGCTACATTGCGCCAAAATACATGCGCTTTCGAGAAGCTTGAAGGTAAAGCAACCTCTCCAGTGCACATAGCATGTCGAAGTAGCCAAAATTTGTTGGGCCACAGCACCATGGCTAACTGTATTTTAGTTCTAAAAAGTGATAACTTGCAGTGGGCTACACGTGTAGCCTCTCATTTATTAAGGCGCCTAACAGTTATAGTTAAAAAGTAAACTATTCAGTATTCGTTAACCAGCCTGCTAGTTAGCACGTCTTCGCTGTATTCTGATGTACTACATCGCTGACAATGGTGCGCCGAAAAAAGCACTCTTCTAACTCGGAAAGCCTATTTTTAAAAATTGTGTAAATTTTTAGGTGAAACACCCTGTATATGCTCAATTAATTCCTTATGTTCTGAAGGTCTTTCACAGCGGAAACTCAGCTACAGTGTCCTGTAGTTAAACATTCAACTGTGCAAGAGAAAAATGATAAGGCAGCACTGAACTACCCTTCTTTGGCGTGCCGTGGAACTTTGTGACATCTGCATTTATTTCTTGCTTTGGAAAAACCCGTTCTTTTTTTATGGACATGGCCCTGCCATCCTGTCCAGATTTGAAATGTAGCCAGCATAACTGACTTAGTGAAAAAAAAGGAAAGAAAAATTTTCTCGTGCAGTCGCAGATGCCATGCCACAAATGGCTGGGCAGGCTTACTTGATTAATATTTAATGTTTCTGTGGAAGTCGACATAATCAGGGTCATAGTGCAGAACTTCCTCTCTTTCTGTGTTGAGCACATAAACTTGCAGAATGCAATATTGAAAGGTACCGGAGACCTTGCCCCCATTATTAAGTCTTGAATGGTGCTGTGTTCAACGCTTACACACTCAGTGGCGTGAGTGTTATGTAACAGCAGGTATGGCTTGTGCTAGCCTGATTTTGGGGCGGTGTTTGCCAACCGAGTTTGTTGACCGAGTTATGGTATAGGTTGTGGCCATTGCTGGCTTTGCCTGAATTGCTCATATTAGTCCTGAAAGGATAAATTCTTTTTCAAGGTGCGATATCTACCAACTTGTGGTCTGCAGGTTTGACAAATGGCGTGAATGGTGTGGTGGTCAACAACACCACTAGCAGCAGTAGCAGCCACCACAAGTCATCATCTTCTGACAAGCATAACCACAGCAGCAGCAAGCACCACAAAAGCAGCAAAGAACACAGGGATGACCACCACAGACACAAGGACAAACATAAGGATAAGCACAAGGACAAATCTTCCACTGGGTAAGCAGCCTCTTCCCCATATAAGCATCATCACCGAAAGTGACCTGCAGTTGTCTTGTCCAAGTGTTGTGTTGCATAAACGGAACACACTGTATTAAGTAGGGCAGCAACTAGTGAAGAAGCTGAAAAATATATTCTATGCATCCTGTTTTATCAAAAAACAGCGAGCCTTATGTTTTTGCACTTAGGCAAGTTCTGGTCTCCTCTGCATTGTTTTAATGGATGCTGGTAGGCGTGAGCAGCTTTCTGCCTTGTCCATTCTACCTTTGCAGCTGGGCAGTGGTATAGCACTGGCTTTTTGAAGCTGGGGCGCCTGTAGTTGTATTTTTGAATTTGCGTAAAAACATATGGGTCACTCCATGCCAAATGCACCAATGTTTGTGGTCAACCCTCTTCGATTTACCTTGTTCTTGGCGCATGATAGCCTTAGCCGCTTATGCGCCATTAAACCCAACACAGCACAACGCACCTCTTCGATTTCATTCAGAAAATTTGTGGCTTGTTATTGAACCATCAAAATCAATTTCCATTAGCATCTAGCAGCAAAAAAATTTTCCTGTCATGTGGCAGTATGGAAAATTCAAAAATTTTCCATACTAATGCAAAAATAGGTCTCTTTAAAAAAATTTACTTCTTATTCCCACCAAATTTTTTGCGGACAATGTATACGAGTTGTATTTTTTTATCATTTGTCAAGACATTGCCTGCACAAAGTTTTCATGTTTTTGTGGTTTGTTTATTTAGCTCAATACGCTCCATTTTGGAATTTTTTTTAAAAAGTCCACGCAACATTCGTGTGGAATATAAAACTTTTCACTGGCTCGCCATAACCTGTACTACATGGAAAAAATGTTTACACTAAAATTAAACTGAGTAACGTTAAAAAAAAATGAGATGCCAAAGTTATACTGAGGTGCTTACTGCAAAAATGTTATGCTATTTCTCTAATAGCTGGTTTTATTATAGTTTTGCTCAGCAATGTTTATATAGGTCTTTTTTGTTTTAGTCGAGAGAAACATTTTTGAATTTGAGTTCCGCAGCTCCATTCATGGTTGTCCCGTATTGTCACTTCACTGCAGGACACAACCCTGGAGCTGTTCAGACTGCTCTCTTTCTGTGCCCTCACGTGCTCAGGCATTGCACTTCTGCTTTGAGTGAAGCCGGCATCACACTTCTCGCGTGCTAAAGTCGTGCTCTGCGTGGTGCGAGGATGGAATCAATGACTCGAGGGGGCATCCACAAAAGCGAAAGCCTGGGGAGTCCGCAGTCTTGCCTCCACGTCCCTCTGCTTTTAGTGCTTTCCACTAAGCTCTGTAGTGGACGCTAGGAATTTCGCCGGGCCCCTGAGTTCTGTAATGTCTGCACTCCTTATTAGAAAAAATTGGCGGTGGTTTGACCAATGGCCATCCCGAGTCGAATTGCGGAAGCAATGGTACGGCAATCACAGCGGCGGTGGCACCTCTGAGTCACCCGCATAGCGGAGTCGTCGGTGGTGGCCCAAGCACCGCAGCTGTGCGCAGTGTGACGTCACTTCTCCTGGAGAATGCACTGCTGGCGCAGCGGCGATGGCACCTCTGAGTCAGCCGCGCAGTGGAGGAGTCGGCGGCGGCTCCACGCTGCTCTGACGTCACTCGCTCATGCGCAGTTGGGGCTCTTGGGGGCTCCGCGAAATCGCTCACATCTAGCGTAGCGTTGCTTCCGCAAAAATATAGAGTAAGGCATTTTTCTTAACACAGATGTATCCAGCACATTAAAGGGACCCTGAAATGATTTAGATGGGCATATTCTAGTGCAGCTGATCAGCAGAGAAGGTCTTCATTATAGGGTTCACACAGAGCTTTCAAATTTGACTTGAATACCCATAAAGACCTCCTCTGCTGACCTGTTACACTAGAATATGCTCATTTAAATCATTTCAGGGTCCCTTTAAGGTGTCTTGTTCTAGTGAAGGCGTTGGAACTAAAATGCTTCTTAGTCAGCTTCATCCGCAGGTTTGATTCCAAAGTGGCATCAGTAAATAGAATGAAAGATATAATGCGAAGAATAACATTATGCGAAATAACATCCTCCCGAACATTTATTGTGTGAGTCGAGTATTTGTGTACATTTTACCAGAAAAAAATATAAATTTACTGTAGCTATGTCTTCCGTCGTTCTTGCTTGGTACCTTAATAAAATGGACACATTCCCAACTTTAAAATAAGAACTGCGCTTGTGCTTGTGCTCAAATTGGATTTTGCTGAATTCTTGGGTGGTGGGACGAAAATAGTGAGCACCTCAGTATAATACTTTCGTCTGAATACGCAGCACAATGCACTTCTTTGCAACTGTGGCCTTTTTTTTTTTCTGAATGTTATTCAGTTTAATTTTAGTGTAAACATTTTTTCCATGTAGTGCAAGTTATGGCGAGCCAGGGAAGAGTTTTATATTGCTCACGAATGTTGCGTGGGCTTAATAAAAAAAGTTACAAAATGGAGCGTTTTGAGCTAAAAAGACAAACTACAAGAACATAAAAACCTTGTGCCTGCAATGTCTCGACACATGGTAAAAAATACAACTCATACACATTGTTGACAAAAAATTTGAAGGGCAAAAAGGAAGTAAACATTTTATCATGAATTTTTTAAGGAGACCTATTTTTGCGCTAGTCTGAAAAAATTCAGAGGGCTGTCACATAACGGGATAATTTTTTTGCCGCTAGATATTAACGGAAATCGCTTTTGACAGTTCAATAAAAAGCCAGAAAGTTTTTGAAAAAAAAAATCAAAAGAGGGTCGAGCGCAAAGATTGGTGCGTTTGGCATGGAATGATCCATATGCAGAGTTAGCTGCCACGGTTAGCTGAGGTTGTTTGTACAGAGGCAACATTCGATTATCAGTTAACTGGTATTAAATAATGATTTAAATTACAGGTTAAAAGAGGTTCTGAAATTTTTAAACAACTTGTTTAGTGAAATTTGACTAGTTGCATGAAGTTACTGGTGCAGATTAGCCATTTTGAATTATAGCTTGCACTTGGCCTCCTGTAAAGAGCACCAAGTGGAGTAGTGTGCGGGACCATTGGGTTGCGTGCAGTTTGCTTACTATGCCAGTGGCAGGGTGCTACTAAGCACCGGTTGAGTGAATCCTTCCACCAGGTATGCCATTCTTGAGCATGCGTGGACGGGGAGCATAGTAGCAGTACTCATATTGCATACATCAAAGAGCACATTTGGTACAATATTTTAGGCCTTGTACCCCTTGCAAGCGTGCAGCATTGGCTTCTGCCGACCTTTACATCGCATTGAAGGCAAAAGCTGTGAACTCGGTGTCATTCTGTTTTTGTGCCAGGGACAGAAATGCCACTACATGTAAAACTCTACATGCAACTGCTTCTGTTGTAGGCCGTTATTCTGTTCTTCCCCCACACACGTGCGCATTTTTTTTTTGCGGTCACGTACAGGGTCTGTTCTGAAAGTAGTAGGACTGCTTTTTCCTGGGCGAACGGGCGGACGAGAGGTGGTCTGCGCGTGCAGGATCGTTGAAGGGGGATATTGGGAATGCTGGGGAAAATCGGCAGTCGGCTCTCGGCCGTTGAAGAGAGGAGGTCGCTTGTACTGTGAACCCCTGTCGAAACGTCTCGTCACGCAGAATCATAGAGCGTTTACTGGATCAGCGATATGCGATCAAATTTTGAGTAAATCTTGGTAAAACGGGCAAAGAGACTCACAAAATGATTAAGGAGGCCTACGGTGACGCTTCCATGGGCAGATCAGGTGTTTTTTGAGTGGCACAAGCTGTTCCGAGAAGGTAAGGAAAGAGTGGAGGAAGACGACTGCTCCAAACGACCTTCGGCCAGCAAGACCAACGAAAATGTGTAGCGAGTGAAACATTTACTTAACAGTGATCGTAGAATGAGTATTAGAATGATTGCTGATGACTTGAGCATTCCTCAAACCTAAGTTTTTGAGATCGTGACAGAAAACTTATCCATGAGGAAAGCGTGCGCGAAGTTGGTGCCGGGAGTGTTGTCAGAGGAGGAAAAGGCCAACCGGTAGGATCTTCTTCATCATGTGAATGAGGACCCCGAATTTTTGCCCAGCACAAGGCGGCAACGCTGCCTCAGCCCCCCTACAGCCCCGACTTGGCCCCGCCAGACTTTTTTCTATTCCCGAGAATAAAATCGACGCTCAAGGGGAAACATCATGGATCGGTAGAGGTGGTTTAACAGGCCGTGACGAGGGAGTTAAACAGCACTCCGGTCCAGGCGTTCCTGGAGGCGTACGAAAACTGTGAAACTCATTGGCAGCAGCGTGTAGGTGCGGAAGGGTGCTACCTTGAAAAATTGTAATCGTTTGTACTATTCTCTTGAATAAATTTTGTTTAAAAAAATGAGTCCTACTACTTTCAGAACAGACCGTGTATATTGTCAATTATACTTGCACTAGAAAGACTATGCAGCGAATTAAAAGATTGTGGTATGCAAAAAACTTCCAGCTTGCAACTAATAAAGTTTGCATATTTCTTTGCAGTGCTGTGATATGTACTTCCTTCACAGCCTAGCTGTAATGATGCTCTATTGCCTGCAGGGCCACCGGCAGTTCTTCTGCGTCGTCTTCAAAGCATAAGGAGGGCCATCATTCGTCATCCTCAAAAGGACATTCCAGCAGCAGCAGCAGCAAGGAGCACAAGTCATCATCTTCCTCTTCATCCAAGCCAAAGGATGGGCTTTCTTCTTCCTCCTCCTCTGCCCACAAGAGTTCAGAGGTCAAGAAGGAGTCCTCTTCTGGCAAGGAGAGCAGACCATCTTCAGAATCCAAGCACAAGGAGAGCAGCAGCAAAGACAAGGACAAGGACAGGCACAAGGATAAGCACAAAGAGCACAAGGATAAAGACAAGCATAAGGATAAGGTAAGCAATTCTTAATTGCTTAATTTGTTCATTACATTTTTCTAAAGTCTAACCCTTGAAGAAAATTTTGCATTATGTACAAAGCTTGCCCCAAGTGTTTGTACCTAGTGAAAATGATTAGTGTGAAACACCGCTGTCGGAATCTTAACTAACCTGCAGAAAACTTTCTTTTTTTGACCAAAGCTGAAAAAATTGCAGCCATTACCAGCTGCCGGACGTGACACAAGTGCAGAATTTTTGTTTCCCAATCAGATGCATTGGTTTGTTGCACGTATGTGTTGCAGTGAAGTGCTTAGTGTTTTGCACTCCTGTTGGATTTTAACTAGGGGTGTGCAAGTTTTGAAGAAGAATCAAATATGTGTGTCATTCGGTCCATATTCAGTTGGAGAAGTTTGTATTCGAGAGTTGTCAAATATTCAAAATTTCCCGAATGTTCACCAGCGATCGAATGGTGCGCCGACTTCCATAAATCGGAATGTGCCAAAACAGTAATATCTGGGCAAATTATTCAAACAGTTCAAAGACATTGTCTTCACCTTCTCTGTTGTTTATTGCTTGAACTGATCACATTCAGAGGCTGCTGTGCTTGTACCTCACGTGAAATTTTGCTAGTGGGCTTTCCTGCATGTTACACATGATAACATGATGGGCGACCACCAGCTTCGAACGGCCGCAGCAGGAAAGCGTGCTGTTTCCTGTTTGATTCTTTCGTAATGTGCTTCATACTTAACACCCACATCCAGTGAACTTGTCCTGATGCCTTCACAACCTGTCTAAAGAAAGCTCTACAGCCGCCGCGGTTGCTTGGTGGTTATGGCGCTCGGCTGCTGACCCGGCTGTGGCGGTTGAATTTCGATGGAGGCGAAATTCTTGAGGCCTGTGTACTGTGCGATGCCGGTGCACGCTAAAGAACCCCAGGTGGTTGAACTTTCTGGAGTCCTTCACTGCAGCGTCCCTCATAGCCGAGTCGCTTTGGGACATTTAAGCCCTCATAAAACCCATAAAGAAAGCTCTGCCATCTCATTTTGAAGCGAAAAGCTTCACTAGGCTAGTCAACATCGTGCTTAGCGTGAGCCGGAGCCCAGATTTGCCACTTCTGCGCATGCGCGAAATCGAATGACTTCACGCATGGCGCAGGTGGCCGCCGCCGCTGACACAAACAAAAATAAAAAAAGACATGACAGAAATAAAATATCACTAATTAAAAAATAAATGAAAGACAAACAGTGCGCCAGGAAACTCTCATATCTCTTTGGACACCCGAACCGTGCCGTAAGGGAAGGAAAATGAAAATAAAATTGGTTTTAAGGAAAGGAACGACTCCTGTCTCTCTCATCTTGGTGGATACCCGAACCGCGCCGTAAGGGCCTCAAGGAAAATGAAATGAAATGAAAATTGCTTTTAAGGAAAGCAAATGCCTGTCTCTCATATCTTGGTGTACACGCAAAAGGAATGCACACCACAGTACATGTCTCTAAAGCAACCTTCTAAGACACCACCATATTCACTACAGGCGCGTCTCCTCCTCTACCTCCGTACAAACTTTGTATAGCTAAGACATTACGTTTCGGAAAAGCCAGAAAGCTATACCCTAAGTGTAACCGTAAGTATATAACCTTAAGCTAAGCCACGACCATCGCCGCAGCTTTTCGCTTCGAGATATCCAGGCTTAACCTTAGCTAAGCTACAGCCAATTTTTTATGAATTTTGGTATGCAGGAAAGCCCTCTTGCTGAATTTTGCATGCCTATTTTCCTTTTTAGCCCAATCCTAATGAAACTGTACTATCTTGCTCAGTTTTTTATACTGATTTCAACAATGCAATTATCTTTCTCATAAATTAGTTGGTTCCCAAGATAATTAATTTTAATTAGTCGTTCATTAGTACCTCGGTGCAAAAAAAACTGCTCAATAAAAAATCATTTGTAATCCACGGCTGCATAGTATGGTGAGTAAAGAGTGCAATGATCAAAGCAGTTTTTCCGTTTTACCCTCATTAGTAATTTTACAGCACTTGGAATATCAGTGTTCAAGGTGTGAATGTAGTGCATCGGTAAACTTTGCAAAATTTTAAATTTTTGATGTGTGATTGAACAAATCTGCTTCGATTATTGCACACACTGTGCCTTCAGCTTCCCTTAGCAACTAATACAACATCTCTATCTGTCCTAGATGTTTAGATATCGGCATACTAAGATAGCCAGATGTCCAAATTTTTCATGCTATTAAATTGTCAGCGCCTGCATAAATTCAGCCCACACGATGATCTGAATATAATATTATGGTCAAAATGATGATTTCTTAAAGGAAAAAAGTGGTACAGTTGGAAAATGATAGCTGTAAATTCCACAAATGTCATTTTTTGAAAATCGTTTTTTGATCATTTTTTGGTCTCAAAGACCAGTGTTCCCCCTTATATGTTCAAGACCATTTTTTCTTCACATTTGTATTTGCACACCCCTATGTTCCTTATGAGATCTGGCTCAGTCAAAACTTCAGCTGTCATGCAGTCATTGCAGAATCAGGGTATAGAAGAGCCTTATGTAAAAATACTGGAAGATATCTGGAATAGCTGCAGAGCCACCATAGTCCTCCACAAAGTCAGCAGTAAAATTCCAGTAAGAAAAGGTGTCAGGCAGGGAGGCACTTCTCGCCAATGCTATTCACCGCCTGTTTACAGGAGGTATTCAGAAGCCTGGATTGGGAACAGCTGGGGATATGAGTTCATGGAGAATACCTTATTAATCTGCGATGCGCTGATGACATTGCCTTGCTGAGTCACTCAGGTGATGAATTGCAAAGCATGATCAATAACGTGGACGGGCAGAGCAGTACTGTGGGTCTAAAAATTAATATGCCGAAAACAAAAGTAGTGTTTAACAGACTCGGAAGGAAATGGCTGTTTACATTTGGTAGCGAGGTGCTCGAAGCAATAAGGGAAAATGTCTACTTAGGGCAGGTGGTGACCACAGATCTGGATCACGAAAGCGAAATACATCAGCTAGCAGAAAAGAACGGGGTGGAGTGCATTAGGCAGGCTCTCTCAGATCATAAATGGCAGTTTACTAATATCCCTCAAGAGAAAAGTATATACAGTAAAAGCTCGTTAATTCGAACTTCACGGGACCGGGAAAAAAGTTCGAATTATCCGATGTTCGAATTATCGAATGGCCGCTAAAAAACTGACAAGGACCATTTTCATTATGGTATATGTACAGTATTTACTCGCCTAACGAACCCACTCGCATAGTGAACTCACCCACCCCCGATTTTTGCCTAAGAATTTGAAAAAAAAAAGCGTCAGTTGTTAACGCTCCCCCCCCCCCCCCCCCCTCCCTTCCCCGTTTCGCACCGTCACGATCCACAACGCATTTCTTGGCAGCATGCCAAGATGCTACGCAGCGATACATCACGGTGTGTTTACTTTTGACATTAGCTCTAGCAAGGGGGAAGCGAACTTTGGCAGAGTGCCAGCGCTTGTTCGGTTGTGCAAGCCTGGTTGTCAGTAGGTTCCCCTTATCGTGCCATGGGTGATTGGGGCGGACGCCGTCTACTGCCGCGGCTCAGCACGTGCTTCCGTTGGCGACCGATGGGTGGAAGCATGGACGACACTCCCAAAGGAAAAAAAAAAGTTTTTCGCACGTAATTTGTAGCGCCCGTCCTAAGTCATAGCCTTCATGGGCTTTGGCTAGGACCGCGCTGATAGTACTTATCCGTATTTTCGAATTAACAGGGCTTGAATTAATGAGTATTTAGTTGCGAGTTCCGGAGGTTGCGCGGAAAATAGGGTAGGCAGCCGCCACCGCGGCCGCCAACCCCTCCCTACCCTCCATGGCCGCGCCGGTGATGGCGCCATTTAGTTAGGATTTACCCACTCTTCCAAGGTTTTATCTAGTTCCATCGTCTGTCCTCGTTTAGGACGTACACAGCCTCTAACTATGCGGAGGAGGTGCTTTTTTTTTTGGCCACGTGCTGTGTGCCAAGCACCCAGATGCGGCGGCGCGTAGTTCAAATTATCCGTAGCGGAACCGACTCGCTTTCAAATTAATGGGCTTTTTTATACACAGATCTCTATGGAGCTTGGCCGGACCAAGTAGTGTAGTTCGAATTATCCGAAAATTCGAATTATCGAGTTTCGAATTAACGAGCTTTCACTGTAACAGCTGGATATCACCGGTGCTCCCCGGACAGAAACATGGGAGACCAACGAAAAGGGTTTATTTCAAGCAAAGGACAGCGCAGGGAGCTATGGGGTGAAAATTGATTGGTGTAATGTTAAGAGACAGGAACGGGGCAGTGGGTCAGGGATCGAATGCAGGTTCCATTCCTAGTTTAACATCCTAGATGAAATCAAGAGGAAATGGGCTTGGGCAGGGCACGTAATGTTAAGACAAGAAAACTGCTGTTCCTTAAGGGTAACTGAGTGGATTCCAAGAGAAGGCATGCGTAGCAGAGGGCGGAGAAGGTTAGGTGGGCGAATGTGATTAGGAAGTTTGCTGGAGAGGCCTTTGTCTTGCAGTGGGTGCAGTCAGGCTTATGATGATGCTGATGATGATTTTTAACTGTATTTTTGACTCTCCCCTATAGTTTCCATGGGGCTGAAAACAGCACAGCTTTAGTTTGTCTTCACTGGTGTATTGCTTTCATAAAAGCATTGAGGCTAGAAGAATGAGCACACTTTGTAGCCTTTAAGGGGACACGCAGTCAGGCTAGGCTGATAGAGGAGGCTCGCCTGATAGCAGATATGTCATTATAAGCCAGAAAATCGTGTAAAAGTGAGGTACACTGGCGCCGCCACTAGAAGATTCATGCGGCGGCAGCACGATTAGTTACGTATTCATGAACGAATGCTATTTCGCTGTCAGTTACCATCGAAATATGAGGAAAGCAACACAGCAAGCAAAGCCGACTGTGTGAAGGGTCTTGTAATTATAACAACACAAACCAGACGATGGAGAAAAAAGTTAGTTGCAAACACGAGCAGCTGAAGCTTTCGCCTTGCATTCTGTGCACTCTGGCAGCGTGTAGCCATTGTAAGCAATTCCAGAACCGCAAGCTCTCAATGGCATTCACGCCGTGTGTGCATGCTACGTGGCGGGAGAAGGAGTTTCGTTCTCACTTCAGCCATCAAATCAGCTTTGTTCAGGTGGTGGGCGTTATGAAATGGCAAAGTGTTTATTACTGTACCTTTAATGCATGCTCGTGCAGAAACATGCATGCATGCACCTCATCAATGTGTAAAGCACTATATGCGCTCGTGGTCTTCTCAATTTTTTGCACAGCGCAAAGGCGAGTGGGCTTTTAGATGTGCTGGAAAGTATTTTAGAGGTGCCTCATGTACGCACCATCACCTCGCATTTGGCTCATGAAAGAAAAGCGGTTCATCGTGTATATAATGTGTGAGGCACCAGCACGCGAGGCAGGGTTTTCCACAAGGAAGACGTTCAACTCGCTGATGCGTGTTCATCGAGATTGTGTGTGCATCCCCTGCTGAAAGCTATAGCCAGCAGGAAGCAGACTACGCACCCTGCTTCGTTTTCACCTAAAACCCGCGGGAAGAAATTCATGAACGTAGAAATTGCAATGACCACAGCAAAGTCGATCACAAGGGTTGTCTACGATCATACTTTCTGCATAGTTGGTCGACAAGCGCCATAATCGACAGCATTGTGTATCAGTTGATGAGAAATGCATGTGCAGTTTTTCACTCAGATGTGGTGTTCAATGTGTTAGTGACTGCTTGCATGCTTTTGAGGGTCCTTCGAAGTTCACTTCATGGCAGCACACAATGCATCAAAGGCCACACAGTCACGTTATCGTCGCCGATGCATATATGCATGAGCATGATCAGCAGTTAGTTCTGCAGTCTGCGGCTGCCCTCGGTAACTTGACAGTTTCTTTCACACCCACAGAGCTTGGAATGGGACATAAGACGCACACAATGCAGTAATGAGTCCCCATTGAAATAATGTGAGGGGGAGGCGCAGAGGCAACCTGCACTGCTGCCGTGGCCAATTATATGTTGACTTTCGGATTCTGGGCGCATTTCTGGTCTTTGAAAGCGGCCTCTGATTGGTCTGATTGCAAAGACATCATAGAAATGATGTCACGGCAGTTCGATTTTCGCAGGTGCTTTGATTCTGAAAGGGTTTCGGGACTTTCCTTTGTGGCTTTTCAGTAACGCAGCCACCTTTCTGCATAGAAAAAGATCCTGTAGTGTAGTGTTCTCAAGGAATCATCTATCCATCTTGTCTAGTTTGATATTTTACCTTAGTGTCCCTTTAATTTCAGGATCGTGAGAAGCATAAGAGCTCATCCGAGAAGCATCGAGATAGCTCATCTCCGGTGAAGATAAAGCAGGAAGTGGGTGCTGCAAAGAAGCCAAGCCAAGAAGGCCTGTCCCCGCCTCCAGCAAAAGTGAAAGTGGAATTGTCATCGCCACCCCATCCTCCTGCTCCACGGATGACATTGGAGACTGAAACTGTTGACATCAGTGAGATCAAGGGCGAGGTGCTCAGTGATGATGACGTTCCCCTGGTATGTATCCCTCTTGGCATCTTCAGTTTTACTTGCACTTCCAGTGTGGTTTTGCATATTCAGTGGGGTCTTCTATGTGTTAACGCATTAAGCCAGTGACCTTTTCTGCTGCCTACTAGTGCTGAGTTGATGTGATGTTCTTTTGGCTCATTCATTGTTTTGCACTTGGTCACTTCATTTGTTTTTTTCTCTCTCTCATGTGGAGGTGGAAATTAACTTTCTGCTCAGATTTGAAAATTCTGAGGAAAATACATTGACATTATTTCGACAGTTGATGACTTTCCCTTTACTGTGTAGGTTTACCCGTACATTTCATTGTTTGTGGTGTGTAATTCACAGAGTAGATAATAATGAGCTTGGTATTCACACGTTATGGCACTTGGTGGCTTTAAACTTTCTCACTCATTGAACTGTACACAATTACCATGCTTCTTGTGGTGCCATTGTATGCAGTTCAATATGTACAGGAGTAATTCCTGGCAAGCATAGCCTGAGCTGTCAGTTAGGACTGGTCTTGGTGTTAATTCTAAAAGGTGATCACTTGGAAGACGTTTGGAAGTATGCGCCTTTTCTTCAGCTTGGTGAAAGAACCGGATGGGAATTTCCACAGTCCATGGATAGCAAAAGTTGGTGGTTGAGTTTTGTAGAAAGCGTCATTGTTTTTTACCTTGTGAAAAAAGCACTCAGAGGTTCTTTTTTGTTTCCAGAGGGGATTCATTTATGTGTGTGCTATTTATTTGTAAGTATTAATGTTTTTGTGTGTGGGCGTTCGGTGTCTGAAAAGGCGGTAGCAGTGTTTATTCAGTGCTTCCAACTCCTCTGAGAACTGGTATTCTCCATACAAATAAATGCTGCTTATTGATTTTAGCTGTATCTTGTATTTTTTTGCCATTGATGTTGCGTAAGAGTTTGCTTTCTTGGTTTCATGTTCATTTTCTAGGTTCTTTTTCTTTTTTGTTGTGACTTGAACTCCATACAGCTCGTGTGTTGCTTTGGTAGGTTCAGTCTCACAGTTCAAAAACGAAAAAAGGGTGCTAGCAGGTTGCCTTGCATTCCACGTGTAATCTGGCACATTTTTAGCTCTTTTTCCTCAACATATTCTAAAAATGTCTGTCACATGTGGTCAGTGGTTGTTGAAACCTATTCTAAAGCTTACAGAGAGCTCTCCCACATGTTGAACCCTCTGATAGGCAGTTTTTTTTTTAGCAGGTAGAGACCATCCTCAAGCCCACCACAAAACAGACACGGTGTTACCATCACTAGCAGCCATAGTCACTTGCATTCACAAACATTGTGAATTTGACCCAAAGGATGTCCACCACATCATGGTCATGTATCATTCAGAATATACCAGGTGTCTTATATTAAGTGAGCACCAGTTTAAGGGGGGACGCGGCTTTCAACTCGCGGAAAATGGTCAAAAAAGCGATTTTTTGAAATATATATTTTCTGCTTTTACAAGTCCTATTTTGTCTAATTACAAATTTTCATTGTCGAAAACCATCAAGAAGTACACCAAATCATTGTTTTGATGATCAGAGGTGGCGAAAAATTTCTTCCAATTCCCGAAAAAACGGCGTTTTTCAAGCCGCGATCTCTCGGCAACCGCCCAACGTAGCGCGGCCATCTTGGTCTCTACGGAACGCGCGTTCCTCCGGCTTCAAATTGCGCGCTTCGGCGGTCTCCTCCGAGCGGAAACAAACGCATAAAAAGCAAAAGCTCCAAGGTCGTGAGATAATTTCCGATTGGCGGCGCGCGCCACGTGACAGCAGCGCGCTGCGCAATTGGTCTTCTCGGCGGGCGCGTCGTCTGCTCCGTGGTGGCTCCGTGCGCCTCTCGACTCCGCGACTCCGCCGCTCGCCCTGTCCGTGGGGTTCGTCATTTGCGCAGAGATTATCATCTCGCCGTGTCTGCCTCTTGCGCTGAGCATAGTTTACAACACGGGTTACGTGGCCGCCATGTTCGTCAGTACGCGCGGAGCATAGTTCCGGAAACGGCTTCCACTGGCGATCATGGGTCGGCGCCCTCTGGAGTACAAGACGGCGCGTGCCTATGGCACCCGTAAGCGAAAATCACCGATGGTGAAGAAGTCGTCTGCTTCACGTACTTCTGATGTGCAGCACACTGACGAAGTTACGGGCGCGCAGGCGAGTACTTTGTGCGCGGCTACGAGTGTTGGTGACGCCGTTCAAGAGCCGCTGCCGAGCACTTCACGTGCGGACGAATCATCGTGTGCGAGCACGGGGAGCACTTCCGAACTTTCCGCGCCGCGCTGTGCATCGCCGGAAGCATCGAGTGACCAAGGCACCGCGCTTGTCGCGGGTTCTCTCGGCACTTCATGCGACGACGCCACGCCGTCCACGAGCACCGGGCGCACCATTCAGGCGCACCTGGAACCGCGTTTTGTGTCGCCACAAGCATCGGAGGAAGCCGCCGCGAAAGTGCGAGCGAGGCTGAGTTCCGTGCCCGCGACCGCGCGAAAAATGGAACTGACAGGTGACAGTGAGGGGCCTGCTAGTACAGAGCAAACAGATGAGTTTGTGGTTGTTCACGTCACGGCCCTAAATGCGCTTCTCGGGAATTCCAAGTGCCAGCATTGCTCTCAACCAGGACTTTCAGTTCAACTGGGATCAAGGTTTGGATTGGCAGCACAATTGGAGCTGACGTGTACTTTCTGCGGCCGTATTGCAAAAGAGTGGTCATCACCGCGGAAAGAAGGCCGTAGAATTTTTGATGTTAACTTGAGGGCAATACAAGCTATAAAAAGCATTGGAAAAGGGGCAACAGCTTTGAACGATTTCTGGTCAATAATGAATGTCTCCCATAGAGGGTTGCACCACAAGACATTTCAGAAACATCTTAAATCTGAATTCCGACCGGCCAGTGAGGCAGCTGCTGCCAATATTTTTTCTGATGCTGCGGCAGCTGTGCGCACTGTTTACAGCGAAATGGACCCTGCCTTTAACAATAATATCACAGTTGTCTATGATGGGACATGGTTGACACGTGGCCACACTTCTCACATAGGTGTTGGCACTGTCATCGAGTTCTACACAGGACTGGTGCTCGACTGTGTCGTACTTTCTAATCGGTGCCATGGATGCACGGTGGGCTCCAAAGAAGAAGATGATGGTTTTCATGAGTGGAAAGCATCCCACATCTGCCAAAAAAACACAGATGTTAAATCTGGCAGAATGGAAGTTGAGGCTGCCTTGCTCCTATTCAGAAGGTCATTTCAAAAGCATGGCTTGCGATACACAAACATTGTTTGTGATGGGGACAGCAGAACGTTCTTGGCACTCTGCGAAGATGAGACATACGGTTTTTTTCCCTTCACAAAGGAAGACCGTGTGAATCACGTAAAGAAGAGGATGGGTACAGCCCTGCGTGCTCTTGTCACAAAAAGTAAAAAAGGTCGGCCTATTGGTGGAAAAGGTGGCCTCACTCAAGATTTAATTAAGAAGTTGACAAATTACTATGGCAAGGCCCTGCACGATAATGACAACGTTGAGGAGATGCAGAAAGCTGTGATGGCAACGTTTCACCATATTACATCCACCAATGAGGACCCACACCATGAACTTTGCCCCCAAGGACCGCAAAGTTGGTGCCGACACCAGGTTGCAGAAGCAGAGGGCAAACCTCCGCCCTCCCACAAGTACCAGCTTGCAAGGCATGTGGCAGATGCATTGCTGCCTATTTATCAGCGGCTTTCTGATGCCCAGCTCCTCGGCCGATGTCTCGGGAAAAAAACACAAAATGCTGCTGAAAGCCTACATTCGGTGATTTGGTCGCTGCTGCCAAAAGATAAAAATGCATCTCTGATTGCAACAGAGACTGCTGTCAACGAGGCAGTTTGCAAATACAATTCAGGGACCCGCCGTGCTTACACAGAGTACTGTGCGACACTTGGGCTTCAAACTGGCCAACATGCCCTTCGCAGAGCAGCTGAAAAGGATGTCTTGCGGAAAAGAAAGGCAGCAAAACAACTTCAGTCTCGAGGCAAGGCATCCAAAAAGACCCGTGTTGCAAAGGACACAAAAGACTATAACCCCGGTGCCTTTTGATGAGTGAAGTTAAAGGTGAAACTTTGGAAGCCATTTTCTCAAAACTGTTTTTTTTGTCACCTGCTCTGATTGTTCCGCTGATTTCTTCGTGACCGCTAAGGCTATTTTGATGCGGTTTTTTTTGCTGCATTCCTTGAGAAATGGTTCAGGTCGTGACATTCTCGGTTTTCCAGCACACCGTATGCTGACTTACTGATTCGACTAGTTGTTCAGAGTCTAGATGGCTGTTGTACAGTCTGCTTATAAAATATGAAAACTAAAAACTTTTGCATTGTAAATAAAAAAATCTAAGAATGTCACGACCTCATCCATTCATTTTGGAATGCAACACACTTTGAACAAGTCTTCTATCTTATTTTGTAAGTCGCTCAAGCTTGGTACAAGATGAAAAGGAGGAAAATTTTATAAATAAAAAAGTTGTTGAGATATCAGTTTGAAATTTTTATAGTGATATCACAGAAGTATTACCAGTAACTCTGCCAATTTTTGTCAGAATCCATGAAGAAATAGAAAAGTTGATCCCGAATGCCACGTCCCCCCTTAAAAAAATTGTATATTGTGGGAATGTAACTTGGCACATACTCCTTGAGTTGCATTTCATTAATATGGTGCAGCCTTTTTTTTTCTTTTTCATTATGTGGGACAACCTTTGGGGGCATTCAGCCCTATTTGGGTTCTACTTGCTCCAAAGTTAGTACTGAAGCTACCTACCCTTCCTTTTTTCTCTACAGTCTGCACGCAAGCCACAGCAGAGGCTGTCGGACTCTTCACCTGTAAAAGGCAAGCATGCTATGGAAACAGACTCTGAAGAAGATGAGCCACTCTCAGTCAGGTATCTACTCTGTGTGGCTTGTATGCGCTTGAGTTCATACATGATGTAAACTATGTGTGTACTTTTAACTAATCTAATCGCTTGCTGCGTTGTCGAAAGGGTGTTACTTGTTTGTGGTTTCACTCTTGGGGAAGCATTTGGTGACTGTCAGGGGGAAAAAAAAAACAAAAAAAAATATGCCATAAATCTCTACGTAATTTGGAATGTCATAGCTGGATGCAAAGTAGTGTTCTGATGTGCTGGATGCAGTCGAAAGGAAGAAGGGTGATAATTTCTTAAAATGTGCTGCTGGGCCACTTAGTAGGTGAGGCAACTGAGGAGGGAGGCATTAGCACAGATGGTGGATGTATGTACTTGGTGGCAGAGCATAATATGTTTTGCTGGTTACGGACATTTCACATTAAAGCACCTATACTTCCTTTCCTATTTGGCTGTCAGGCACTCTTTTAAACTGTGGCCATTTGCTTACATTGTATTTACTGGCATAATGAACATTCCCCCCCCCCCCCCCCCCCCCATTACCTTTATTGTTGAGAATTTACTTTTAAAAAAAGAAAATGTGCACCTGACCATCAGGGCCGGTGTTCAGCATGTCTGCTTCATCTTGTCACGATTGGCAGCTGCCGTCGGCTGTCCCAAAATCGTCAGATGACACTGTGATGAGCAAACGCCTTTTGAAGCGAATGATTCTAAACTCTGGCCACAAACACGTGGAAAGAGAGTGACACAGGGATGCTACATGTCGATGTGCTTTTGTTTATGATGGATGGGTGGGCGGGTGAACAGGTGGGCATATGGTGCGAAATTTCGACTCCTACAAAAAAAAAAGCTGTTGGTATTTTTTTTTTTTTCTCCGATTAAACCCTCCCCCCCAAATTGATGTCAGCTTTTCTGGGGGGAAAGAATGGGTTTATTTTGCTAGTAAATACGGTATGTTATAATGTGTTTTTGCACTTATTTAAGGCCTCTTATTATATGTTATTAATTAATTACACTGCATGGTGTTTTCATCAGCTGCTCATATTGTTCTATGTACCAGTTAGCGTTCATTAAATGCTGTTGTTGCCAGGTGGCAGCGCTTATGCACTGAATTTTATTTCTAGGTCACAGAAAGCAGCAAAGAAAATTAAATCTGAGGAAAAGGCAAAAAAGAAGCGCAAAGCAGATGACAGCGACTATGAGGACGACATAAAGGTATCCCAAGATGTTCCTCGTACGGTTGTGCACTGTTAAATATTGCTAGTCTACTTACAAGCACTCATGTGTTTGAAAGGATTTGGTTGTAAATTTACACATTTCTGTCACTTCTATTTTAGTTACTTTTTGAAACAAGAAATTTCAATTTATAAAATTAGAATGAAAGTTCCAAAGTGTAATCCATTTCTGCATGATGTGATATGTAGTTGCTGCAGCCGAGGTTTACAGTTAATGAAACCTGTGAAACTTTCTCAGGGAAAATACTGATCATTGAATTGTTGTGTGCCAGATTTTCATTTTCTTTTGTCCCGGCGTACAACCTTAACCATGCTTGTAGTGGAAGGGAGATTTTTGCCCAGAGTTTTACGATAGGTTTGTTGTTCTGTGTGCAATTTTTACAGCCATTAAATAGTATGGATTTAATGACTGCTAGCATGTTTTATTGGTATCCCCTTTGCTTTCCTGAAACTCTGTACCCACGTGTTCAGTAAGTCTCTGCTGTTGGTAGTAGTGGTTCCATTCATAGTGCAGTTGCTGAACTCTGTAACATGTCTGTAAAGCTCTAACAGAGTTACAGACACAAGGAGTAAGTTGTGTCTAAAGTGTGCTAGTGAAAATATCTTAGTCATTTACTTTAATTATCTTTCAATGCTTGACACCGTTGGGTCTGGGTTATGTGAAGTTCTGCCATTACCGTATTTACTCAAATGTAGGGAACCCCCCCCCCTTATTGCATGTTAGGAAAATAGTGTGGGAGGGGGGCTCGCTCGTGGGCACATTCCAAATTGAAAATGTATTAGTCACTGGACTACTTGTCGTCACTGCTGTGGTCCCACAGAACGTTGTTCTAATGTTGTCATCCAGCAAAATCCCGCACTTCACAAACAACTGCACCACAGCATTGCATGGAACAGCTGAAAATTATTCCAAAACAATGAACTTGCAGCTCAGTGTGCAGTCGTTTCTTTCGTTCGGCATAAAGAATGACAGCCATCTTTAATGTAGCCGGGAACGAGCACCAAACGCTTACTGACCCCGGAGCATAAGTCGCAATTGATGAAGCATTACATTTTAAAAAATGTTAAAACGTGGCTGGCAGTCAAGTCAAATGCGTCATACAGAGCCAAAGAGAAACTACGCGTCAGCGGCATCGGCTTTTCCATCAGCTACTGACACTCCCCGGAAGTGCTACTGTTCCAAGTGGTGGTGCTGCCAAGATTGGAACGGCGGCCTTTCCATCAACTATTGACACTCCCATGAGCGCTGAGTGTGCAGTTCAAAGAAAAAGAAAAAATTATTCTGAACAGGTGCGGAGAGTAGCTGAATGCTACTGGGTAGAGACGTAGAGCAAACATAAAGTCGCAACCACTCTGTAGCATTCCTGATATCTCATTTGACTCGCCTTTATTTATGGTGCCATGCTGTGGTTTCGATTGTAAGTCTACCTCCTCCCACTTGATTTTCAACTTCAAAAAAAAAAATACACCGACCCAATCGTGTAAATACAGTGATATGTTTTGTTTGTCATGTGTTGTGTCAAATTGAATTTTTCAGCATGTGAAGAAAGCTGCAGCCCCAAAGCCCAAGAAGGCAAAGACTGAAGTCAAATCTGAGCCAAAAGCTGAGGAGGGCAGCCCCAAGAAGAAAGGCAAGGGGAAGAAGGAAGAAGAAGTGGAAGTGTGGAAGTGGTATGTATTGCGGCATTGTCAGTTCACAACTGGAAAGGTAGGGGTGTTGGGAAAAGTTATCTATGAAGGTTAACGCACACAGTAGACTTTTTTATGCCGAGACACTCATTGTTATGATGAATTAGCGCAGTCCCGGTGAAGCCTTCAAATACATAATGCATTGAAAGTACGGATGATAGGACGTATGCGCGGTGACCAGCACGAATTATCTGCAAAAAGTAAAACAGGTGGTTAGATCAGTTTGCTGGAAAATGTCACGTGATTCTAAGTTAAGAACAAGATCCTCCGACAATGGTTTGGAGCAGTGCACCATGCGTGCAACTTGTGACCGCCAGTGTGAGGTGGCATTTGACTGGTTTGCTCATCCACGCTCTTCACTGTCGAAAGCCTTGTGGAAATAAAGTATACGTCCATTTTAAGACAAGCTTATTGTGTGGTAGTAAACTTGGTATCAAGATTAGATCTTTTGTAGTAAACCATGATAGATTCGAAGTACTTTCATTGCGTCCTTGATTCGAAGCACACTAGATCTGACACTGGGTGAACAATGCGCTACTGCGGTGCCGCGCATGGGGCGTAGCTGCAAAGAAACATGGCACTATACACCCCATTCTAGTGTTTTGTGCAGTATAACATTTTGTCCTTTCTGGTGCGACACAACACAAGTGAGTAGCGCTGCGGCACCACATGTTCGCGTTTCCAGGTGGATTCCGACGTGCGGGACGACTTGTGCGTGGTTGTACCGTGTCACAGGCAATTATCTCTATCAGCTCCCAGCGTAACATTATGCACATATGAAGCAATTCTGTTTTCTGGCTTTTTTTTATTTTTCCTTCGAGTTACTGGCTGCCAAGTTGGGGATGTGACTCTTACACGAGCACGTACAGTAGGTTTGAGACCAGTGTCCCTCCTTGGACCCTGAAATGATTTCGATGGGTATATTAGTGCGACAGAACTGTAGAGGTGGTCTTTGCAGGTATTCAGGTCAAATTTGAAAGCTCTGCGTGGACCCAATAATTCAGAAATTTAAAAAAATTGCTGCTCGCAATGGCTCGCAGTCGGTTAGGGCGACATCTCACCGCCGCGTCCCCCACCCTGATGACGTCAGTAGGCAGTCTGGGCAAGCCTTCTAGCTTGCCCAGAGGCAAAGAGGAGTCCTTCCACTATGGTCCAGGCTTAGAACTGAAAGTGTTGGTTGTTGCCTTCCGACAAAAAAAAAAGCAGATGTCCTTGCGATAGGCTAATCTCTCTGCCCGACTGTTATCCGATCACAGTCTGCTGTACTTTCTGTTCAGCTTCGTTAGTCTGAACTTCGGTTGATTCAGCCTGCATTGGCATCCCTGTGCATCTTGGAACCAACCTTTTACTGTAGCAGGTCTGAAAATGTACATTATCCTGGGGTGGTTTATGAAGTATAAGCGGCTTTTACTGCTGTTACAGGTGGGAAGAAGAGAGACACAATGATGGTAAGAAGTGGCACACACTGGAGCACAGGGGACCAGTCTTTGCACCACCTTATGAGCCTTTGCCTGACAATGTGCGCTTCTACTATGATGGTGAGTTAATCTTGCGGTTGCATTGGTAGCTGAAAATGCTTCCATTCATGATGGGAACATACCGGTATTGCATGAAAGCTCAGCGTGGAACTAGAATAGAGGGATAGCAATATGAGATATGGTGGACATCACACACCTGGCGAAAAATGCTTGAGAGCTCAGCTGCATGCTTCTTAATGTTTCAGGAAGCTCTGTTTTTCACCATTCTCTTGTGGCAGCATACTCTTGTGCAAAGCAGGGATGAAGCATTGTAGCCATGTTTTTATCTGAAATTAGCTCGTCTGCTTAACTGTTTTTCTACTATGGGGAAAATGTGTTTTTTTTTGTAGGTTTCATTAATTTTTTTTTCTGTAGAAACTTTTGCACTTTAAACTTTATGTAGTACACGTAAACAGAGGTAAATAAATCTGCCTTTTAGGCATACCATATTTACTTGAATCTAGGCCGGCAAGGATTCTAAGGAGACACTCGAAAGTTGGAGCCTAAATAATTATTAAAAAAAAACTCTTTGAATGTAATCCGGTCAGAAAAACACTTAGGGATGACAGCAGGGGCGGCATGCAAACGGCATTTATTGCCACGAACCTGCTCCCACTCGCTCGTCCTCGACCTCTCTGACCTCCTTATCACTGTCCTCTTTGTACAATGCACAATCTTTTGTGCCATCAAGTGCATTGGAAATGCTGCTCTTTCGGAACGAGCACGCAATCAAGCTTTCCGGGATGTCAGCCCAGGCTGCAGCGATCCAGCTAGCTAGAACTCCTACCGACACACGCATGAGTTAGTTTGCTCATTTCACTTGTCTTATTGAATGTCTCATTGTCTTGCCAGCTCTCTCGCTTTGGCCTGGTGCACTTCTGTGATCACGGGTACACGATTTTGCAAACTCTGTCAGTGTTGATTCCACTTCAGGATGGTGGCCTTTCTTTGGGCCCATGAAGGCCCTAGCTCCTCGTTGTGGTGCAAGCAAAAAGTTCATCACGTTGCCCTCACCAATGGTGAATGTGCTTTTCGTCCACACCGAAGTCCCGACCTGCTTGCAGGCTTGAAGACTGCTCTGCAGCGAGCACTAATTTCTGCTTGAAGGCGTCATTGTAATGACTCCGTATGCTTGGGGCCATGATGTCGGTGAAAAACCACTTGTGAAAACTTGCACTACCAGGGAATGTGCCCACGCCACCGCAGGGAAAGAAAACAAGGTCAAAAAGGCAGCCAATGCTCGTGTGCTTTTATTGGCATTGGTTATTGATAGTAATGGCTGCAGTTCCGTCTTCTGTTGGCGCTTCATGGGTAACTTATTCCGTTTTTAGGCGTTATCATCTTATTTTATGAATGCAACAAAATCGTCAAATCTAAGCCGACCTAAGAGTTTCATATGTCGTGTTTTTAAAAGCTATTGGCCTAGATTCGAGTCGTGCTTTGCAGCAGAAAATTTTATTTGCCTGAAACAAGATTTCAGGGAAAAAAAATTTAAAACTTGTAAAGGCATGGTTTTATCTGAAAAGAACTGTTAAAAATTTTCTGAAATATGCAGTATGTTTGGTATTCTGTTGGCCACTATCTCTGATGAAAAAAAAATCAAAGTTCTCTCTTAAATGGTATCCTTGCTACAAAACAATAACTGAAAACATTATAGTAATGCACCGGAGTGAGGCCGAGGCCGTTTGTATTCGAGGCTGGTTTGTCAGGTCGCCAACATCTGAACTGAATCCTGTTGAAAAGGCTGCATCTTTAGGCAATTCTGCTAGGGTCGTTGGTAAAATCGAAATGGAGTCCTGAGATTTGCGACATTTGGGGCGTGTGTCATGTATGTGGAGGCTGCCAAGCAACTTGGACGCTAACGCGTTTTCAGAGCACGTTCAAAGAATTCGGAAAACTACACTGAAAACGAAATTTCCATTCTCTATGACTACAAGACAGACGTGCAGTGTGCCCGTAAGCAATGCTAAAGGTTCCGAAATCTGTGCGCAAAGTCATCATTAAGGGGGGACACTGGTCTTGAAAAAAAAATTTTTATTAATGGAGTCACAGTTACGAAATCTTCAGGGCATATGTATTTTTGTGTGCTGATTCTAAATATGTCATTTAATTTCGTTCAAAACAATTCCTTGAGCACTTACAGACTTTTTATGCAAGTATTTTGCGGAGAGTTTTGAAGAAAATTTGCTGCGGGAAACTTGCTGAAATGTATGCCATTCGGTTCTCCTAACACCAAGGAATGCAATAAGGGTAAAATTATCATCCTGGCTCTCATAGAACTTAAGTTATAGAGTTTTGAAGTTGTTGCTTCAGAAATGAGAAGGGAAATGTGTATTCCTGTGTGTGAAGTGGCAGCTTCAGTACCCTATTACTCAAGTTCTATGAGAGCCAGGATGATAATTTTACCCTTATTGCATTCCTTGGTGTCAGGAGAACCCAATGGCATACATTTCAGCGAGTTTCCTGCAGCAAATTTTCTTCAAAACTCTCTGCAAAATACTTGCACAAAAATTGCATAAGTGCTCAAGGAATTGTTTTACATGAAATTAAATGACATATCTAGAATCAGTGCACAAAAATACATGTGCCCTGAAAATTTCATAACTATGACTAAATTAATAAAATTTTCTTTTCAAGACCAGTGTCCCCCCTTAAAGGGCCAACAATACTCAGTGGGCATGGGAAGGAAATAGTGAAATCACACTGCTCAGAAGGCAGGGAGAGATCTTCTTTTCCTGATTTTTGGCCGATAACATTTTTTTATTCTTTTTGACCCTACAAATAATGTGAGGAGGAGAAGGGTAGGTAGCTCATAGCAGAATTTTCATGTTGGGGGTTGGCTCTGCAGGAGCAATACGTTGTGTGTTGAGTAGTGATCCTTTTCCCTGGTGAGTGATTTGTGTGGGAAGATGACTGTGCTGTTGAGATAATGCAGTGCTCTGAGTGGACTGCATTTCGACTTTCGTTGCATAGGAGTTCATTAGTTGTATTAGGCTGTGGTTCATTGTGGGTAATGTTGGTTGTATGGGAGAATTGCTGCTAAAACTTTTCGTTGCCTCTGACATTTTCTAGTCTATTGCAGCAAGCAAGTTTTCGTCTTCTCCTGTTAAGTTCCTTTATTAATCAACTACACTGGTCTGGCATTGGCTTGAGTTGACTTCTTGTTTAGGCTTAGGTTTGGATGTGTCATCTTGTGATGCCAATGTGCCATTGTTTTCATTGCTGTTTTTTGAAGAGGTTTTGCCAGTGTCCGTTTCTCTTAGCTTGTTAATGTGGATGCTGCTGCTTTTTGGAGCCATAGGAGGAGAGGTTCTTGGTTTGAAGAAAGGTTTTCAGTAATTGAGCCTGGGGCTCATTGGTTAGATTCCCTGCCTTCTGATTTCCTGCAGTCTGTTTTTGGGTCTGCGTGACATGTGTGGTAGCCTCTGTTGTGGCTGTGAAGAAAATTTTTTCCTTGCTAATAGCTAACAGATATGCTATTGTCACTGTGTCATAACAGAAACCACAGTGTTTTATATTCTTCACTTTTTAATGTGCAGTTGCATCTGAAATTTCAGGAAGATGAACTATAGGGGAATAAACTTCATGGTATAGACCAGTACTGTTTGCACGCTCTGAGAGTTTTAATGGGTCTGCTCATATTTTCTGCATTTACAGGTGTCCCAGTGAAACTTAGCCTTGAGGCCGAGGAAGTGGCTGGCTTCTACGGTCGCATGCTTGACCATGACTACACATCTAAGGATGCCTTCAACAAGAATTTCTTCCATGACTGGCGGAAATGCATGACTGCCAAAGAGGCAGAGCTCATCACAGACCTCAAGAAGTGCAATTTCAAGGAGATAGATACCTACTACAAACTAAAGTCAGAGGAACGCAAGGCTATGAGCAAGGAAGAAAAGCAGGTAAAGTTTGTGAATAAGTAGTGATTTGGTGCCTTTTATTTTTTTTTTTTTTGCATCATTAGCATAACATTGTGCTTCATTCATTCTATTTGTGGACACAGGCAATCAAGGTACAGAATGAGAAATTGGTGGAGGAGTACGGATTCTGCATTATTGATGGTCACAAGCAGAAGATTGGAAACTTCAAGATAGAGCCACCTGGTTTGTTCCGAGGTCGTGGAGAGCATCCGAAAATGGGCATGCTGAAGCGTCGTATTATGCCAGAGGATGTGATAATCAACATTGGAAAGTAAGTCATCCAAGCTTGGAGATTGTCAAGTAATTTTTAATGGGTGTGCAAATGCCTGCGCATTCATCATTGTATCTAACTATTTCAGTGGGGGGGGGGGGGGGGGGGGGGGGGATATATAAAATAAGCACTGCTTATACAGTAGAACCCCTCTACAGTAAACTCGCTTGGACCAGCAAAAAATTTACTATATCAGTGCTTGAATAAAGCTAAACCTGGGTGCAAGGTAACTGAAACCATGAATTTTTTCGATACATGTAATTATTGCACGAAAATTGAACGGAGATTGCAGTTTGGGAACCAGAATAAGAAACAATGTAGGTGAAATCACCTTTAAAATGTTTGCAACAAACTCCTGTTACTCGAAGTCATAAACGCGGAGAAACTCTTTGTGCTTATGCTGATGGCGACACTGCGGCAGCAACCGCCACCACCTCTGCCACAGCTCCCACAATGCCACTAAGAGTGGAGCTGGGGGAGACGGGAGTGTTGGAGGCACCACGGCTGGGTTAGAGGATAGCATGCGGTCGCGTCATGGGGAGGCACCTGCTTCCTGCATGTTCCTGCTCTTGGTCTGCCCGCCACCAGGGAATGAACCCTTCACCTTGCATCACCAGCGCTCTCTGCCTGGTGCCGGAATGGCGAGCAGCCGCACAGTGGCGATAAGCACGCCCTGCTTGTCCAGTTTTTGCTGTGGCCTATATTTTTCGCTGCTTTTGTGCATGAACTGTTGTAGTGCCACATGGTGCAGCATTTCAAAAGCGGTAGCAGTGGATGGCTGCTGTGTTTGCCACGTAGGTGTGCTGATGATAAAAGAGCACGGTTTGTTGTGTCAACTGTAGACACTTGTTGCAATTGTGTATGTTTCTCTGATGTTGTTTCGTGTTTTATTATTAAGAAATCTTCGCTTGGTTCTGCCAAATTTCAAGTTACTTGGCACTAGCTAAAAGATAGTCGGTATGGAAAGTTAGTTACGCAGTACAACCTTGCTGTTTCGTTTTTCTCGAAACCATGAAAAAAAAAACATACCAGCCAGGAACGTCATGTGAAAGCAATTTACTTTATTGTCTGCGTTTTTTGTTTGTTTGTTTTTGCATTAGCATGCCGAGCTCATCGTGCCCTTCGGTGGTGTGTGTCACACCTGGGCCACTGCAAAGTGTTTGCAAAGCATAAAAAATCATTGAGCCGTTTTCACAGTATCCGTGTTTTCTGTTGTCGTACATGGTCCCTGTGTACAATGAGGTGTGCAACTAAGCATGATGCATAATACAGTCCGATTTTTCGGACTCGGCGGGACCTGGAAAATGGTCCGAATAATCGAACAGCCGAAAAATCCGTGAACTTAAAAAAATAAACAATTCTGCGAAAAAACAGCTTTCAAAATCGCGAAAATCATCGCTCCCCATGTTCGGGCCTACATGCGATAATATTAGACTGTCTGAGTCATAGCCGTGCTTTCCTCATGCCGGCACCCTATCACATCATGATACCAGATAGTGCACTCGCTGCACCAAGCAAGAACAGTCAGTTTGCATGAGGCAGTGACTTCGCAAAAACCGAGCTAACCCATGGGTAACCCACGGGATGACGCGAGCGGAAGCGGGCGCCTCCGACCCCCCCCCCCCCCCCCCCTCCTCCCCTCCTCCCCGTCTCCGCGCCCCGCGTGGGGGGGGGGTTGTGCTGCAGCTGTTCCGCTATACCGTTTGTTTTCCATGGGATCGCGCCATGCAGTAAAATAAACTAAGGAGGGAGCGTGACGTCACGCGGCCAGCGTTCGCAAGCCGAGTGTTTACGAAGCCGTTTTCTCCCTCAGTTTTTCGCTCTCCGAGTCTGTCCTTATGTTTTTATTCTGGTATGTTTTAGTGCGCGCGTATGTGCGACCCGCAGCGCGGGCGTCTACAGCAAGGAGGTTGATCTACAGTCAGTCTGCCGCGCTTGTCTGCGCATGCGCGCGCAACAGGGCTAGGTTTTACCGCACGCTATCACGTGGTGCGATCACGGGAGGACACACTTTCTTTTTTTTTTTTACTATATCTTTACTTAAGACTAGGCTTCAAGGTTGTCGCCGGCCGCTCCCTCCTCAGTTTTTTTTCCTCCATGGATCGCGCGCCCTTTGTAGGGCATCTCGATGGCAATGGAGAGCATCTTATCTCGAATAGCAACGGTGGAGAACAAATAGCCAAGCCTATCCAAGCCAGTCCGATTACATTTAAATCCAAGATGGCGCCTTTCGCGGTGGCGGCAAACGGGTTGGTTGTGACAGCGATGCCCGCTCGCGTCTATATTAGGCCGAAATAACGAACTTTCGGTTGAAAAACGATCATCACAATATTGTCGGTGGCTTTTTTAGTCCGAAAATTCGAACTTTTAGACTCCACAAAGTCCGAAATATCGGTCGTGAAAATGTACACATTCCTATGAGGTGCACGACGGTTCCTCAGCGAAGTCCGAAATATCGCGCTAGTCCGAATTATTGGAGTCCGAAATATCGGTCGGCTACATGGTCTTGACAAACTTGTCATGTGACATCACATACCACGTGACGTCACCAAAGTGGAAGTGTTCCGACATCAGCTCGATGTCTCCTTGTGCTATCACAACTCACGCTGGGCATTGTCTAGGCGTCTATTAATTTTTTTATTAGATCTTGTAAGGGCTACATGCTTTTTTGGAGTTTGCAAGCTTTTGTGGCTCTCGTTCGTTCGCATGCACAGAATGTCCTGCAATGGCTGTTAGTCTGCCTGGGCAGTTGTCTTTGGAAGGAGGGCAGCAGTGAAGAGGGCGGGCATGCGGAGCGGGCAAAGTTTGGGCATGCATGCATGCTTCTTCTTTGTTTTCGCTGTTTTCATGGCAGCTGCTTTAATCCTGCACGATCCTTGTCTGTTGCAATCAAGCAGTTGCATGCAGTACCGCGCTTGAGCTTCTTGCCTTCGCTGCTTCGCACTGCCCACTGGTGCAACTATTCACCCTCTTTTTTTTCTTTCCTACACATCTCAGAGAAATTGAAGGCAGCAAGCCTTCCCTTTCTGGGCGTTCGTGGCCAGCTTTTCTTTCTTTTGTTCCCATGCATGCCACACGTCTTGTTTTGCAACCCTAGAGCCTTCAAAAAGTTGGTTTCTCTTCATAGCTCACAGGCTTTCTGGTCAAAAGCTGAAATGTTTTTTGAGAGTTTGACGAGATTCAAGGATTGAAATGCAAGAAGCTTCTTGCGCTAGCAATAAAGGTGACATAATTGCCAACCAGAGTTGTGATAATCTTCAGGCTTCTCAGTGCATTGGGGATGCGCAGAGAAGCTAGGTGATGTCATTGTTTTTGAGATTTCAGACTTTCTCTGCCTTTGTCTACATCCTGCTGTGAGTCGTCCAATGCTGCCAAATAACTCTTCATGGGCTTTAATTCGGTGGCTTTGGTTTTCTTCTAGGGGGGCACAAATATTCAATCATTTCGAATATTCAATGGAGTAGTAATGTATTTTATATTTGGTTTGATCTGAATGTTTAGTATTCGAAATCTCAAAATATTTATCTCGAGCTAATAACATTTCTGGAATGCTTGTGGTGTATGGTTTCGGTTCAGCCATCCTCTGGGATGGTATTGTGGTGCGCGCAAAGCCAAAGCCCTGACTGACACTTCTTAAGCACCTGCATGTATGCTGGAGCCAGTCTGTGCATGCGCGTGGCAGCAGACAGAGCAGGCGCAAGCATGGCGCAAGCATGGCGCAAGCTTAAATCACTTGTCTAAACTAGAATGTTAGCAAAAGCTTCTGAGAATGGCCTCTCTGTGCGAGGCATCTCACTCATAACTCGAGGTTATGAAAACTCTTAAGTCGGAGCAAGGACCTTTTTGTGTGAGATGTGTCCTCTTCTTAGTGTGAAGCGTGTTGTCCTGCTAAAGAAGCGAAATGAGGCACCTGCAGAATGCCACTAAAGTGTAGGCAGCCAAATGAATGTAGTAGAAGAGAGCCTAGGATTGTAGCCAGCAGCTTTTGTGCATTGTTTTTCAAGGTGTTCAGACAAGTTGCTTAAGAACATCTAGTGTAACAACTGCTATGACTTGCAGTTCGCAGGTGACCCTAAAATTGACCTCTAAATTGTGAATTGTGGAAAATGGAACTTGCCAGATGATTTCGCGCTCTACGAACAGGCCTTCAGACTGTAGCTTGGAAGTATTATCCGGCGGTTGAAACATCCCACTATATACCGACAGTGCTGTGGTTGTCATTCTCTTGTTTCGGAAACTATGTGTGCGACTGCACCGTTTTGTTGCTAGCGCCTTTTAACATCTCCAGTACTAATGTTGAGACGAACATTTTCGAAGTTTGAAAAGCATGCTTACACAATGACTCAACAAGGTTAGCAAGCCTCCTACTACAGCCAGCTGTGCACAAATAGGGTAAAAAAAAGTATGATCTTCGCATCTGTTGCCCCTTTTGTAAGCTGGGGATTTTTTTTTTTTCGCTGATGATCACCGCCTTTGGAGTTTATGGCGTACAACTAGCCAAAGAACATAGATTTCCCAAAACAAAATAAACGTTGGGAAACATCTGCCGATTTTCTCAGAAATGCACACTGGAAAGTACCTAGCCTAATTGTAAACTCTCATCTAGCTTGGCATGCAGCATGAACAAGATGCTCTCCCTGTGCAGGGAGGCCAAGGTGCCAGATCCACCAGCTGGGCACAAGTGGAAGGAGGTGCGACACGACAACAGTGTGTCCTGGTTGTCGTCGTGGACAGAGAACATCCTGGGGCAGACCAAGTACATCATGTTGAACCCTAGCTCCAAGCTCAAGGGGGAGAAGGACATGCAGAAGTATGAGATGGCTCGCAAGCTCAAATCTTGTGTAGACAAGATTCGGCAGAATTACATGAATGATTGGAAGTCCAAGGAGATGCGCATCCGGCAGCGCTCTGTTGCACTCTACTTCATTGACAAGCTTGCCCTGAGAGCTGGCAATGAGAAGGAAGAGGGCGAGACTGCTGACACTGTAGGTTGTTGCTCTTTGCGTGTGGAGCACATCAAACTGCATGATGAGAAAGATGGCAAAGAGTTCGTAGTGGAGTTTGACTTCCTGGGAAAGGACTCCATTCGGTATGTGAATGCTGTCCCTGTGGAAAAGCGAGTTTACAAGAACCTGAAGCTCTTCATGGAAAACAAGAAACCGCAAGATGACCTTTTTGATAGACTCAATGTAAGTATATTTTCATTTATAGACTGAAGGCATTCTCATGCAAAGGAACGCTTGAGTGTCATTGCAGTTTTATATTTTGTATTTTATTTACCTCTTTGCAGACAAGCATTCTGAACAAGCACCTTAATGAGCTTATGGAAGGCCTGACTGCCAAGGTCTTCCGTACATATAATGCTTCTAAGACACTTCAAGAACAGCTAGAGCTCCTAACTGAAGGTAGGTCATGTCACATGAATAATGCTGTTCACCTTTACACTAGCAGCACCAAGTCGCGCTAGCTGTTCATTATAGGTAAACCGGCAGATGACATTTTGTTGGTAGAAGGTGATCGCATTTGGTTCTTGCCCTATAGAATGTACAGTGTGTGTCATTCTTAAGAGGGAGCACGAGAAATGGTTACACCAGCTGTTCACGCAGAGTAAAGTAGGTTTCACCACAAAGCAGGAGCACGGCTTCAGGCTCCTGCTCAAGCTCTTTGCACCTTTTTTTTTCGCTTCGCAGTGAAACCTACTGTCCTCCACATGTAAGAGCCTATTTAGCCATTTCTCATGTTCCCTCTAAGTATGACACCATACGCACATATAGTAAAAACTTTTTTTTTTTTTTTGGCTACCATTGCAGAACCTTGTAGATAAATTCATCCTATCAGGCGTTCAAATTAGGAAAATTGCTTGAATATAGAAATGTGTTAAAGCATGTAGAAAGAAATGAGGTAGCAAAAATTAATTGTTTTCATCAGCGCATATATTGAGGAAACATGGTCAAGTCAAAGAGCTGGGAAATGATGGGACTATTTGTTTCCCTGGTAACTTGATTGCACAGCTCATTAATAATTGCTAAAGAACCAAGTATTATCAGCCATTTAAAAACCACTACTGGCAAGTTAAAAGAGCGTTATATGGCCTTTAATAACAGTTAAAAAACCGTATTAGAGGCCATCGTGCGCTCGATCGTATCGTTGCGTGCACGTCTCCATCTTGATTCCAATCTGAAACCAACTTGGTTGCGTCAGGTCTGCAATAAAGTGCTCCGCCAGCGTCACTCATTCCGAACAGTTCCCGCTGGTCATCGTACGAAGTGGGGCACGCATATTTTTCAGTCATATAATTGAGGCTTTTAATGCATTATCGCTATGGGAGATTTGCCGGGCCCGTGCCATTTCGTCGTAAAATGCAGGTCATCGCATGAACGGGAACACATAATTGGGGTTCCGCTGTATGCCTTTTTATAAAGTCCTGCTTCATGTGTTCCATCATGTGGACTTGGTAGCTAGGCCTCTTTTTTCCGCGGTGGCTCAGTGGTTACGGTGCTCGGCTGCTGACCCGAAAGACGCGGGTTTGATCCCGGCCGCGGCGGTTGAATTTCTTTGGAGGAGAAATTCTAGACGCCCGTGTACTGTGCGATGTGAGTGCACGTTAAAGAACCCCAGGTGGTCGAAATTTCCGGAGCCCTCCACTACGGCGTCCCTCATAGCCTTAGTCGCTTTGGGACGTTAAACCCCATAAACCAAACCAAACCATCTTTTTTCCAGAGTATTAGACACTAATGAATGTTCTCTCCTTTTTATCTTTGTTTGCCATCAGCTGATATGTCACTGCCTGAAAAGATGCTGGCCTACAATCGAGCAAACAGAGCTGTAGCCATCCTTTGCAACCATCAGCGAGCCGTCCCCAAGACATTTGGAAAACAGATGGAGAACTTGCAAAAGAAGGCAAGTTTTGTGGTCATTATTTAACATGATGCTGTCATTAGAAAGACCTTGGCTTTGGAGTTTAAAAACAGTGAAACCCCATTGATTTGAAATAAGTTTTGACATCCTGGTTGACACGGGACTTGTAGTGAAGGTAGTTTTGGAAGTTTATGGTGTAAATTATAATGAAATATTATTTTTTTTTTCTATTCAATGTGCCCCTTGTTATTTAATTCATCACCATCATTTGTGGCCTTCGGGATTTCTGCCTTCTAAGAATGACGCCTTCAATCTTGGAGGAACAGGGGTTCCCAAATTACGCAAAAATTCTCTGAACATATCCTAAAAAAACTCTACAAAGGTCATAAGTGCAATATGTACTGTATAATGCTGCCTATACGTCGACCTTCAACCCTCGCTGTTAGAGAAAAAAAGGTGACTCCAAATATAAGACTCATACCTTCCTCGTGCCTGCCTGCATTATGTAGTTCCCTGCAGGATGGCATAACGGCACATACGCTGCTCAGAACAATAAACGTGCAACGCTACAATCGCGAAACCATCAATTGGAGGAAAATGGAGATAAAGGGCGATAAAACGGTGCCCTCACGTGTGGCCCACCTGACTAGCGGCAAACCGAACAGCTAACCTTTTGGTTCTGGATTCTGGCTTGCGCCGGATGTTACCTGGAGTGTGCTGTCACAATTTTTCATCCGCGAAAGCGACCTTTAGCGCTAGCGGACTGTGTAAAAGGTGCCCAATTTGTCCCCTCACCACTCGCACTTTTTTGCAGCCGCTCACGGCGAAGCGGTTGTGCTTCCCAAGCCTGCCATGTGCTTACTCGCTTGCACGATGGTGGTCTGGTGTAGCCGGAAGCATAAAATATGAGTGGAAGTTTTTAAAAAAGAAAAAAGGGTAATAAATTAGGGGTGCCGAAATTATTCGAGGGTGCATTTTATGTGAGTAAATACTGTTTTATACTTTTGGTCCCGAAACAAATAACGAAAAATAAAATTTGGCTGTAAATTGAATAGTTTCGAACGTTAGTGCAGATAGTATGAAGGCAAATGCTTTTCCATAAATGTGCGATGAAAAGAAACAGACATATTGTTAACTAGGTTTGTTTTCACCCATCATCAGCATAATTTACTGTACTTGTAGTAGTAATAGCAATAATTTTATTTTGTAGACTAACTAAATGGTTCAGTTGCATTCAGTAAAAAAAAAAAAATGTAATAAGACAGCTAGGCAAAGGGGGAAGCTTGTCTTAGAAAAAAGTTCTGAAGTCTCAATCCAGAAATCTTCATGAACTCATATTTTGTGTGCTGATCCTAATTATGTCATTTAGTTTCATGTAAAATGTCCTTGTGCACTTGTGTACTAATATGTTGTGCAAGTTCCTTGCCAAGAGCTCTTAAGAAATTCAGCTCCTGGGAACTTGTTGAAATGCATGCCTTTGGTTTGTCTTGACATCAAGGAATGCAGTGAAGGTAAAATTACGATCCTGCCTATCAGAAGTTGAGTTACGGGGTTTTGGAGTCATCATTTCATAAACAGGGAGGAAGTTCGTTGTACAGTAGGCTCTCTGTAAGACAGACTTGAAGAGACCAGTTAATTTGTTAGTCTAAACAGAGGTGCCCCTAGAAGATGTGTGTGAGTATGCTAGGTGTGTCCAAATATATGTTGCATGAAAAAAATGACTATATTAATTATGCAGCATGAAATCAGCTTATTTTATCGTCCTTGAAAATGTCATTGGTGTAGTTTTTTTTTTCCCCTTCTCTTTTTTTTTCTCACTATCCCATAGTGACTGCTATTTGTGTGTTTTCTTCTTATTTTTGCTTTCCATCCTTCTCAGAGCGAAGGTGCCCAGTAGGGTAGCCGGGCGTTCTCTTATTTCGCCGCTTCTGCAGCGTAGCTGTTAACAGTGCCACGAGCAAGCACGCCATGTGCCTTTCCCTACGCTGCAGACAGTGTGCGCGGCTCCTATATCTGGCCATCTCTGCACTCCAATAGACCTCTCCCGGCCTACGTCATCAACGCACGTGTTTCTGGTCCGATGGGCAAAACATGCGCCGTACCGAGGAGGCTCTCACAGGGAGAAGAAAGGCTGCCAGGCGTTTCGAATCAGGGAACAAAGCTGGTGGGGGAGCGCTCGGCACCTGAAAAACCGGTTCAGAACCGAAAGTCGACGATTTTGCCCATCGGGGCACACCTTTTTGACGTCACACTGTTTACATCAAGGAGAGGTCTATTACGGAGGTTGCAATGCCGTATCCGTTGAAAACGCTGCCTCAGAGTTTTTAAGCCCGAAGTCAATGAGAAGGTGCACTTCATGCATACGTGCCTCCTTTTAGTCTGTGGGGGCAATGCCCAGCATGTGACATGCACACAATGGCAAAATCCGCGCCAGCGCAGACAGGGTGCGCGGCCTTTTCCGCAGCGGCAAGAGAGCTTTTCCTCAAGGAAGCTCACTCTTGCATGACGGCTTCACCACAGCTTTGCACAAAGGTGTGCGGAAGCCATCTTGTGGGGGTGCGCTTCCTTGCGTAGAAGCATTGTGGTCTTTGCTTGTCTTGCAAAACATTGAGAAACAAGTTTATTTCGTCAAGGTTTCTGATTCCGCGCGCTGCGGGACGCTGTTTTGTGACCATCGTGCCACTAACTTTGCCAGAAAGCTCTATCGCGCCATTGCTGGTTATTCACGAAAGCTGTTCCGGTATTACTTTATCATCTGCACTGTCACTATTACGCTGCCTGCATACAGCAGAAATCACCCTGAAAAGATCATATTCACTTCTTGCTGTTGCACTAAGCACCGCCGGTTACGCAGTTCTGAGGCCATCACAGAGCATCAATGCTTCGTCGCTGATTGTAGATAAAAGGATGCGATGATGCAGCATACCCAGCACATTTTAGATCTCTACCTTTTGTTCTTTTTTATTCTTGGGACGTTGCGCAAATCAAAATATTCTGCACTTTGGGCCCGATGAATCTTGCTTGTCCATGATAGTGGAACATAAGCAACAGCTTGGGCCACTGTTTGTTTGAAGGGACCAAAAGCAAGCGTGAATATTTGTCCTCCAGCAAACGCAGAGCAATATCAACGAGCGTGCAAAACTAATGTCGCACACACAGTGTTGCATGTAGAAATCGCCCAGACTGAGGGCACGAAATGGAAAGTTTTAAATTCATTTTTGCTGCAACAAGGCGTTGCCTGGCTGCAAAATTTTGCACAAATGACCAGAAAACTGCAGAGAACCTTCCCTGAAAGTTTCAGTTAAATCTGTGGAGGTGCAAAAACCTCCAGAGTTGCCCTTTAAGCTCCAGGGAAATTGGGGCCCTCATTTGAAGAGGCCTAAGTCTGGTGAATGTCGCATGTGTTTGAATTGCAAAGGTGGTTGTGGTAATCAGAGATGACTGGATTGATGTACTCAAGTCATGTGCTGAACAACCTGCTTCTCCTGAAACTTTCAGCAAAAGTAAGGTTCGTGCAGTAATTGCCATTATATTTTTATTTGTGAAATGCAAATTAGTCAAAGAAGAGATGATATGCAGCCAGTTTGGGGTCTGGCATTCCTGCATAACATCTCAGATCTTAACTTAAAACAGGCTAGTGCAGGCTGCTGCTTTGAATTATCCGAGCTCACATTATTGAGGTTTCACTGTAAATCCATGCATGCTGGGTTCCTACCTTTCCTTTACCCACTTCATTTTGGGACAACTCAGCAGTAATTGTTCATTGCATACTGGTTCACTTTACAGCCAGTCATCCTTAATCGAATTGGGGCATTTCTTGAGCTTCCATCTGTCCTCCTCTTGAGCATGTACGGTGGGGAGAAAGTTATGGAAGCCAAGACAAATGGGGTCCCTCAGCACCTTTAGAAAGTCCTTGGGGTTCCCAAAGGCTGAAGATTGACAACTCCTGTTCTGCATTACCAAAACATTTATGGTACTTGGTGAAACGTTAGCCAGTGCAGTCTTTTCTAAGCATGAATGCTGGAAATAAACATGACATAGGCAATGTGAACTTTCTTTACTATAGACTGGCCTAATTGTAGAGGAATAGTGGTGCACTTTAAAGCAACAGGTCCCAATAAGGTATGAAGCCTGGAATAAACATAGTTCAGTGACCGTTTCAGAACCTTGTATATGGTCATTGTTGAGTGTGCGTATCAAAGTGAGTCGGCTTGCTTGCACTGCTGCTTGGTAAATGGATGTGGCCACCTAGTCTGTTTGTAAGATGTGGGCAATGGTCTGCAGACCTTTGAGGAGCCTTGTAATAATGGTGGTGAATGCTTGAAGCAGATGTTTGTACACTCTTGGGAAGTGTGCATTATACTATACGCAGTTATATTTCCTTGTGTAATTGCGGGTTTTAATAGTGAGCCTCTTCCTTTTTCTAAAGAGATGCAAAGTTCCTTGGACACATTTTCTTTTGGTCACATGCCTTCGTAATTTTCCAGCGGGTGGAATTTTTTGCATTGTCAGTGCTGTTGCTAATGTTGTCTGTCATCTACCACAGATGGAGGAGAAGGAAGAACAGATTCGACAGTGCAAAGTTGAAGTTAAGCAGCTGAAGTCTGACTACCACAACTCCCGGTCAGAGAAGGACAAGCAGTAAGTGATGCATGTAACAACACTTTTGTGCATAGGTAGCCTGGGGAGGTCTGTGAATTAACCTGTCACACACACTGTGCAGGCTGTTGGAACGCAAGAAGAAGCGCATGCAGCAGTTGGAGGAGCAAATGAAGAAGCTGGAGGTACAAGCCATGGACAAAGAAGAAAACAAACAGATTGCCTTGGGCACCTCCAAGCTCAACTATTTGGACCCGAGAATCAGTGTTGCCTGGTGAGAGGAGTGCATTATTTTGTAGATAAGCCTGGATATTTAATTAAAAACATGCTGTATTTTTGCAAGTTGGTTTAATTGCTTCAAGGTTGTACTATCCTTATGTGCATATTTGATTAGATGTTTTTCTGGGGCCCAGCGTTTACAGGGGCTTAAATTTGGATGAAAGGGAAAGTAGTGATAATTTTTTCCTGTTGATTTATTCCCAGATAACACCATTTTTTCGGCTTCTAGATATCAAATTTCGACATAGTATGGTCATATAATATATAATACATGTATTGATCAGCTGCACATGTTTAAACATACAAATGTGCCGAATGGGAGGGCACACAACATGAAGAGCCGAAATGCAGCAGTAGTCACCCAGTGTGGTAAATTCTCTGCAGTGCCTACGTTACATGCGGTGAGGCGAAGCACCACCGCCACCAAGAACAACAAAAGTAAAAACGGTAAAGACGTATCAACAAGGTTTTACTGTGCTATTGTGTCTGGGCTTGCCAGAATGATCAGCCATGGCTGGGACAGTTTAATCACTAGTGCTCTGCTGTTCAGCTGCATTCTGCTAACATTGCTGGGATAGTTTGAATTCTGGGAAAATAACATAACTTGCAGTATGACCTGTCACACCTCCTTTTTTAGTGAGAAATGGCATTTCCAGTGATTGCACTGCATTTGGCACTGCAAAAATAAATGAATAAATAAATAATGGCTTATGTGCCTACTGATGTTTTGCAAATGACTTTTCAGGTGCAAAAAGTGGGATGTCCCCATTGACAAGATCTACAACAAGACGCAACGGGACAAGTTTCGTTGGGCCATAGAAATGGCGGGCCCAGATTATCAATTTTGAGCTGAGGCTTGCCTGCTAGCCGCTACGATGTTGATCCCTTTGGGACTGACGTGAAAGCTGCCCAGCCCCTGTGCCCTTCAAGCCCCCCAGCAGGCCAAGCCTGCCATTCAGCTCCCCTAGGAGTGTCCACACCCAGGGCATAGCCAGGGGTGCAGGGCATGGGGGCTGGAGCCCTCCTTTGAGATCCTAACCCTCCCTCCACTGTTCCCACCAGCCATCCTCTCACTGTCCCATAGCCATGGAAAAGAAAGCTGCACTTGGCCAGATTATCTCATTTCAGGTCCGTCTGCTTGCTCAACCTGACGCTCTTTGTCCTTGTTTTTGTTTCTTTGCTCATGATCATTGTGGCTTTTTCTTTCCTTCCCAATTTTCATCTGTCTCCAGTGGTCTTTGTTCTTTGTTAATAGTATCGAGGAATGTAAGCAGACCGAAATGTATTTGCTGGGAGCACTGCTGTTTTATGTTTTGCTTTTAAGCGAGATAACTTTTATTTATGGCTAAAGCACCCTTGGTGCATGTGCATGTACACATATGGCAATTGTGACTTCCTCTGCCATCTGTTGTTGTTATTGGGCACTAAGAAAAGTTCTTTTCATTGTGGAAGGAGGGCAAAGGATCATGTCCAAAGTATGTTCACTGTCAGTTTTGCATTGTGTTTTTTTTTTTTTGAGTGTATGTGTGTGTGCGAGCTTTTCAAATTTGTTTTCTCATCCTGCCTTTTTTAGGCAGTCCCATAGCAAATTCATTGATTCTTGCTTGGTGGCATACAAATGAACATTTACGGTGATAAAGCATGTTTTCTGTTTGAATATTAAAATACCTGACCACTGTACACTGAATCGTGACCAAGACAGCTTTGTAAGGAACTGTAGCATGGCACTTTTGCATGTGCTTCGCACGGCGACTGTCGAGTATAGTTCGCAAAGTGGAACTTCAAAGCGTTGCTGACGAGTACATGATCTGCATGCCTGGTGGTGATAGAGATGTGAAGAGGCGCTCTTAAAATAAGAAGTAAGCCTAAACATTTGCCATCGGTTTGTTTTATATTGTTTCTAGCAATATGAATGCACGACATTTTAGGTGCAATTGTCGCTATTGGGAAATGAAGCTTGTCTGTCAAACTTGCACATTGTCATTAACGTACACGTGCACCCTTAGTTTTCAGTTAGGTGTATTTTACGCCCGTACATGATTTTGCCTTCCATCTGCATCGTCTGGAGAAAAAATTTTGAGGCAGCGGTGCTTTGTGTTCTTTTCGAACCATCTGTAAACGTGCATTATTCATTTCCGAGCATTGTCTTACCATATCAGCAGTAAAGGTTTAAAAAAAAGGATCTGCAGTGCTGTGCTTTTGTTTCCTTCTTGCTCCCAGTTTTCATGTGCACTGTGTGCACAAGGAACGCATGAGTTGGGGCAAAGTGCTGTATTGTGTTGCGGCAGGTCATTGATATGACGTGTGCACCAGTTTTCGGGCATCGTATTTACTTATTTACTTGCGTAATGACCCCCTAAGCTTTTTCTTAGCAAGGAACAGACCTTGACAGCGTGCCCCTAGCATCAGGGCATATTTATCTTTTGAAGAGAGCTGCTGCGGGGGGGGTGGTGTGATAGCAAACTTGGCAGAGTGCCAAGACGCTGTGTTCCCAAAGCCACTTTAGTATGCCCTTGACCGTAGCACTTGCGGGGTGGTGGCTTGTTATGTGAGCTGCTGGCGCCATGCCGGAATGCGCCCACAGGGATGCGCCTATCACAGTGTATGCTTGATATCTTTGAAATCCAGTGAGCTCCTGAGCATTGGAGAGAGAGAGAGGAGTGTAGCTGTTTAAACCAGAATGCTATGAAGGAAGCGGGAGCAAAAATTCCTTATCTCTCTCTCGCACCACAGCCAATGCTTAAACATTCGCATTACACACTTGTAACTATCCTACGAGTTGTTCAACCTCTCGTAAAAGACGTGCACCTGACCGTCGAGGTCGGTGCTCAGCATGTTCGCTTCATCTCACCGTGATTGGCACAAAAATGATTGTATCAGGCCGTGGGTACAGCAACCACCTTTCGAAGCAGATGATTCTAAACACCGGCGACATGAACATGGGTGACTGCGTGCTTTTGTTGATGAAGGACGGGTGGGCAGACGTCGATATGAAATTTGACTCGCAAAAAAATATTTGAAACTTTTTGTGTGTACTGAACTTTCCCTGAATTTGATGCCAACTTACATATGGAAAAAAGTGGGTTCGTTATGCAAAAAATACAGTATTTACCTTGAGGGAGAACTGGTGCTACAATCGTGCAACTGCTAGAGTGCTGAGAAGGGTTAACTGAATATTTTGCTGGGGTGATGTTTGGCGGAAAATGTAGATTTGTTCTACATATTTATAGAACTTGGAAACTGTGTTTCAGCTATGCACAGAACATTCTGCAGAAATACTATACTTGTATTTCTCAGTATTGTTTCAGACAAGCAGTTACCATAATCTTGATATAATCCTGCAGCCAAATTATAATTTTCAGCTAAATATGAGGTTAATGGATAGAGAACAACTTTTTATAGTGTGTTTTGCTTCGGAATGGTACATAAAGCATTAACAAGCACAAATCACCACACAGAATTCACCTACTCTTGGTTAAAATTTTTCATTTATTTCTTCCAGTCTCTGATTGAGTAGCCGAATGGTTGTTGCAACTTCACAAGTTCGTATGAGATCATGTACGGTATACAAAAACTGCCATATAATTGTTGCTTTATGGTAATGTGCTCCATTTAGCCTACTTCAGAAACTTGAATGACGGTGATTGAGCAGACAGGTGTAATTTTCCATGCCTTGCATATTCTTATTTGGGACATGACAACCACTTTACTGCTGAAACTGAGACCACAGAGAAGAAATTGAGCCACCGGTGGCTCGGTGGTTATGGTGCTCGGCTGCTGACCCAAAAGATGAAGGTTCGATCCCGTCCGCGGCGGTCGAATTTCGATGGAGGTGAAATTCTAGAGGCCTGTGTACTGTGCGATGTCAGTGCACACTATAAAGAACCCCAGGTAGTCGAAATTTTCGGAGTCCTTCACTACAGCGTCCCTCATAGCCTGGCTCGCTTTGGAGTGGTAAATCCCCATAAACTAAACCAAACCATTATAAATTTTTCACTGAGTGAAGGCACATTTCGTGTGATGATCAGATCCTTGTTTACTAATATTTTGAGCATCATTCCAAAGCAAATGCACTACGAAAGATAAGGTGCGTCTGCCCCTTTAAACACTCGCCGTGGTGGCTGAAGCGCTCTTCAAGAAACTCTCATAGGCGCATTTCTCTTACAGATTCGTGACTGGAGGTCTGTTCTTAGCGTGCATGGCCTCATTAGCTGCCATGCTGCCATCAAGGGTCACTGGCGTCAAATATATGGTTGCGAACTGAACACTAATGAGGAATAGGAGGCAGCTATATAGCTTCGTCATCCTTCTGGTCTTTTTCTTTGTCCTCGATATACAATATCCGGTTTTTGCGTACCCGGTGTAGAGTTTCTGCCAGAAATTATGAAGGCTGGGGCTGAAGTAGCGGTGGGATTACTGCACCAGCCTGGTACGGTTGGTCGGTTTTGGTGAAATTGCGCCAAAATGGTGGTAGTAAAACGAGACTTTATTCAGCATAAGACATTGATGGGCGCCTGTTCGTCTTCAGCTTCAAGCCAGTCGATCCAGCCAGGTCCCAACAGTATGGGAGGGGGTGATAAACCCGATTGCAGAGCAACCGGGCAGGAGAAGTGGGAGAGGGCAGTTGAGACAAAAGGGATCACAACGCAATCTGTGCGGTTAAAACTGCAGGTGTGTCAAGTGTGTTTTATCTGTCGAAGGATGCGAACCTCCCGCACTGAAATATTAGGATGAGGGTCGGAGGAAAGTTAACGGTCAGGAAGCGGAGAGCGTTGTTATACTCTCTGATGGTGGCGCGAAGGGATAGTCTCGACCCGTCCTCCGAGGGCCTTGGTCAGGAGTTCAACGGTACCCGGATAAGTATCATTGCGAGCTGGTTAGCCAGCTCATCGCCGTCAATCTCCGAGTGTCCAGGGGTCCATCGGAGGAAGACTAGGCAAGGCTGCAGCGACTAAGTGCGGCCTCGAGTTCCGTGGACAGATTTGGTGGGAGTTTTTGCTAACGAAGCCACAAGAGCGTACATAAGCACGCATTGTCGCGGGCGGAGTAATATGGACTACGCTTCGGCGCTCAAACTGTCTGCCGCGTTGCGTAACAAATAGAAATGTTTGCTTCCTTTACGTGCAAGCACAAAAGTGGATTTTACTTTTATATGCATGAAACATTTAATTTTCGCTAGGAAAAAACGCTGACCGCCGAAGCGTAGTCTAGTAACTTTTTTTTGCCCGCGATACGTATAGCGCACGGCGCGGTCTTTATTGCATTCTTCCAATTAATGCAGGCGCTTTGGCCTGGATAGTGGCTGGAAAAATTTATTCCGATAATTCATGAAATTAGTGCGTGAACTAGTGCTTCGATCGACTAACTTGTATAAAGATATATTGCTCTAAACCGGGTGCTTAAACTCTAGCATTGGCGTGCATCGCACAATATTTGCTTTGCGCTGATACCTCGAACAAAGAATTGGAGTGGTATGACGCCATAGCGTAATGGGTTAATTCCCATATATGCAGAATGTCATTCTATACTTTGCATTCATATATACCTGGGAGTCCTCATCCCCGTCCTGACGCAGTGTTGCAGCGGTTAAGGGATGCGCCACTGCCCTGCGATGGCAGGTGCTCCCAGCGTTGGGCCTTGTGTGGATCAGGTTGCTCTTCCCGAGCGACCAGTCATTAATTCATTTAACTGCCGCGGTGGCAGGTTGTGATGGCGCCGCAAGGTCACGTGACCTGGGTGGCCCACCTGCCTCCTAGGTTGCTCTCTGGGGACCACCTGCCAGAGCCATGTGCGGGATTTTTCGCTCAAAACACCGACACCGGTTGGAGAACGGGGCCTCTGTCGCACGTGCAGGCCTCGCAAAGAGCAGACCTCTGAAAGCATAATCGAAAGCTTGTGAGTGTCATAGGCAGCATTATTGAAACGGGAAAATAAATTCTTTCCCACAAGAGCCACATCATAGAGGGGATGCTGTTGGTATTGAGTCTGATACGCTGATGAGTTCAGTGAGTACGTTATTAATTAGGCGCTGCAGTGAAACTATATAACTCCTTGATAGGTACATACACGTCGACCCCAGTCAGACTGCTGAGTGTAGTACTTTTAGGAGAGAGTGCTGCGGTGTTTTGTCCTGAGGAAGGGGATATGCATAGAGTATATACCAACAATATGGGATGATTTATCTCCCCAGAGCAACACATGGGCTATGAGAGACGCCGTAGTGGGTGGCTAAGCATGAAGTCGGACCACCTCAGGGGTTCCTCAACGTGCACTGACATTGCACAGTACATGGGCGCCTTGCTTTCTCCTCCATCGAAACGTGTCCGTAGCGGCCGACCGGGATTAAGTTTCAGAATGCTTTTTGGTACGTAGTCTGCGGCAAATCGAATAAAAGCAAATCTTCTGATCATCTGTACTGATGCTCCTTGGCAAAACACCGTGAGAACAGCTTGACGGCTGTACCAGTGCTTTTTGAGCAGTCGACAGAGCATGAAAGCGCAGAGGACAAAAAAAAAACATGCGAGGAATGTTTAATTCAGTATAGTCGCTCGTGGGCAGCTGGCACCCTCTCTCTTTTTCGCCTCATCCCCCTCCTCCGGGCATGCTCCTTGGCAAGAGATATTTATTTATTTATTTTACTCTCAGGATACAGAGTACATTACAGAGGGGAAGGGCAATTCACAGCAATATAGAAGGTAAAAAAAAACGTAAGGGGGTCTAGTGCTGATCCTTGAGGAACCCCAGAACCAAATGGTACAGTAGAGGAATCAGCGTCATTAATGCTGACAAATTCAACACGAGAAGAAGGAAATCCACGGATCCAGTTAAGAAATGCAGGGTCAGTGTTCAGCACACCTAGTTTATGTAATAGCAATGAGTTATTAACTTTATCGAATGCTTTATCGAAGTCAAGAAATATGCAGTCAGATGAAAGAGCGGCGTCCAAATAGAAGTGCAAGTCGTAAGTGAAGGAAAGTAATTGAATGTCACAAGAGATAAACTATTGGAAACCATGCTCTAGCTGTTAGGGAGAAGAAATTGTTATCCTCCAGAAAATTTGCACTTTACCCTGCACTTTACCCTGCACTTTACCTGTTCGGGTCGCTCACTACCCGGTCGACAAAACCTCGGGCATGGTTATGGGCGGCCCTGTTTCCCGGATGAGTAGAGTGGGTCGGGAACCATATGATGTTGGTTTGGTTTTATGGGGTTTAACGTCCCAAAGCGACTGAGGCTATGAGAGACGCCGTAGTGAAGGGCTCCGGAAATTTCGACCACCTGGGGTTCTTTAACGTGCACTGACATCGCACAGTACACGGGCCTCTAGAATTTCTCCTCCAAAGAAATTCCAGCCGCCGCGGCCGGGATCGAACCCGCGTCTTTCGGGTCAGCAGCCGAGCACCATAGCCACTAAGCCACCGCGGCGGCCCATATGATGTGGATTGTCTGTTTTAGTGGTTTGTCTTTGGCATAGGATGAAGAAAGTTGATGTGTTAATTCAACTTTTAGCGAAATTTGATTGCATATTTTGAATGACTAAGAATGTAGTCCACCTTCGTGTTCGCGATGGTGAGTGCAATGGCTGCCTCAGCGATGGTTGAATTATTTTAGTGATGGTAGCCGCCGAGATTGGGGAGCCTTGATTGTTCATGACAGCAAGTGCGAAAGCTGCTTTATTAGGATATTCTGCCGCGTCGTGAACTGCTCCTTGTAGGCTGGAGTACTTTTTATGCAGGGCTTTAACTCTAGCTGCGCGGCGGCCCTGACCATGGGTTGGGTGCGCATTTTTTGGTAGGGGGGGGGGAGGTTATGATTATACGGTCTGCTATGCTTCCAGGAACGGTACGCACGTGGCTACGCATGCTTATGCACCTTATTAACAGTTTGGACGGAATGGCCCTTTCTGTTGCTGTTTGAGAGAGTCGCCCATACTGTGCGATAAGATGTGCCTCCATAAACTCTTCTATAGTGTTAAGAATTCCAATGTACATTAACTTCTCTGTTTAAATGGTTTTGGGAAGCTGGATGGCTCTCTTATACACCTGACGTATGAGCTCATTGAGAGCCTCCTTCTATGCAGTGAAGAGATTTAGGTAGGGGACTGTGTAGGTGATACGGCTGAGAATGAAGGCTTGAAGTAGCCTTCGCGTATCATCATCTCTCATCCTTCTGTTCCTGTTCGTGATTCTGCGGATGAGAAGGTTGGTACTGGTAGTACATGCCCTGAGGTGGCCGAGCACCGCATTGTTACGTCCATTATTCTGGAAGTATACATGCCCAGCACCCCGAGGGTTTGGACTGCCGGAATTATGTGGTTGTCGATCCATAATTTGTATTGCTGGCCCGAAAGACGCGGGTTCGATCCCGGCCGCGGCGGCTGAATTTCGATGGAGGTGAAATTATAGAGGCCCGTGTACTGTGCAATGTCAGTGCACGTTAAAGAACCCCAGGTGGTCGAAATTTCCGGAGCCCTTCACTACGGCGTCCCTCATAGCCCGAGTTGCTTTGGGACATTAAACCCCAATAAACCAAACCAATAATTTGTATCTAGGGAGGATATTGGGTCCGCCGGTGGGACTTTCATTACGAGCAGTTCTGATTTTTGTGGAGACCTGGTTAGGCCCATGCTCCTAGCGTGGGCTTGGACTATATCTGCCATTTGCTGCATTATTTCTTCCATCTGACCGCATTGTCCAGTTGCGGCCCAGAGCGTGATGTCATCAGCATACGCGAGTGCACAAGGTGCGGGATGGCGCTCAGCTTGTGTGTAAGAGGTGTGAGGGTGATATTAAAGAGAAAAGGGGAAAGTACCGCTCTTTAACGGGTGCCGGTGCTTTAAAGGTGTTGATACCAAAACTGAGCCGAGTTGTAGCTCGCCTGATCTGTCGGTGAGGAATGCTCTTAGATAGCCATATACATTATCTTTCCCGTGCCTGTGCTGCCCAAGTGTATGTCTTGAGACTGACTTTCACCAAAGTGGATGCGCGCTATCCTGCCCGAAAGGAAATTGGCAATGTAGCTGCACATGCATCCCTGCCTGGTAATGAGACGGCCCACGAGTTCACTCCCTGCCTGGTAATGAGACGGCCCACGAGTTCGCCCGAGGCTTTTCCTTCCGGGCGGACCCGAGCGAGGTGGTCTTTACAGGCAGGGATCGCATGGTGACCTACAGAGAAATTACACAGCACTATCGTTTGCAACTAGCTAGACTTCCTCCAGCGGATAGATCCTTGTCCAGATACCAAGCCATCAACTGGCGCCGGTTAAACTTACGCCTTTCCAAACCCGGCCCTCTGGAGTTTTATGTACCCAGGGTAATCTTCAGACAAATGCACAAACTGCGAACTAAGGGCCACCTTGGACCACATACTATGGGAATGTCCTCATGCCCCCCGGGAGGGACGAGGTATAAACACAAAAGATCAATGGGAGACCTTACTACTGAGCTCCGACCCGGCGACTCAGTTACAACTCGTCCGACTGGCCGAAGCCGCCGCCGAGAGTCAAGACCTTTCGGCCATCATCTAGGCGGGTAGCCCTCTGGCTACCCTCTTTCTGTTGAACATTAAAAGTTTTCCTTTCCTATCCTATCCTATCCTATCCTATCCTATGCCGTGTTTAGAGTACTGAGGGAGGCGAGGATGGCTTCATGTATCTTTAGATAGATCCAAGGCTTATGTAGCCCTGGGTTGCTTGGACCGATGGTTCGTGGGGCTAACTGGCGTTTAGAGACCGCAGGCGCAACTCTTGGCTGCAGCGACTGTCGTGCCACCGTTTAACTCGTCCGCTGCTACGCATACGCATCAGTGGCTGCTACACCCTGCGGCGTTGCAGCTTTCGTATTACCGGGACCAATATGTCCATCCAGGCCTGCGGATCAACCCCCGCTAGCGGACACCTCATCAGCGCCGCCTTAGTGGTAGATAGGCAGGCAACAGAGGAACGCAATGACAGCGCTGCGGCGGAGTCGGCCATGTCGTCCGATTCTATGGCACGGGTCGACGTCCTGGCCAACCACGTTGCTTCCGATGCAGACGGAGTGGCCATTTCCAGGCACAGTGCCCAAGATGCTGCCCCGGCGAGCGCACGTGCGAATAAGGCGAACAACATTCCAGGCGCTGCTGGACACAGACTCGAGTGTGAGTTTATTGGGACTACCAGCGACGAAAGCAGCTGAGGAGGCGGAGGCCAAGCGCAAGATGGGGGTGCGTCCGCTTCGCCTGTCGTCAAGTTGGTCCCAGTCGACAACTTCTCTCAAGTGCAAAGTCCAGTGGGCACCAGCAGCCGGAGACAGCGCTCCTTGTGCATGCCAGACCTCTGCCGAGATGTAGTCACTGGAAGAGACTTTCTGACAGCCACAGGCATCTCACTAAATGTGGCACTTGGGTCGTGGAGAATTTGCGTTGAGCCACAGTGTATTGTGCCGAGAGCGACAAAATCTCCACCCAGTTAAATGGTTACAGAAACTGAGTACTGTTATCACCTGCAATACCTTTTTTTCAGACGCCCCAACATGCACTGGCTTGTTAGAGGAAGGTTCCACAATAGACAGTCTGTAAATCCACGTACAGGGAATATTCTAGAGGACTTCGTCCCACTATTCACAAGGAAACCTGGGTGCACTATACGCTTGCCCAGCATAAGATCGATACCGGGGAGAGTCTGCCTGTTTGCTGCAAGCTTCGGTCAGTAAATGTAAAGAAACAGAATATCATGGATGACTCCATTCATGACTTATTGAACAGGGTCTTATACGAAGAAGTACCAGCGAGTGGACCATTGCCCCGGTGCCTGTCACAAAAAAGTTGGGTGGCTACTGACTGGTCATCGACTACCGACCCATGGACGCACGCATTGAGGTACCAGCCTATCCAATGCCCCGTACAGATTGGCTACTGGCACAACTCGGTAGCGCGCGCTGGTTCTCAAGTTTTGACTTTCACAGGGATTTTTTATCAAATCCTTGTTTGTGAGGAAGACATTACAAAAACATCCTTCATCTGCCGTCAAAGCACGTTAGAATTTACCAGGATACCCTTCGGAGTGTCCGGCGGCCCAACCATCTTCCAAACGCTCATGGATAGAGTGTTGAATGGCATAAACAATATATTTGCCATGGCATTTTTGATTAATCTGTATACTCAGGAACACTAGAGGGCCATATCGTCCATGCACGGGAGACGCCGCAACGTATCGGGGATGCTGGCCTTACAGTCAACTCAGTCAAAGTGCAGGTGTGCCGTCAGTCTCTGAAATTACTTGCCCATATCTCCCCAGGACAGTGCAGGCCGGATGATGAGAAGGTATACGCAGTAATGGACTATACTTGGCCAACTAGAATAAAGCAACTGCAAGCCTTCCTGGGATTAGTGGGGATACCTCACTTCTACATCATGGCTTGCCCCTTAACTGACCTTAAGGGCTGCCAGTGGGAGGGTGGACGGTAGCAAGACAGCGAATTTACCATGTTCAAGCAGTCCCTGGCCCAATATGTGGATATGAGCCTGACCGATCTTAATCGCTCCTTTGTCGTGGAAACTGATACCAACAGCGTGGGCATCGCGGCTGTGCTCCTGCATGCTGGCATTCGTGGACTCCTGCCTGTTTTATTACGCGACAGCGTATAGTACAGCTCGTTTGGTTGAAAAGCTGTCGGCGTCGTAGTTGGGAGCACCGCGCGTCGGAAAAAAATTGTTTCATGCCAACCGTTTGCCGCAGAATGTTCAGGATGGTGTCATACGATTCAGCGTGCAGCATAAACTTACTAGTTAAGCTAGAGCCTAGCTCGCGGCAGGGATTCGAACCGGCGAACTTTAATGGGGGAACCGGCGACCTGTAATCGGGGGTTGCGTATCACGCGCGGTTTGGGTGTGCACTAAGACAAGTGAGACTGTTACTGCGTCATTTTCTTTTCTAAAAAAACAAAAACAAATTTTGATTTGTCCAACGGGAAGGCGTCGCGCCGAACGGGCGATGGCGTTCTGTAGACTCCCTGACAGTGCTGCAAGACGCTGTCGAGTTCCACTCTTAAAGGCGAAGCTTAAGTGTCCTCCAAATTTTAATCGGTAGGGTGCTTTTACAATCAGCAATAAACTACACAGCGCAAGAGTGGGATTGCGATAGTCTCGCTGTGGTGTGAGCAGGGAACAAGTTCAGGCCATATCTCGAGTTCACTGAGTTTGAATTTCACTGCGACCACTCTTCACTGTCCTGGATGTTCAGCACAGTCCGGTCCTCACCCAGAGTCAAGAGGTGGGTTCTCCGACTGCAAGGCTACAACTGCAAAATTAAGCTATGCCATATTCTGGAGCGCAGGAACGACACGGACACAGAAGCAACTGACACGGATGAGCGCTACTTCCAACCGGTTTATTGTGTGAAAACCTCAAGCGCATTATGCGTATCCTCAACACTAAAAAAGACAGCATCAGCAGCATGCATACATGTGCGAGATAGCAGTGCGATTCCGAAACAGCAGCAGGAGTACATTTTCGCGATTAGTGTGCGATGCTAAAGAAGGCACACTGTAAACAAAAATATATCAAAAGGGAGTAAAAGGGTGGCGGCCACCCTTTTCACTCCATTTGCGAAAACATTTACTCCATGAGTGGGGAGTAAAAAGGTGGACTGTCCTCCATTTTACTCCCATGAGGGAATAAGGGAGTAAAAATGAGGATTCACCAGCATTTACTCCAGTCTAGAAAGGGAGTTAATTGTGCCAAATACTCCACCAGTGCCGAAATGGAGTAAGAAAACACCATTTTGTGCAATCCGCCCCGCCACCTAGCGTCTCGTCTGCTTCTGGTCAGTCGTCTGATAACGGCGGTGAGTGAAGACCGCTTGGTTACCATCGTCGCCAGATCTCCGCTGACTTCTGCTCCTTCCGGGCGCCAGCTGCGGTACAAGATATCGGCTTGTCGCCGTTTTCCGCTACAGTACGGTACATAATTGAATTGCTCCTGTGAAGCCTCCAGTGCTCTAACCATACCTAACTTTTCTTGGTTTGTGTCGCCACCCTGTTACAACCGCCGCTTAGGCCTAATTCTCACAGGCTTTTTTCAGTGTGGTCCTCGCAATGTGTTGCAGCAGATTATGTGTTGCATGAACAGGGAACTGTGATAGAACATAGTGTCAACGCTGAGCTCTTGATTGAGCTCATGGGGCCACATTTTTCCTCAGCCATATTTAAAATCCAAGCCTTAATGAAGTGACACTGAAAGCAAACACTGCCATTCCAAACTACCATCAGGTGTATTTTCATCTTTTCTGCTCTGGTTTTGGGTCAAATATAGCGTGGTGCGTGACCGTGAAAACTACCCAGCGTCTCCTTTTCAGTTTTGAACTACTGATTAAAAGGTTACATCCCTTTATCTACGAACATGGCCAACGTAACGAGCTCGTAAAGCAAAAGGAGACGACAAGCAGACGACTCCTGCCGTGTACGCCGCCGCTGGGCTAGCAGACGGCGGAAAGAATGCGTGACGCGGGGTCTATAGGGCAGCGTAGTTTCCCAAGTTGGGTTACCGGCGGCCCGCAGAGCTACGGCCCGTTTCCGCCGCTGTCACTGCTGTAAGAGTGAGCCTGAATGAGGATAAATAAACATGACGCCATTTTTGGGCTCCATTTCTGTGGGTAGTAAAAAATTTACTCCCTTTTCACTCCAAGATAACTCCCTTTATACTCCAAAATAACTCCCTTATATAAGGGAGTAAATAAAAAACACCATACATATGGACTAAAAAAAACCTCCTTTTGGGTGTGCGATAGAGGACAAGCCATTTAGTCCCTTTTGGGTGTTTTTTTGCTAACAGTGCAAGCTCTTTTTTTGTTAATGAAATTGACGGTGAACTGTCGCCGATGCTTCCAAGTGATGCTATTTTTTGTGCTTCTATGATTTTTCGGGTTAGTTGGTCACGACTCCTTCCGATGCTTTGGCACTGGTTTAGAAATGGAATGCAGTTGAGTCATATTCTGCAGTGAATGCCTATGAAGCCTCCGGAAAAAGTTCTAACATTGTTGTGCTCACGCAGCCTATCGTTGAGGCAACGCCCTGTCTGGTCCATATACTTTTTGCGCAAGAGAGCGGGAAGCAATATACAATGCCCTCATCTCTCACTGAATGTATGAGGTGTTTAATGCCGCATTTTCGTTTGAAGGAAGCGTAGGGTCTTGTAAGCTTGCAAAGTTTGTTGGGAGCAGCGAACACGTCTTTCACGTCAGCTTTCTGTGCTATTTTCTTCAGGTTATGACAGACGCCGTGGGCATAAGAGAGCATAACCGCCACCTTTATCTTATCACTGGTCGTCTAGGGGTCTAATTCTTCGTGAGCGCAAAGGCTCCTAATAACACCTTAGTCTACCGAGACCTGAAGTGTGACGGGGTAGCCTGCGGCGCTCAACCGTTCTACTTGCTTGAAAAAACTTTGGTTCATGCTGTGGTGGCAATCACTCCTAGCTTTACTAGTTTAGAGTGGGTGGAGCGAAACGCTAAGAGGGGCACATTAGCGCGAGGATCGTAGCTCCAGAAATATGGTTGTCGGTTAGAAAAATATGTCAAGAAAGCGGATTTCACCGTCAGATGGCAGTTCGTAGGTTAGCTGTACATCCTAGCTATGACCAAATATGGCGTAACTAAAGGTAGTTACCCCCACAAGGTTAACCCTAGCCGCCAGGAAAAAGGAAAAAAATCAGGGAGGGAGGAGGTTATAGGAGGGTATAGGAAAGATGCCCTTGCGGGGAGGCAGCTGGTAATTGGGCAGCATAGGTGCATTGCATGGTAACCTGTACAGAGTGTGGTTAACCCCTTCTATCCCAACGACCACATACGCGGCCGTCGGGGTGTAAAGTACTTATGGAGTAAGTGCAGCACGCTGAAAGGAATGGTTAAAAGCGAAACTTGCAGGATCAAGCAAATTTTCTTCTTTAATTGCGCAACCATGACTCGGCAGCAACTGAAGATGGTTGAAAGTATAATTTTTGTTTGTTATGTCGGTATTGATTACATATTTTGCGTAGGCATACGGCTGACGTGCCTCCCGGTCCGATGCACTTTTTCCAGCCAAGACCGTCCCGCAGAGAGCGACGAGGATAGCAGCTGGAAAGTATCCTCGCAGCATTGTGAGTTGCAAGGTTGTAAATTGCAAAGCAGTCGCATAATGTAACGACCACTCTGAGCCTCGCAGCATGTCGGGAAGATAATGCAGCTAAGGACAATGCAGGCACAGGGTTGTAGGCGACCGGCAACACCTTTCTATCTACCTGCGCGTCCAGTTTTTGTGATGAACTAAGTTGTCCTTTAAAAAGGTATTGTTGTTAATGAGCTTCGAACTAATATACAGTTAAAAACGCTATAGAAGTTTTTTTTCGCAAAGAAATTTTACTTGCATTTCAGGAAATTAAATACCAATGTGCTTGCTTTAATCAAGGTCACGAGCGTGCTGATCTTTGTACAGTGCTCGTCCGAGAGCGATGATGAGCTTGGGACGTTGTTGTTTTTGGTGGACACGCAACTTCATCGGGAGCCGTCGGTTATGTCACAAAGCTGGATCTCCTCTGTGGTCGGCGTGCGGGGATCATCCGTGGTAGCCGTGGTTGTCGGGCGGCAGGTGGACATGGTAGCCGAAGGGCGCGAACGAGTGGTAGCCGTGGCCGTGCGACGGGCCGCGGTACACCTTGATGCTGACGTGGCCCCCGTAGCCGCCGTAGCCGCCGGGGGCTGCCTCCGCCGCGTGGCCGCTCAGCAGGAGCAGCAGGCTGGCCACCAGCGCCGAGAGTCCACCCTGCGACCGCCGCGCGCCTTCCGCGTGAGTGAGACCAGCTCCCGCACCACAGCATCGGGAATGCATTTGAGAGCTGAGGCAGCTCGATCACCGAGGTCGGGGCTTCAAGTAGCGGATTATAGCCCCGCCGAGTTCTGCCAAATGCGGCTTCTGAGCGGTTGTGTGAGAGCTAGCTAAAGACAGCGCCTCCCGGCAGTACCGAAAATGTTGGTCGTAGAGGGGTTAATTCGCTGCAGCCCCAGTAGTTATGCATAAACACACTACGTCCCCGCCTCCCTTTGAGTGGCAGTGTTGTATCACAGAAAGTTATTAACTGCGCGAACTTGGAAGGCACACTGAGGACTAACTGCTTTTTGCTGCATTGATAGATTACCGCATTCTAACGACAAAGGCGCTATTTTTACTGAAAGCGTAGCTTTTACAACCTACAAAAGTACAGAAAATGAAATACAGGTGTCGTCAGTTTTTAATTCGGGAATGAATTTTTTGTGTGCGGATCCTGGAAGCTAGGCTATACTCTAAAAGGGGGTCATGGAGTACCTTCCGGTGCAGACGTCACGAGTCTGAATCCACTGAAGGGAAAATTTAAATGCGTCTTTTGCTGGCGAACATCATCAGCATACCTAATAAGAGGTGCTACCTGGGCTAGTTGGCGCGACATTTTGCACAATTTATGCACACAACGGAGCTGTTCTGTCCGTTTTGTTCCTCCTGAACTGTAGCACATAACCTGTACAAGATCAACATACTTTGAAAGAGTCATTGAAACGTTTTTGCCAAGAACAAAAATTGGATGGAGTGGTCCTCTGTGTCTCTTTAATTCCTCAGGCAGTGCGGCACCGCGCCACGACGTGCGGCTAGTTATGTTGAACTGTCATGCGGGAGGTGCGGGTTTCGATACCCAGTGCCGTCGGGATGCCCATCGGTTTTCCATGGGGTGCAAGCTTTCCCCTGGCCTGATGCTTGCTTCCTTTTCTGGCAAAATACTCAGGGAAAAAATGTCCCCGGCACCATATACTTTACCGACCAAAGACGTTAGCCATGACGTCATCTGGCCAAGGCACCATTTAAAATCAAATCAAATCAACATCGTAGTTTTGCAGAGACATGAGAACCACCCGTCGTTGGCTCAAGCGTCATAAGGGTTGTTTCATGAACATGGGTAGTTACAACGATAGCTATGTTTAGTACCCTCATAGGTGCTGGGATCGAACCCAGCACCTCCCGCATACTATGCGGAAACGGTGCAGTACCAGTCGCACAATGGGGGGGGGGGGGGGGGGACACCCAGCCGGACCTAGAGATGTAAAAAAAAATATTGACAGCGTCTTGCGCCAGCTATCGCTGAATTTTTTAGCGAGAGCTACACTACGCTACACTACGCTACCCAGTCGAGCATTTCGCCGTGAGCCTGGGTGGTGGTGAAAAACTTTAATCAAAGAGAGCTTTAGGGTCAAAAAACCCTGCTGCATGGTCGGTATCCTTAGTCTGGGACACCGCACGACGAGGCCCCGTCTCGCGCCCGCTTGACCAGAGCCCTTTGGGACTTTAGTGTGCAGTTGAGGAGGGCAGTCTCCCATGCCTCTCGGGTGGGGGTGGGGGAAGGGGGAAGGTGAGGATTCTGAGTACATGCCCACACCATGTGAAAGATATCGCAGATCTCTCCACAGTGCGGGCAGCGCCCATCTGTGTTCGGATCGAAGTGTTTTGCTATGGCAGGACAGAGAAGGGTTCCTGTCTGCAGGCGCCGCAGAGTTCGCTCCTCCGCCTTACTCAGCCCCTTGGCAGGTGCCGGGTAGAGACGGTGGCTGTAGCAATAATGAATTAGGATTGCGCGGAACCGCAGAAGCGGTTTATGAGCTTCTGAGCCAGGAGAGCTAGGATGAGGAGCCCGGTGTGTGAGCGCTCGGGCGGCCGCATCAGCGGCCTCATTGCCTCGTAGACCCTGGTGGCCAGGAGCCCAGATCACTTTTGTGCGAGTTGGATCGGCGAGAGCGCGTCTTAGAATTTGCGAGGCAAGAGGTGATATTTCGCCTGCAAGATAATGTTCACAGGCCCGGCGAGAGTCTGTGATAACCGTTTTCGATTTTGGATCGGCGGCAGCGAGAGCTATTGCGACTTCCTCCGCTCGTGTTGAATTTGGGGCCCGGAAAGATAGCCCATCGACATTCATTCCCCGGTGGACTACGGCAGCCGTGAAGAATCCCGCGGGCGACGGCCCTGTGATGTCCACGTAGTAGACGCCCTCTTTATATCCATATTGCCTCTCAAGCGTGCGAACCCGCGCTTGTCGTCTGCCTTCATGTGAAGCCATGTCCATGTTACGCGGGAGCGGAGCGACCCAGAGCATGTGGCGCCACAGCACCGGGATGTTCTCCGTCCCCTCTGGTATGCATGTGTGTTGGATGTGTAAGCGGTTTAGCAGGCGGCGCCCAGGAACCGTCTGCGATAGCCGCGTATATTGGTTCACAAGATGGGCCTCCCGCAACTCCTGATAGGAGTTTACCGCTCCCAACGCCTTCAGTTTGGCGTTGGAGGTAGCCACCGGGAGGTCCAGTGATCGCTTTGTTGCCTTCCTGATGATGGCGTCAATGCGCTCGTCTTGTTGTGAGCCTGGGAGGCCGATAGTGCGCATGCGCGGCAACCGGAGAAGGGCTGCAGGTGCGCGGCGCATGACGTCAGAGCTTGTCGGCCGCCGCCGCATGTGGGGTCGTGTGGATGAACTGCGTATGTGCGGCTGTGTGTATAAAAGCTGAGGTGATACGACTCGGTGCATCACAATCGCTTCTTATGGGTGACGAAAAGGAGACTCCAGCCGCCGCTATGCGGCGGTATCGTCAGGAGAAACATTCTTCGGACCCAGAAGTCGTCGCCTGGCACTCTCGCGGCGTATATCCTGACATAGCTGAGCTAAGCCACTGCCAATTTTTATTTCGTTTTGATGGCCATCTGAATGCAGCCACGTGGCGCGTATAGCAGGCGAGAGCGGAAACTGAGCAGAGCATGACGCATGCGCCTGGAACTCAAGCTCCTGTTGTGTGCTGGCGTACGTGGTCACCGCGTGTAGAGAGCGTTCTCCTCGACGCGAGCAGAACCGTGCAGAGCAGCTGGCCCTGGTGGTTCTGTGAACATCTGTCATAGGGAGAACGGTGGACGAAACGCCGAAAAGAGAGCAGGGGTGGACACGTTTTCGCAATGTGATGTCGTGGAAGACGAGATGATAATTACACACTTCGAAGTCAGCGAGGCTGCTTTACAATTAAAAAAAAAGTTAGTGAAAAGGTGGTAAGTGCAGTAGTTACTAACTCTGACTTCGTTTTACTACTCTTTACTATTTACTACCCTCTTCAAGGTATAGCTGGTAAAAGTAGCCCTTGCTACCTGTTTACTAACTGTGGTCGGTAGTTAGTACCTAGTAACCATCAAAGTCAAAGAATATGAAGAATATAAAGTTAAAGAATATGACTGGCACAGACTTGCGTGAATAAATTGGTTTTGTAATTAAACATTTCTTCAGGGACGTGTGGTTAGGTAGACTAAGCTGCTTCTACAATCTCAACCTCATAACGCTGGTATCTTAGCTCAACGGGTGAGAACCACTAGCCCGTCAGATTTACGGAGTGTATAAGACTGAGAAATAAGATTTGCCTCTGCACGGGAAGTGCGCATGTCACGCTTGCGCGACCCTTTCTGATTAGTGCTTTTCTTGCATTGTGGAGCTTTTGAGTGCGCCGGGAAAGGTTGTTTGATATAAACACCTCGCATAATTTGTGCATATAATGCGCAGCGTGCATAAGCCCAGAAGTGTGATTTACGGCCTGCGGTCTCTGATAGCTCTTAATGGTTTCGGAATTTAGTCAAACTGACCATGTAGCTTTCTTATGTTTCCAGTATGCATAAATTTAACAAGCAACGCCAACACACCGTACGAAGAACCTAGCAACATATGCCAGTTTCTATTCATTTTCTTAGTAAATACTATTAGCTTTTGTTCGCAACTGTAGTGCTCTTCACTAGCTTCTTGAGGTAGTAACTTTCGCTAATTACACTTTTGCCATCTACACTTACTAAGAAGATAGTGATCTGTGTGACAAATAACTGGTTAGTATAGTTACTCAGTGAATTCTCCGACCTTTATCTTAAGAGTGTAATATATGCTTCTCATTACTAACCGCAGCTAGTGACTAGCTAGCAGCCATTACTGGCCTCCCCATTGCTAACTGCGGGTAGCATCCGTTACTAACTCAATTGGTTAGTAACTGTTACCGACTACAGTTGGTAGTAACATGTGACAACCAGTTACCACCCCAAAGTTAGTAAGTACTGCTACCTTTTTTCTAAGAGTGTACAGGCTCCACAGGCCGGTACGCTCCCTAACCGAATTGCCTGCACAGCATTTCTACCAGGATTACTGTGCTCGCCGCATACAAGAACGGCTTCTGATCTAGTTTACCTTTGGTTTAAGGCAGGGATCAGTCTGCAACTAACAGAAGGGTGCTGCGCACAGAATAAATAAATAGCTGCAGGAATCGTTTAGACTAGTTTCGATAATTGATGGTGCATTAGAAGAGGGGTGAGACGGCCACTATATGCTTTTTGTCACATCATGAAAAATATCGACAAGGTGCGTGCACTTGATGATTCATAGGTCTCATAAGTGCCCTCAGCGTGGCACATAGATTACGTGCACGCGTATCAGTGGGCAAGCTACGCGGAAGCTCTGCGAGGTCAGGCGACACGGGATGCAACAGGCCGATAGCGGACAGGTTCAAAGAGAAGGACGAAGTGCATAGAGGCAAGTTCCGGGCGAAATCAAAAGACAAGCGATGGGACACTGCGGAAGACTGGAATGTCGTTGGTTTCACGAGGCTCGCAGTACAAATGGAAATATGAGAATATATACGGAAAAAGACAGCGCCGCGGGGATTTGAAATCGTTGTGCTTCGAACGAGGGCGTCTTCCTCGTACACTGCCGTTCCTTCTGTGTCCTGAGGGAAGGATCACCGACGGTTTCTTATCATGGGAACAGGAGTCCGAACAGCAAAATAAGCGATTTTGCTCTCACTCTCTCTTTTCCGCAGAAAGTAAAGGAAAGGAGATATGCGCATACACATGCACAGCGCGTGGTAAAGGACAAAAAGGTGGGCTAATTGGTGGTGTAAGAGACAGTTGTGCACGACGTGATAGCTGTAGGGGCAGTTCAAGCGCCCACTGCAGGCGCTTGCAGTGTCGACATTTTTCTCTTCTAATTGACATCCGTCTTTTCTTCCATCGTACTGAAAATCAACCACTTCGACGAAATTTTGCACGAGTGGCATGTTGCCTGTGACGGCCTCGTAGCATTATGTCACACAATGCCGTGTATAGAGAGTGGGTCAACATGAAAAGAAAAATGCGAAACTTGGTGGCGAACGCGGAGCAAACAGCCTTTCTTCGATGAACACAAAGGCGAGAATTTCCGGTGCCGCGTCCCACTCCATACTCTGACGAATGAACGAAAAAGAGCTCAACGGACAAGAGTAATGTAGACGACACGGACGTAAAGAGAGGTGCAATCATCAAAGTATGGAAAACCAAATAGCTCAACAGCACGTGGCACTTCATACGTTTCATCGCGGTTTGTAGGTATCGCTCAGTGAACATGTTCTTTCTTCAGTTCTGTGAAATAGATCGGTTAAGTTTTCTGTTAGTCAGTATCGCCGGTGGGTTTCTATGTGGTAATGGAAGCCCCAAAAAGAGCCAAGCGTTAGCTACTGAGAAGCATGAAAGCGGCTTAGCTCTTCTAGGGAGCAGAAGTTACCGTTGAGGCCAAAGAGCCGTGGGCCGCTTGAGAGTTGACATGTGCAGGCCTCTGCGCACGTGCGGGTTCAATCCACGCCAGCAGGCGCCACCACTGGTTCACGGTGTCATTCATAACATATGCCTTGAGCCTCAAAAAACAGCGCAGCATGACCTCTGGCCGACCAGCTGGCCGCCTGCGCTTCGCCCTCTCTGAACCCGAGGAAGTCACATGATGAGAAGAAGTGCTTTAGACGCTCCTGGCCTTGACGGGAGATCCGCATTGTGTACTAAATACGTGCAGGATTCCATCCGCATTGCAATCGTCCTGTTCGCATTGAGCGGGGCAGCATCCAACGCTTTCACTAATCAACGCCCACCCGCTATCTTGTGCACTCGCAGCCAGATCCATAGCGTCCGTCTCTTCGGTGTTTAATCTAACGCTAATGTGGCAGCCAATTTGACGTCATTGCAACTGAGGACTTCTCTATCGGGCGGTGACGAGGGTATCTTCTCGCTTGTTCATGCAACATCACGCACTCCACACTGGCTGAAAATGGAGCACTTTGGTTCAAGAGTGCATTTCCCATGCGTTGCTTTCTTTAATGGCTTCTACGGGAAAACCGTCATGAAGGAGTCGCCGGACGCGGCCACCCGCCGTGCACCACCCAGAATCCGCGACAGCCTCCGCCTTCAACCTCTGTCCAACACCATGAACACAGAACTACACGAGGGACGCCAAAGGGCAAAACACCTCGTCCGCCGATGCGTAAATAGGTTCACGTGACGTCATGGGCGCCATTTTGGTGTCCAACGCCGCCCAGATTCAGGGGTGCAGGCCTTAGGAGGGGGAGATAAGCTGATTAGACACGCGCCGTAGCCTTTCGCCGTGCTGCATGGATGCCAAAATGGGATGCCAAAATGGCGAAAATGGCTTGAGAGCATACTTCCCATACATGGACACGGCACTCCACGACGGCATCGCCACCGCCGTGGCGCCCACAATAGACCGAACGGCCCGCATTATGGCAGCAGCCGTTCACCAAGAACCCGGGAGAAGCCGAGCACGTTGCCCTAGCACTGACAATAGACCTTTCCACAAATTGCAGCGCCGCGGCATCCCCTAGCGGATCCGCGCAAAGCATGATGGGAGAAAGGAGCGGTCGCCGTTCGCGTCGTCTGCTGTCAAGCGTGTTGCTGTGTTGTTCCGCCGTGTTCAGGCGTTGTGCGTCTTCTCACGCGCGTTGTAAATGTTGCAGCGCACTGCTGTGGTGGTTATCTCTTAGTCTTTCTGCAATTATGTGGGGATTTTTTTAGACATTCGACATGTCTGCAGATTAGAATCGCGGTGGCGGTCAAAGGTGCTGCGTGCCCGGCTGTAGTAACAACACGAGAAAGGACATCAACATTTCATACCACGTATTCCCCAAGGACAAGAAGCTGAAGCTAGAATGGATGCGCAGGATAAATCGGCAAGGTTCGCAAGGGCGATTTACCTTGTGGAAGCCTTCGAAACACCACAAAATATGTGGTACGCATTTCAACACTAGCGGGCGCAAGGGATACATGGATCGTCTCTCCATGATCTTTCCACACCGAGTGTATGCGGAACGGACGCCTGCTGTGATTACGTAGAGCAATGGGCACATGCGAATCTCCAACTTCGGCTGGTGACCGGGGCAGAGGGCGTCGCGACTAGGTACGGCCAGGACGCCACAACCGGCAACCTGAAGGCCGCCCGTAATGGTGCTGCATAATTTTCGTTTTTTTTTTTTTTTGGGGGGGGGGGGGGGGGCTTTTATGAATAAAGTTTTTCACCACCACCATGGGCACATGAGCGGCGAAGGGCACCCTGCACCCGCCAGGCACCGCCACCGTCGAGGCTGCGTTCAGCTCCCCCGTGCGGCCAGTTTCTCGTCCCTGTCAGGAAGGCTCGCCCCGCCACTTCGAAGGGATGGCGTCTGCTAGCGGCTGCCGCTGTTCGTAGAGGCGGGATTTCGACCTATTCATTCATGAGGCTGCAAAACTCTTTCGAGGAGCGAACGTCAGGAAAGGAACGAAGCTTTTTGAAGCAGGCCATGTACACAATGCGAAAGAGGCGGTGTCGTGCGACGGAGCGAAGTAGCAGCCCGGTGCATTGCGCAGACAAGCATCACTGCGCCACCGAAAACGATCAAATTAACGCTAAGAAATATTTCTATCTAATGCCTTTCAGCGCTGCACTCTCATTCATTTTTTTTTATGTAGCTATCTTCCAGTAGACAGCTTGCAGCCGCGAGCTGCAGTTGCAAGGCAGGCAAATGTAAACACGCTGCTGCCGTTACCGTGTTTTTGGAGCGGTGTGAAACGCTCTCCAAAACGAGCCACCCGCAAGCCTGGGGTGTTCCTGCCTTTATAAAGGCTTACCCTGAACTTTCAAAGACGGCCAGGCGGTATAACATTGAAGGTAATTAGAAAACTCCAGTTTCTGAGCGAACGGCGAAAACTTGACTTCATAACATTCTCGTTTGCCGCACCTTCGGTGTTCGATGTTGAATATACTGTTAAAACTACGCCTTGAAATGATGTGCCCATTGCGTAATCTGCCACTCATATTTTCTCTTTTTTCGGCAACTGCCAGGCCATTATCGCTACAACACGTGCGTCAGTATTCTGGTGATATGAGATGTCCAATGAATGAGCTTTTGCAAGCAGAAGAGAATGCAAGCTGCGGCGAAGCGCCTGTGCGCACTGAAACTCCTGCCGAAAACATAAAACTTCTTGACCGGGATTCTGGAAAAAAGGAGTAGTGAGTGAGTGAGTGAAGAAACTTTATTTCCGCCAGAAGAAGACCCGTGCCCCTCCGGGTCCGCACGCAGGCGTCCGGGGAGGGGCAGCGTCGCAGCTGGAAGACTAGCAACGGTATAGTCGCGCAGCTTCTGCTGCCAGGCGGGTAGCGTATCGTTGTATGCTAAGGTCGGCACTTCTGAGTATGGTCTCCCATTCCTCTGCATTATTGATTCTGCCATATCCTGGGGCACTGGGGCATCTCCATAGTATGTGTTCGAGTGTAGCGGTGTGCCCGCAGAACTCGCACACCTCCACATCCTCCCTCGTGTCACCTCCTGTCCAGCTCCTCCAGAGCGGGGATGCGAAGTTTCTAGCTTGGAGTCTTCTCCAGTCATAGGCCTCAGCCGAGCTAAGCGATCTATCCGGAGGAGGATAGATCCTTTTGTTCTTTTTCTGAATGTCTGATGCTATTAAAGGTATTGGTTTCCTCTTTAGTGCTGAATTCGTATGAGGTGTCCACGGCTCCCCGAGGTAAAGAGGAGCGGGCGAGCCTGTGGGCGGCCTCGTTTCAAACCAGACCCGAGTGGGCTGGGGTCCAGATAATTAGAATATTGTGGGCTGGGATAAAGTCTTTTAGATATTTAGCCGCCATTTCGTGGATGCGTCCCTTGCTGTAATTTCTAATTGCGGCTTTGCAGTCGCTTACTACGTATTTGGTACCTGGCTGAGTTAGAGCGATCGCTATTGCAACCTCCTCCGCCACAAGGGGTTTTAAGTCAAGGTGTCTTACAACGCGTAACGTTCTGCCTGAGTCCCCGACGGCTACGGAGACGGTGTCTCCTAGCGTGCCTACCGCGGCATCAGTGTAGGCCACGGTTCCCTGTGTCATCTTGCCTAGCTTAGCAGTCAGCTGTGCGACCCTGCTTTTCCTTCTGCCTTTGTCGTGGATGGGATGCATGTTTCTAGGTATGGGAGCGATAATAAGATGCTCTCTTATTTCTCTTCCCAGATCTGTTCTGGTGTTCACTGTGCTATCTACGGTTGCCCATTTCGCTAGCTCTAGGTATTTCCTTCCTGCGGGTGTGGATATTAGCCTTTCGATTTGCGATGTTCTAACCGCTTCAGTCAGTTCTCTCCAATCGTTATGCAGGCCCATTTTCTCCAGTATCCCGGCTGTACGTTTCATGCAGGATTCTTGCAGAAAGCTTGTGCTCAGAAAGTGGAATTTCATTGCAAGGTTTGTTTAATTTCTACGCATTTAGTACAAGTGCCCTGACTCTTCGACATTAGGATGTATGATTATTGTACTAAATTATCACCCAGTCGTTCAGACGTGGAGGCAAAGATTTATCAGGAGCGTGTTGCCGTTGCCCCTGAAAACGTGCCTTTACTGTCGATAAAGACGCTGGACGTCAAGGCGCAGTGGAAGCGAGCAAGGATTCTGCACATAGCTGGAACTAAGGTAAACGATTATTTGCAGCGCAAAATTTGGGCTCCTTCCTAAGGTGTGACTACGGGCGAGTTTCGGCGTGGCTTTTTAAGCCCACATATCGTTGACAGCCAAGTCAATGACCGGAAAACGTGGGTGCAAGAAGAGGGAAGGGTTCCCAGAGAGCCATTGGCATTCCTCCGAGTCTGCTGAATTTGCCATGAGTAAAAAACCTGTCTAGGAGGTAATGCATGAGTCAAGTAAGCGTCTTCCGCACGGGTTTGACCATTGTTTGGCCAGAAACCGCGCGCGCGTATTGCCCGTCGCGAAGGGTGGGCCGTCTCTCAATGTCGCGTTGTAAATCCATAAAACCTTGTATGAGGCGAATTTATATATGTATTATTGCATCCTACAACACAGCAATGTGTCCTGCTGCTGTCATGTGCCTTTTTTTGCTCGGTAAGGACGCCCAAAACTGCTTTGGGACGGCGCGCGCAGCACAGCGGGAGCTGTCGGGCATCCCCCGCCTTCCTGACAGGGACGCGCGCGCCGCCGCCAGTCCCATGTGCGCCAGTCCGCCATGTGCGCCAGTCCGCCAGTCCCACGCAACATCCGACTGTGTCACGCTTACTGTGTCAACCAACTGTGTCATGATTAGCAAATAGCTCGTGTTCTATCTAAGGGAGTGCTTGAAGATTATATATTACAGCAGTGAACATTTACCGCGTCAGCATGAAATTTACCCAGGAGTGCGGCGATGAGGACAACTGCACTCATACTGTTGTTTGCATGGTTGCGTACGAACAGTTAGTACTCGGTCTCATGACATAAAACGCAATCGGCGCTTTAGTTCTATTAATCAACCTGTTTTCTTTTTTACCGGCTGTAGCCGTTCTTGTTTACGCAGTGCGATAATGTGTGGGAAGCGATGATGCGATCGCACGCCTGAGAAACACTTAACAACCGCGGGCTGTTGACATCGCGCAGGACCGGCGCTTCTCGTTTTTTGTCCCGGCTTCCTCCGACGTGACCAGTACTTTATTTTAAAATACTTTGTGCAGAAGTATGTTTGGCGACCGTTCGCTTTAATTGAAACGGCCTAACTTGTAATCCACAAGCTAGCGACGGCGACGACTGCTGCTGGCCGTAAAGCACGGCTCGGCAGTCTCGGTCACACCGGCGTTTCACGTTCATCATATGCGTGCCCAGCGATGTAAGCAATAATTAATTTCAGGTCACTATTGCCAAAGCTACACTCGGTGACCATTTTCATTCGCTAAAGCTAGTGATTCGCTCATCACGACCGCCGCAATCACAGATCATATCCTACGGACTCGCTAGGCCTAGTCGTCGCGGAAGGGAAGGGAGTCATCGTCGACTGAAATTAATTTGGCGAGCGCTTATCGCTGGTGACTGTTCAGGTTTGCACATGTGAAATATGGCCGTTCGTTTCGCTCATTTAGAAGCGCGAACATATTTGCACCGCCGCCTCATCACCGTGCTTTCGCTCAGCTGCCGACAAGGCTGACCGTCCGCCGATCGGATTCGTCGGTGTCGTTGGCCTGAAAAGCGTGTCCCATCCCACTGCAATCATATTATAGTAAACTAGATATTTCACTACAATCACATGCTGCTGTTGACCGTGATAGTGTCGTTGTCGGAGCAGTGTGACCACCGCCGTCGTCATCGTTGTACACTGAAAACGAGCTGAGGCTTTCGAATGCGCTTGGAAGGCTTCGTCCGCGCGCGTCCGTCGAGTCCGAATGTCATTCCAGTTCTCGAATGTCATTCGACTCAGATGTCATTCGAACGTTCCCATGTAGCACAGGTATAAGAAACAGCGATGGCGACGAGATGGCAGAGGAAGGCTCTCCGGTGAGCAGGCGCAGTCGGAGAGACGGACGAAAAGACGCGAGCGCGGCGCCGCGGGCGCCGCGGCGCTCCGTTTTCCCAGAGTGCTTTGCGCGGCCGCTTGGTGGCGCGGCGGAATTTGTGGAAAGGTTACTGTTAGCAGATAGCCAGGAAGATTTACAAACTTTGGTTAATTGCTGTGGAGACGAAGGAGACGCTCTAGGATTCAGTTTTAGCGCAACTAAATCAGGTGTGATGATTTTTAACGATACAACTGATCAGGTGCTTACAATACAAGGCCACGAAATACCCAAAGTGGCCGAATACAAATACCTCGGGATATGGCTAAACGAAGGGCAGATATACACGGAAAAGCATGAACAGGCTCTTAGGGCAAAAGGACGAAGAGACGCCGGGATAATGAAACATAGGGCATTATGGGGGTACAACAAATATGAAGTACTAAGAGGTATTTGGAAAGGAATAATGGTGCCGGGACTTACTTTCGGCAATGCGGTTCTGTGCTTAAGGGCAGAAGTTCAGTCGAGATTAGACGTAAATCAGAGAGCTGTTGGAAGATTAGCACTAGGTGCCCACGGCAAAACCACAAACGAGGCAGTACAAGGGGATATGGGCTGGGCATCATTCGAGGCACGGGAAGCTAAGAGTAAAATACTATATGAAGAACGCCTGAGGAAATTGGACGATAACAGATGGGCAGCTAAGGTATTTAAATATTTATACAGAAAGAACGTTGACTCACAGTGGCGGAAAAGAACTAGAAAACTAACCAGTAAGTATGCCGGTCATGAGGACGGAGAAAGAAAGAGCATTAAACGACAGGTTAAAAACGCGGAAGTTAAAAATTGGATGAATTCAATGGAAAAGAAACATAGTGTAGAACTATATCGATTCTGGAAAAGGCAGATCAGGAAAGAATTTTTCTATGATAACTCAAGAGGCAGTGCCCTACTTTTTGAAGCTAGATCAGGGTGTCTTAGAACGCGCAGCTACAAAAAGAAATTTAACGAAGAAGATGACACATGTGCAGTGTGTGGTAGATCTGTGGAAACAATTGAACACCTCATAATCAAATGTGATGGTATCCATCCGGATGTCGATGCAGGCACAGTCACTCTTTCTGAGGCCCTAGGGTTTAAAGATAACAATGGTCATGTAAATAAATCTGCAGTGGAAGTCAGCAAAAAGCGATTGGAGGATTGGTGGCTGAAAAGCAGAGATGTGGCATAAGGTTAGAATAGTAGGAAACCGTAGGCAAAGTTGATGGAGAATCTTAATGAGAATTGCCAACACAGTAAACAAAAAAAATAATAAAGAAAGAAAAGCTGAGCATGGTGGCAATTGCCACCACCCCGTTTCAAAGGGGGCGCTCCTATCCATCCATCCATCCATCCAAAGGTCTCTGAGGAGCGTTCGGCAAGTTCGGAGGAGCGTCGCGCCCGCTGCCGCCGAGTGGAGAGAGGGCGATGAAGAGCGAGAAACGCGGTTGCGCGCACATGCAGATGCCAGGAGGCGAAGAATGAACACATGCCTTCGCAAGTCTACTAGCTTTCATCATCTTCATAAGCCTGACTACACCAACTGCAGAGCAAATGTCTCTCGCATGTCTCTCCGATTAACCATGACCTTTGCCAGCTGCGGCCACCGTATCCCCGCAAACTTCAATCTCATCCGCCCTCCTAACTTCCTGCCGCCCCCTGCTGTACTTGCCTTCTCTTGGAAAGAAGAATCTGCACTCGTCTTTTTTACCGCGGGAACTCGATCTACGCGTTCCCTGCATTCTTAGAAACTTCGAAATTGTCTTGTGCGCCCGATTTCCCTAATTTAAATCGGATTAAACGTCCCGGCTCCCGACTTTTTTTGAACTGACCGCTGACGGTAGGAGGATTCAAGCAACCTTTCAGCCAGTCCCGTGGCGGCTTGTTTCTCTGCCATCGGCGGACTGATACGTAGAGAACGGCGAAAGCAGAGTCCACGCGTATTTTTATTTCCGTGTGCCTAATTTGCAGCTATGTAGTCTCTAAATGGATCTATTTATTCTCGGAAACCTAAAAAACCAAATAAAAGCGAAGGCACCACGCGACTGCCTGAAAGGTACTCCATGCGTTAGTTGACTCCTTCAGCGGTGAGTCCGAAAAATGGCGGGAGCCGGGGCGTTTAATCCGATTTAAATTAGGGAAATCGACCGCACAGGAGAACTTTAATTCGCAGTTTCTAAGAATGCTCGGAACGTGTAGATCGAGTTCCCGCAGTAAAAAGACGAGTTCAGATGCCTCTTTAGTGCACCTCTAAGGACCAGCGGTTATTTTGCCTTCGCATTAGATGCCCTGCCAAGCCCATTTCTTCCTCTTGATTAGGATGTCGTTAAACTGCGTTTGTTCGCTCACCCACTCTGCCCGCTTCTCCCACTCTGCCCGCTTCCGCTTCCGTTACCCCTATCATTTTTCTTTCCATAGCTAGCTGCGTTGTCCTTAACTTAAACTGAACCCTTTTCGTTAGCATCCACGAAGTCTGCCCCATAGGTGAGTGCCGGTAAGATACAGCTGTTGTATACTTTCCTCTTGACGGATATCGGTAAAGAGCCATTCATGATCTGAGAGAACCTCGGTTTAAGTATACATTAAAACCCTACCATTTTTTTTCATGCACTAACTGCGTCCACGTCTGGTTCATCGTCGTACGGATTCATGCGTGCCCGAGGACCGAATTCCGTCTACAACCTCCTTTCTTTGCGAATGTACCGTTCAAAGCTGCCACGCGTTCGAATTTGGGTTTGCATGCACAGGTGCCTGCGTGCTCTTGGTTTTGGACGACGGCACCCAAAGCACAGCACGAGAGGCAGTTTGACACGCAGCATTTGAAAGGAGCTATCTGAAGATATTTTAAAGGAGATGCAGCACGCACCAGGGAGATATTTATATTTGTTTTACTTTATACTTTGTCATTTCGCGTTTTTGCACGCGTGAGAACGTCGCACCTTTTACGCGCACCTCAAAGGCAAAATGGCGTCTCCGTCTTAAGGCGAGCGTTTGTCACCTTCTGGCTCTTCCGTCCACTCGCCACAGGTGCTTGTAACGAATTTCACCAACAAGTGGCTGTATAAGCACACGAAGCAAATGGTATGCAACGTGTATGCTGCGACGACGCGTGTCCATCCGGAGCTCTCCACCATCGCCGTGCACAAAGAGTGAGCCAGCTGACCGGCATGAGCGTGCGTGCCATGAGCAGGATGAAAACAGAGACCCTTCGAGGGCTGTTGACACCTCCAAAGTGGAGAAGACCTCGTTTCGTGCTGGGCAGAAGCTATGAGAAAACTAGGACAAAATTGCAGCTGTATGACAGCTTCATGCTTGGTGCCTTGAGACGCAAGGTGTATCAATACTTCCTGCGTAACGAGCTGCCTACGTCGGCGAAAATCTCTAAGGATGTGTCTGCTGACCCCGACATATGCCTGGTGTTAGTGAAAGGACTGTGCGCAGGCTGCTAAACGACATTGGCTTCGCTTTCAGAAAGAGGAAACGGAACTGTGCACTCCCGACAAGTCAGGACATTGTCGTGTGGAGCAGAAAATACCTGCGGGCCATGCGGCAGATACGGAAGCAAAGAAGGTATATGTTCACCAAACGCTCTTTATTACGCGTCATTCTGTGTAATATGGCAGGGCTGAAGTAGCGTCTTAGAACGACAGCGCTTTGAGGCACCTTTAGCGCAACGCTAAAAAGCTTGTTATTTTTTAAGGCGGAAGCCTTTAATGTCTCATCGCTGTAAGCAGCAGTTGTCGACAGAAAATGTCACGCTTTTCAATTGGTGGAAACGGTCGTGACGTCACAGTGCGCGAATTTCAAACGGGGCCAATTGTACTTTGGCTAGTAACCATGCAACCAATTGAAGGGATCGTATAGTGATGCTCCAAGTAAGTGGAACTGAGCTTAGTTAATTGATTAATTACCCAATTAGCCTAATTAGCTTTACTAGTCAGGCCATATAAATAAATAAAACCGATTAAGAAATTGGTCGAGCTCAGGAATCGAACCCCGGTCTTCGGCGTGAGAGACGAGCATGCTATCCACTCCGCCATGCCAGCTCGATGGTTTGGAATGAACAAAGGCGCGTTTAGTGAATACGGTGTCTTCACTCACTCTCAACCTCCTCCATTCCCTTCCGGCGAGGTTTAGGTGTCCACCAACAAATGAGAGACAGATACATTTCCTTTCCTCAAAAACCAATTTACCGACGAGCGAGGCGTAGAACCGAATGGGCGATGGCGTTCTATGGACTCCTTGGCAGCGTTGCAAGACGCTGTCGCGTTCCACTCTTAGGGGCGAAGCTTAACATCTTAACCACACATCAGTGACCACACTTTAGGTCAAAAAAGTGCCCCCCCCCCTGAATTTTGTGAGACAGTTACTGCGTAATTTCCTTTCCTCAAATACAATTTTCATTTTCTTCATTACGGCTCCTCTTTATCTATCTTCTTTCACTCCCAATTCCTCCCTTCCTCTACGGTGCGGTTCAGGTGTCCACCGAGATGACAGAGAATTACTGCACCATTTCCTTTCCTCAAAAAGCGTTGCTTTCAAAGGGTAAGGCATCGCGCCGAACGGGTGGTGGCGTTCCGTGGACTCACTGGCAGCGCTACAACGCGCTGTCGCGTTCCACTCCTAAAGGCGAAGCTTAAGCGTCATTAATTAGCAGTTAATTAGTATTCAGGCATTAATCAGTAATTAACCATTAATTAGTGATTTGTCATCACTTTGTAATTAGTACTCAATTATATGTGACGCCACCAGTGCCACAGAAACAGCGAAGGTGGTGCGGAAAACGCTTCCGCCTCTACCCACTTTAGACAGTCAAAGTGCCCCCTGAATTTTTCTTTGAACTGTCTGCTATTTGCGTCTTGCGACGATGACAATCTTTAAAGATGCAACTCCTTAACTGGCTCACGATCGCGGAATGTGACCGTCCGTCATCGGCGTCGATCACACTGGTGGTACCAAACATCGTAGAGGCTCAATTATCCTTGAACCATGTTTCTCGCCATGTTTCTCGAATTGGAGAGACATCGGAGAGGCCTTTGCCCTGCAGTGGGTGTAGTCAGGCTGATGATGATGATGATGTTTCTCGAGCGTCTGACCGCCGAAGCAACGTGACGGCGTTAGCAACAGCCCTCACCATAGGCGGACGCCACCGCCTTGTACCTCAAAGCGCGATTGAGGTGTCCATTGACCTGGGGAGCCAGTTATGTGCCCTTCCGTCAAGCAAGCACTTCGCGAAAGATATCAGAGCCACACCACCGGAATCATAGTCATGAGCATGACTCAGCAAAAATGACAGCGATGTCATACGGCTTTCGCCTTTGCCTCTCAGGTGATAGCTAAGCACACCTGGAATTTTTCTGGATTGGGAGCCTTTCGCTTACTTGTGCGTTATGAAAGGAACAGCAATGTCAAATGTGCATTTTTTTCATTGCAGGTCTGTGTACTTCTTAGATGAGACATGGGTAACCACAGGACACACAAAAGAAAAGGTGTGGGAAGATACCCATGTTGTGACACCGGAACACGCTTTCCAGAAAGGAACAACGACGGGTCTTCGAGCACCATCTGGCAAGGGTGGTCGCCTCATTGTGCCCCACGCAGGCAGCGAGAAGGGCTTCGTGAATGGAGCGCGCCTCGTCTTTCGTGCAAAGAATGCTGTAGGCGATTACCGTTCAGAAATGGATGGTCACCGTTTTGAGAAGTGGTTTATTGAACAGTTATTGCCGAACACCGAACCGGCAAGTGTTATTGTCATAGACAATGCCAGTTATCACAGCGTTCAGCTTGAAAAGGTGCCATCTTCATCGACTATAAAAGGTGATATTCAGTCGTGGTTGCGAAGCAGGGGCATCCCTTTTTATACTGAGCAGCTAAAGGCTGAGCTGCTAGAGCTTGTGAATGAGCATAAACGCAAGTATGCCGCCGCGGTGGCTCAGTGGCTATGGTGCTCGGCTGCTGGCCCGAAAGACGCGGGTTCGATCCCGGCCGCGGCGGTTGAATTTCTTTGGAGGAGAAATTCGAGGCCCGTGTACTGTGCGATGTCAGTGCACGTTAAAGAACCCCAGGTGGTCGAAATTTCCGGAGCCCTCCACTACGGCGTCTCTCATAGCCTCGGTCGCTTTGGGACGTTAAACCCCATAAACCAAACCAAACCATAAACGCAAGTATGCCGGCTACAAAATTGGCACCCTTGCCAAGCTGTTAATGATGTTTTAAGGTTGCCGCCGTATCACAGTGAATTTAATCCCACAGAGCTAATTTGGAGCCAAGTGAAAAGATACGTGGCCTCAAATAACGCAACATTTAAGCTTGACGACGCGTATAAAAGCTTTCGCATGCAGACATTGACTTGGTAAGCGAAGAAAACTGGAGGTGGGTCTGCACTTATGTAGAAAGAACAGAAAACGAATCATGGTACAGAGATGGCGAAATGGACGATATTATGCAGAGCCTAATAATCGAGCTTGGCTCAGACTCGAGCACAAGCTCCGAAGGTTGTGGAAGTGAGACAAGTGCTGGGGAAGAAATACTCTAAGTGTTTCTTTTCTTTTGTTTCTGTTCTATTTGGCAAAAGGCGTTTATAACAAACGGGATTTTTTTTCTGATTTTCACAGCACCTGTTTTCGTGTTCTCATTTTTGTCGGTATTTGTTGTCTTGTTTATTGTGCTGTAGCTCATATTCATGATCCTCGGGTGTGCCTCGTAAAAATATTGTGTGCTGCTTCCTGGAGGCGTCAAGAATAAAAAAAAAGTGCATTGAAGCTTTTGAAACATTACTCAGAAACTCTTCATTTTGTCATCAGCCGATTCTAACAGCACGACATTATTTGATATTATTTCATATAATGTGACTATATCAGCTGCAACTCTGACAAAACGGACATACCTTACTGAAACAACGCGAAATATAAAGCCGCGGCATGCGCCACATAATCGTGAACATCTGTACGACATGACCATTTCTTGCTCTGCAATGTTCCCAAGTTAACCTCGATACCAACAAAATGTCTGTTCAGCCAGAGGCCTACGGCGCCAGTAGCTAATTTCCCCCTACCGTGCCCGTCTGAAGTCGGGAGGGGTTGACAATGACGACAGCGGGTCGTGCGCTTCGCACGCTGTCCTGGGCCGCGGGAAACGGGGGCCAAGGGGCCGACGACCGTCTCCCATCGAAAAGAGATTAGCACTCAAGGGGTGGGGGTCAGTGGGGTCGGCGACTTCTTAAACCCCGACTGTCTAGCTGAGCAGTGTACTTTACTGGCGCATCTAGGGTCGGGCTCTGGCGAGCACTGGGCTCCGCCCACTTGTATGTACAGTGCCATCGCGGCAGTATTGGTTGAAATTGGGCGAGAGCAGATTTGATAAAGCTCCGCCCAATTATCGAAGGTATTAAAACCCGCTGCGAGCAAAGAGCAGGAGGAGCGCGCCGCCTCGGCCGCTTTTCTACAGCCCTTCTTTTAAAAGCCTTTTTTTAAACCGCCTTTTTCTCCAAGTTCTTGTATTCAGTCCCGTCTTCAATAAACAACTTTTGCTTCTCAAGAAGTTTGGAGTTGCTGCCCCAACCGGCAACGTGTCGCCGGAAGAGCGTACGAAGTCGTGAAGTGCTTTACGATCATCGGCCAACGTGCTATCGTTATTCGTCGCCATCGACGAACGTCCGACCAGACCAAACCGGCCAATCCGACGAGGATCAGGAGGAGAAAGTTAACTGGTGCCATGAGGAGGACCAAAGTTTCAAGTTGTGCCGTAACCAGGATGATCAGCGCTTCAAGTTAACTATGTCTGACGTCGTTGATTCGCTATTAGAAATCCAATCCTTACTCAATAGACGATATGCGTGAAATGCGCAGCGCCATCTCTCGGCGCTCCGAGAACTAAGTCCTCCATGTTGGTTCGGTACAGAAAACGAAACCGCTGCCCAGCGTTGGGTTAAAACGGCTGCGCTTCGTTTGAAAAGTAAAATGCCGATGCAGTGTTGCGCTGCCCTCTCCACTGTGAAAAGACACTACGATGCGTGCCAGAACTAGGTGCGTGCCAGCTTTTCGCTTTTCTATTTTTTTAATCCGTCCCAACGTTTTAGTAACACAAAACGCCATGCGAGGTATCATGTGTCAGCACGTGGATCAGTGCGCAGCTTTCGCTTTCTGCGCTGATTTTTGACAAAGCTTTCGAGGTGATTTGCGTTTAAATTAAGATAGGGACCACAGCCTTTGTTGTCTCTGATCAAAATTAGGAGCCGATTTCGTGCATTTATCAGCTCTCCGGTCGGGCGTGAATATATATAGACGCATACTTGAACAACGTAATAGAGAAGGTAATTTTTTTGAGCGGGCCAATCGCTCGTGCCGTGGCGAAATAAGTTCACTCGAAGAACCATATGCCGATTACTGCTTAGTTTGCTACGTGTTCAGTTAAGTTTTTCCCGTGTTCAATTAGTTCTAGAAGGGCGAGCAAACTCTCTGGACCATACGCATATGTTATGCGCGTTAAGGAGTCTTTGTGAAGCAATACACCTTGCGTATAAAAACTGAGGTGCGAATGCTTTCCTGGAACAATATTTCAGGAACCGAAACGTAGAGATCACTGGCCTGCCGGTAACCGAGAAGGAAAACCTTCCTGAGGTTATTGAGAGGATCGGGGAAGTTTTGAATGTACCCGTGACATCCGACGACATTGAAGTGTGCCACCGTGTGCCTACTAAAAACTCTTCGTGCCAGAACATAGTGCTACAGTTTCAGAAACGCTCAAAACGCGACGCCTTCCTTGAAAAAGCCAGAAAACAAAGAATTACCGCAAGCGATCTTGGGCACCCTGATGGAGATGCAAATCCTGTCTATATAAATGAGCACCTGTGCCCTTCACTCAAGAAGCTGATGGGACTCACTGTTGCTCGTAAGAAAGATAAGCAATGGAAGTTTGCGTGGACGAGGAATGGCCGCATATTTGCTAAGAAGGATGTAGCTTTGTCAGTGGTCCGGATCGATTGCGTCAATGACCTGGAAAAGATAGCCTGAAGATTTCGTGCGCCTACTGAGATTTCCATTTTGATTAGGCATGACTTCCCAGTTCTTTCTACCTGCAGATATCAATAGCCTTTTTGCAAAAAACAAAAAAGTAACGTCATTCTTTCATCTTAACGCACAATCTCTGCGCAGTAAAGAAGATGAAATAATCGCATTTCTTGGCTTGTTTGATTTCGAGTTTGACATAATATTTTTCACTGAGACCTGGTACCGAACTGATCATGAAGCCCTTATCATGCCGCATTATAACTCATACGTGCTAAACCGCCCAAATAAAAAAGGCGGTGGAGTAATGATAGCTGCAAAGGAATCCGTTCGGTGTTCAGTTCTTCCTGACTTTACTAAATCCTGTGAAGATTTTGAAATACTTTCTCTAAAGGCTGGGCAGAACATTTTTTCTGTTTTGTACATACCTCCATGTGGTAGCATCCCAAACTTTCTTTCATTTCTTGACACTTTTTTAACATGGATAACAGAAAACAGATTTTACTTAGTCCTTGGCGGCGACATCAACATAGACTTTTCTACACCCTCAACTCAGCAGCGTCAAATAAATAACCTGTTAGACTGTAACGGTTTCATTAATGCCATCATTGATCCAACGCGCCTGTCCACATCGACCGCAACTTCAATAGATGCTTTCATTACAAATTTGCATGACAATTCAATCGTGTCTGGCGTTATCTCTGGCCAAGTTTGTGATCACCTACCAATTTTTTACTTCATAGATAGTCGTATAACAAAGTCCAATAAAACTACTCAACAACAGCGACAGTTAGTGAATAATGATACCTTGACACACTTTCGGTCTAGACTTGAGCAAATAGACTGGAGTCCAGTTTATGAGGTTACAGATCCTGACAAAGCATATGATATATTTATAAGCATCATAAAACCGGTATATATTGAATGCTTCCCATATCGAAGCACCAGAAAACCAAAGAGTGCTCGCAAGCCATGGATAAACAAAGAATGTTTAAAGATGATAAAACACAAAAACTACCTTTATAATTGTTTCATTAAGAATAGAAGCACTGATGACTTTCTTATATTTAAGGCGTACAGAAACAAGGCGACATCATTTCTGCGTCAGGCAAAGAAAGAGTACTTCCATAGTCTATTCAACAAGGATGTTCTGAAGCGAAGTGATAAAGTATGGAAACAACTTAATACCATTATTAACCCATCCAAGAGCATTAATGAACTGGAAGTCATGATAGATGATGAGACGTTATCAGGAAAAAAGCTGGCTGATTCTTTTAACGATTTCTTTGTGTCTGTTGCGCATACTATTCATGACCCTACTTGCATGAGATATCTTGGTCAATCGAACTCGTTTATCGCTTTCCTCGCTCCAACAGACCAAAACGAGATTATGCGATGCTTTAATAGCCTCAAAAATAGCAAGTCGAAGGACGTGGATGGGTTCCAGATCCAACCGTTCAAACATGTAATTGATGTCCTTTGTCCTATGTTAGACCATGTCTTTAACTGCTGTTTCGCCCAGGGCACCTTTCCTAGTAGAATGCAAACTGCGAGGGTCATCGTAATTCATAAAGGAGGGGATACTAACAATTTATCCAATTACCGTCCGATATCTATACTCCCGTTATTTTCCAAATGTTTAGAAAAGCTGTTACATAGCAGGATTCTAGGTTTTTGCGAAAAGCATAAGTTGATCACACCCAGTCAGCATGGATTTAGGAAATTACACTCCACTGAGACCGCTCTTCTTACACAGAAGGAGCTGATTTTAGAATCTTTCGAACACAAAGAACTAACACTAGGCATTTTTATAGATTTTTCTAAGGCATTCGATCGCGTTAATCACGAAACCTTATTACTAAAACTAGACAGATATGGCTTCCGAGGTTGTTTTTATAGTATCATTAAATCATATTTAGAGGCCCGATTTCAGCAGGTTGTGATTGATAACACACTATCTGACCCCAAGCATATTGCTGCCGGCGTACCCCAGGGTAGCATACTCGGACCGCTACTTTTTAATCTCTACATTAATGATATTGTAAACATTGACCCTAACACAACTTTTGTTATCTACGCTGATGACACCAGCCTATTTTTCAGGGCACCATGTGTATCGAGTCTGGAAGTAAATGCTACGAGGTGCCTATGTTCGCTACACCACTGGTCACTTTCCAATTCGCTGAATATCAATATAAGCAAAACAAAAGCTGTGCTTTTTAGACCCCGTAATAAGTCTGTTTCTGAGTTAACGTTATCACTCGGTTCATCAAAAATACACGTCTCCTCTTCCGTTAAAAGCCTTGGTGTCACATTCCACGAGAACTTATCTTGGGATGTTCATGTTGATAATACAGCCGCCAAAATTTCAAGAGTAGTAGGTATCCTCTCCAAGTTTCGGTACTACTTTCCACAATGCATAAAAAAACTTTTGTACGACTCTTTGTTCACCAGTGTTATAACTTATTGTTTCTTAGTCTGGGGTACAACCACTGTCTCCAATATTACAAAACTCCATGTACTACAGAAAAAAGCAGTTCGTGCAATTAACAACATTCCAAATGATGCACACACCAAACCTGTCTTTGAGGCATTACACATTGTACCTATTGTGCAATTGTACTCTGTCCTGCTGCGCAAAAAGTACACATCAAATATTAATCAAGAAACTGCATTCCTCGCTGATTTGTCTAGACTAACATGCAGAGAACGCCCCTACAATACGCGCATCGGAGACAACTGGTATTTACCGCGAACGCGAACTAACTACGGCAGACAAATGCTGTCCTACAATATCCCGTCCATTTTAAACAATTTGTGAAAAACTGTCATTAGTGAAGAGTAACAGCATATAGTTTCTTTCTTTAGTGTACTAACTCAGCCTGCTTTTATGCCTTCCCTCTTTACGTGATATGTTTGATGGTTATGTGTTTTTTGATGCCCTGAACGTGTTCATTTTCGATACAATGTGCTTTTGTTTTAAATATGTCACAGGCATAACATATAATGTACCGTTGTGTGATTGTGAGTTTTTGTGCACAATGTAGTTGCTGTAGGGGGCGGGGACCTCCGTCAAGCCTCTATAGGCTTTTTGTCCCCGCTCCCCACATCCTTGATGTGAAAATAAACCTGATTGATTGATTGATTGATTGATTGATTGATTGATTGATTGATTGATTGATTGATTGATTGATTGATTGATTGATTGATTTATTTATTTCTTGAGGATTCCTATACATTCGATATCTGCGGCGACGAAAATCTAAAAAGAAGCGAATAATATTTCTAAGCTAGAAAGTATGTGCAACAGTGTTCTGAAAACGCTTCAGGCCATCAGATTTTACTATCGTTGTGGCAAGCCCCAACAGCTTGCTTCGCAACAAAGCCATTTGTCCAAGTTTAGGAGTAAGCTAATTAAGTTTCAGAAGCAACCGAACATGCTAATTTCGCCCCTGCACACACAGCTTGACCAGCGTATCGAGTACGTGCATGCATCTACAACTGTAGCATCTTGCTTTCGCCAGGAAAGCAACCTGAAATTCATGATGTTTTATTTTTATCCCTTGAATGAGAGGAGTTATTCCTGAACGCAGCATGTTTTGGCGCGTTTACCGATTACCTAAATCAGAAAAGGACAGAAGAAAGTGGGATGAAAATATATTTCAAGCTTCTTTCATATCTTCCCATTTCCAACAAAAACGGGCAACGGCGACAATACACATGCACGACCATCTTTCCATAGACTCAGGCCATGATGGATTCAAGGGGGTGGGGGGAGGAGAGATATCTCTTTTCCAAGCGAAAAATTTTGCATAGGAAAACCGTGCTGAACAAGGAAAAACCGTGCTGAAGTCCAAAAAATAGATAGGTTCAAATTGTACCACCCCTCCGAGAGTGCCCAACAAATCCGTCCCTGATCCAGGCTTACAGCATCGGTCGAAAATAAGCAAGCAAAATTTACAGCAAACGTTGCCTAAAAGTGATTGAGTACGAGTTTCAACGTCAATTGCGCTGATATTGTTTCATTTGATATTGGGTACGCTTACGCTTGTTAGACTATTAAAAATTAAAACGTGTAATTTTGAGTGAACGCTGCTGTTTCATATTGTTACTTTGGATGCAAATCTGGATACTCATCACGCCAATGCAACGAACCAAGGTAAACGGACTGCTTGGACGCACCTTTGGCGATTTCACGCGACCAGGCATCTTATGAGCGCACCTTACTTATTACTTCACTTAACAAACGCCTGTGCATCATTAATTTTAGGTAAAGTGACTCTTCGCGCAAAGAACATGGGTGCGCAAACACCCATTAGCATCTCATCCTATTTTGGCGCGAGTGCGATAACTATACATAGCTGTAAAGAGTACCTGTCTCATATGCCATTTCTTACTATCCCTCCTGTCTCTGTTTCACCCTTCGTATCGACTGCGCTACACCGCTTTCATTTCCATCGGGTGTAGATCACGCGTCTGATGAATACACGACAGTTTTTTTGGGTGGCGTCCATACTATTCTTCCCTTGCATTTATTTCTGTCATTAAACCACTACCACGTAATCCAATGACTTTTAAGCGGAAGACCAGACGCTGTTGGACGGCCGCCGCGATCACAGACAGGCAACTTCCACATGTACACTTGCTGCCAGCTCGCCGTGCACGTGATATACGATGAGTGAGGGTCGCAAAACTCGGCAGAACACCCCGGCAGTGCTTCAATACAGGGGCTGCTCTGAACTGCATAATGCTTTATCGTCACGCTTAGCTGGATTACAGCCGTGCAACTCGACCTCTGCGGGTAGTTGTGATGGACGCCATCATTGTATCCATGGGACTCACGATTCGGCTTCATCGAAGCGTAGCAGCTATAGTCGGAAAAGTTCAGCAGCGGACAGGCGGAGCTTCCTGCTGTTCGGCAGCGTCCATGCATAGGGCGCGTCCCGCACCGCATGAAACACGAGAGGACCGAGTTAGATGCTTGTCGCTTGTGGCTTGCGCGCTCAGCACTCGCCGTTCAACCGAGCCCAGGATCGGCCGCAACAGGCTCAGCGAGCCATGGGAAGAAAAATGATAGGTGTAACGTTAAGAGATCGGAAGCGGCCGGAGTGGGTGAGGGAACAAACGCGGGTTAATGACATCCTATAATCGAAGTCAAGAAGAAGAAATGGGCTTGGGCAGGGCATGTAATGCGAAGGCAAGATCGCTGCTCCTTAAGGGTAACGGAGTGGATTCCAAGAGAAGGCAAGCGTAGCAGGGGGCGGCAGAAAGACAGGTGGGTGGATGAGATTAAGAACTTTGCGGGGATACGGTGGCCGCAGCTGGCAGAGGACAGCGTTAATTGGGGAGACATGGGAGTGGCCTTTGCCCTGCAGTGGGCGTAGTCAGGCTGATGATGGTGCCTCATTAGACCTAACGGAGCGTGTTGGAGTAGTGAGAGCAAATGCATTTCAAGTTCGAGTGAAGTGGAGGGCTCATCATGCGCCGGTGCAGCGGCAGCAACGACGAGACAGCAGCTCTTATAAAAGTGCTCGTTCCTGGCTTGCGCGTCGCTGTCGTCGGCGTAACGGCCAGAGATGTACCAAAGCGAAAAGCACGGCGAATGATGAAAGTAGGGTCAAAGGAAGGGAGGGCGAGGATGAAAGGTGGAAGAGGGGATAGCGATGGAAGAAAGGCGGAAGCGCAAGATGGAAAGTGGAGAAGGAGGAAGGCAAGGCGGCGCAGGCGATAAGTGTCGCACTCACTTTGCGCCGGCTGTTACGTAATGACTTCCTAAACACGTTTGCAGTTAGCCGTCATGCTTAGAACGTGCACCGCAGCCACTTGCGCAAAGCGACTGCGGTGGAGAGTAAAATCAACCGCGAGAGTGCGGCCATCCAGCCAGAAAGTACAATGTGCACCTGCGCGCAGACAAGGGTTTAAAAAAACGACGCTGATGCCAGATGCAACAAAATCAAGCAATGAAAAATATGCAGAAATAAAGACGGGAGGTGAAACTAAACACGTCGAGGGAGGAGCAAAAATTCCGCTCCTGTAAAAATAAAATGTCGGTGCCCCTAGCGCGAGCGAAGTGCAGAACCTCTCTCTGTCTGTGGACCGAAATCTCTGAGCATTGAGGGAGAGGAAATGCACAGCCTCCATCATAATAGCCAGGAGAGCCGACATTTCGGCGTGAAAGCTACGAGGCCCCGCCATGTGCAGACTCTGACCCGTGAGGCAATTTTGCATTGGAAGGTTAACCCGTATCGTGGGGGCCTTCCGAGTCCGAAGAGGGGGGTGGGTGCGTTTGCACTCCATCATGCAGCTGCCCATGTCTATTCTTCCCGTCGCTTCGTCGGCGCCTGTGGCAACGCTCACCAGTTTCTGCGTGGCCGTGATGGTGCTAAAAACTGAAGCCGAGGAGGCTGGCAGGGTTTCTGATGGGATAGGCTGGCCTGCCGACGAGTGTAGGCCAGCGTCGTCCACACCGCCAGAAGACCTCAGCCGAAATGCTTGCTCATTCGGACGGCCTTCAGCCGTGACGCTGCACTATTCACGTTGCTCGCACGTCAGGTCGCCTGGTAGGCGAAGAAACGTGTCGCTGGCTCCATACATGTCGTCAGATATTATGCTCGAGTCTGCTGCCCTGCTCGAGCTGATGGAATGCCATATTTAACTGCCGCCGATGATGAACACTTTGCCCAGACGAAGAGAAGTCCTCTTGTCGAAACTTTGGCTAAGCACCTTGAGGCTCCCCATCTGTTGTTCACTTTGTTTTGTGTTGTCAAGAAACCCATGCCTTCTCTCTACCATGGATTCCTCTGGCGAGAGGCGCTTGTGCGGTGGTGGTAACCCTTGTAGGCCGAAGCAGTTATGTTGCACTATGTCCGTGTGCTGGGATAGGGCCTGACCTGGAGACGGGGATGCCGTTCCGTCTTCTGTAGAGTTGCCTGTTGATCCCGGAGCTCGGAAAATGTTCGTTCAAGTCACTCCAGCGTGGGCCGCTGGTTTTCAGATTGTTGTCGCTGGTTGTCGCTGGTTGTCGGAGGTTGACGTGGACCTCCGGCAAATGCGCGTTGGTAAACTGAAGAGGGTTGGGGATAAAACAGAGCCTTGCGGTGTGCCTCTGTACGGGGCGGGTAGGGTGTCTGTCCTGAGATCCCCTATTCCGATGGCGGCGTCTCTCAGGAAAGCCTTTATGTATTCGTGTGTTCGATTCCCACAATTAGTGGAGGCCAGGCTTTCGAGCATCAGTCGGTGACTGCCATTATCAAGAGCCCCCTTGAGAGCTAAGACAAGGAGAGCCTGTGGTATGACAGTTACTCAAGAAGTTCTGCCGGGTATGCTGCTGGGCTAGTTGGTTTTCGTCAGACACCATGAGTTGGGTTTCCCCTTCAGGTGGTGACGAGAGGAAACACTTGATGATGATGAATTGATGGTTCGGAGTCGCAAACAATCACATTACTCAATGGCTGGACAAGAAGGTTAACTATTTATTTACACAAAATAAACGAGAAGAAACAAGCAAGGAGAAAACTATTTACAACATGACTGAAACGTTATTACACGAAATCAGCCCCCCTTATCCGGGAGCGTTCCCTTTTAAGCTTTCTGTCTCCGCCCTTGGCGGGGACAGCAACCAATCAAATACTGGGGAAAGGATGCCAGCAAATCAAACACCGAAGGCTCCTCATACAATAAAAAAGGAAAGCTGTCGCTGAGGGGTCCAGCGTCCAGTGGCAACAAACACGAGAACGAGCGTTCTGGCGACGGCGCCGCCAGCAACAGCAGCGCAGCCACCGACGCGCGTCGCGCCGTGCGTCAGCGGTGCGTCCGTCGTGCGTCCGCGGTTCCATGCACTGTGCTGGAGGCTGGATGGCACCGCAGAAAGTTCAGCGAACTTAACACCATGGAATCACATAATACCCTCAAAGAGATGTGGGAAGCACAATGGTTTCTCACAATATCGGTACAAATGTAGTCAGGAAAACTGGCGCCACATTGATGTCAGCCTGTGCGGTGTATATATAGATGAACGACATGTAAATGGCGCTGCTCGGCTTGCTGTCTGCGTCCTACGGCCGCTTGATGACGTCACCCTATTTTCCGTGCCATCGCATACTCTTAACTCCAATCACCCAACGAGCCATGTTTCCGTCGTCTCAACTCTTCTGTCAAGGGCGGAGGTCACCTGCTTCTCGGAAAACTGGAGCAGAAAGGAAGAAGCTAGTCATGATCGCCAATCTGCCGAGGAATGGCTGCACCCGTAGCGTTATTCAGCGCGTGTGTCGTCGTCAGGCCCGAAGGACACACAGAACCGATTCCCAGTGAAGCTTCGCTCGCGCGGTCATACGTATGCGAAGGGTGTCACGCATTCTGCGAAAGCACAACACCGGCGTGGCCCGCACAAACGCCTGTAGATCAACTTTCTACAGAAGCCCAAAGATAGCCTCCCTAAAAAGATATTGCGCAGCACATCGGCGAAACAAATGAACTGGTTGGCACACAGTACACAAACTACTTCCGGGAAATGAACACCGAGTGTATCATGCGTCTTCGGTGCCCTGCGAATGCCTCATCGACCATTATCGCACCGCCTCCTTCGAGCCAGCAAGCTTGCTTTGCATGAGCACAGTTAGGGCCCTTCGTTTTCGAGTTTCAATTTTTTTTAAATAAAAATCAGGGGATAAAAATCGGGTGCTATTTCTTGAGGTTTAAGTCGCGTATAAATCGCGTTTTTCAAGAAATTGTTTCATTATTCGAGTTTTTTCAGGTTGTTTTGCCAATGAAAACAACCATTAGCGCTTGCTCCGATGCACTAACGTAAAAGGCTTCGTTTGGTTTGGTTCATAGGGTTTATCGTCCCAAAGCGATTCAGCTTGGCCCCTCGTAATTTGACTTGATAAAACTGGTTTGGTTTTATCTTAGTTTTGTGGTGTTTAACGCCCCAAAGCGACTCAGGATATGCGGGACTCCGTAGTGGAGGGCTGCGGATCATTTCGGCCCCCTGGGGTTCTTTAACGGGCACTGACATCGCACAGAACACGGGCCTCTAGCATTTCGCCTCTATCGAAATGAGACCGGCGCGGCCGGGATCGAACCCGCGTCTTTCGGGTCAGCAGCCGAGCACCATAACCACTGTGCCACCGCGGCGGCGTAAAAGGCTTCATTTGTGCTTATTGTTTCACGAAAATATATAAATATCGGCATTCACCAGGAAATCTGAAGACATAAAACTACGCAGGAGACAGGACACAGAAAAGATGCAGATACAGGACGCTCGTCCTGTCTGCATCTTTTCTGTGTCCTGTCTCCTGCGTAGTTTTATGTCTTCAGAATGCCTTACCAACTAGCCTCTCATCACACACTTCTAGGCTTCACCAGGAAAGACTTTATTCATTTTTTTAAGTTAACTGCTTATTTTCTCACGCACATTAATATCGTTATGCGTCTGCGGTACCTCCCTGCCTTTGTGTGTACATCGAAAAACATCCTTTCAACGTCACAACAGCCATTTAGTGTTGGCGTATGCCGCAGGCGTCGTTTGCATGGGCAGCGCTCGGTATGCAATGATGTTACTAATGCGTCGGGTCAAAAGTGGTCTTCTGCACGCTCGATTCAACAGGTATTCTTCTACGGATTACTATAGGTGAAGTCATGCTGCGATTAACAGGTGTTAAAAATGGCGTAAAACCATCTGTAATTACCAGAAAACACCTCTGTAGAATAGGTTCTAGATATCCGTTAGTTTTTCTGCTCTGTTCACAGCGTTTCGCGCCGGAGGAATAAATCTCGGGCTCGATTTTCCCGACCAGAAATCTTCGATTTTTACGAAATGTGATCGCAGTGTAAGAATCTGGTAAAATCGGGTTTTACCCGGAAACGAAGGGCTCTAACCATAACCTTTTAAGAAGCTTCACCTCAAATCATGGCATATATCAGAGCACAAAAACGATCAGGTCAGGTGACCACGAAGGCGAAGAGAAGGTGTTGTAGGAAGCAAGATCTCCCGCCTTGTGATCACTTCTGAAGGCGGTAGAAGAATATTCTTACACGGTGCTTCTGAAGAAGGGTCGGAGTCGGTCCCGAAACGTTGCGGCGCCTTTGGGCGGCAGAAAGAAGCGAAACGCGCGCGCCCTCCGCACTCCCGAGCGGGTGTCCTATAGTAGTGTGGATTTGTAGGGGACGAGAGCTTCTGAAAGGAAAATCCGAGCGACTCGACCAGCATCTGTCTGCTCGAATGATCCTAGGATATGTGTGTAGCAGTTCCTGTGATCGCTTTTGTACATAATGTAAATAAAGTCAGGTCTACATAAAAGAGAAGACGATGTGCATATCTATGGTGCGGTCGGGGGGAGGGGGGGGGGGGGGGACGTTGCGTTTGAGCCAGATGTTGCGTTTGCGCCGAATTTCCTGCGCATTTCATCCGCTGTGTTTCGGCTTTGTATTTTAAAAAAAGCCCTCGCGCTAAAGAGCAGAGACCGCCGCTTTTTTTTTTTCCTTTTTAAAAACTGATATGACATCGTCTCCTTCGTGGCTACAAACTCGCCTTTGGTCCTAAAGACATGTGCCTAGTGAAAAGATAATTAGCACAGTTAGTTAATTAGCTGGTTATTAACGTTGCTTTTAAAGTTACTGTCGTCCACTTGTCTGAAGGATTGTTCCTGAACAGATTTTATTACTTTTTCGTCCACTCTCCTTTTACAAAATTCTGACAAAGTATTAGTTGACATCTGCAAGCGCATGCACCGAGCGCTTCGCTAAAAGAATCGAACTAACAACGGCAAAGAACTTTGGTTTGGGTTATGGTACGTGGTTTTTGAACGGAAACAGGTGAGCGCAAACGAAAGGCACACAGTGTAGAAGCGATTACCTCAAATTTGAGCTCACCTCTTTCCGTTGATAATGGCAAGGGCATGCTCGAAAATAGCGGTATTTTCCCCGACTTATGCAGACATCTTTCGAGGCTTAGCGGACGTCGATTACGAAAGTGCTAAGGGTTATTCAAAAACACTGAAAGCCGTTCTGACGGTCGTTCAAAGGGGCCCGCGGAAACAAATGGCAAGTGATATAGCACTACCATATGGTGTCACAGTTTTTCCCTTCCGCATGCAGCGAACAGCGCAGACTCCACGACGGACAGCGTACACAGTGGTAGAACAGCATCTGGGGCTAGTTAGTTTTGTATCTTCATAAGAGCAGCGCAGAAACAAAGACGACGGCCAGGGGCGCCTTTCACTCGTCCTTCGTCTTCTTTTTTTCTGCGCTGTTCACCCGAAGATGAAGCAGGCTGCGGTAATTATAAAAAGTTGAACAGTGCTTGCTGCTAAATATTGGGCTTGGGCTTGCTTTAAAATACTCACACGCACAAAGTTCTGCTGCACAGTGCACGCAATGACACGTGCGGCCCAGCCAGCCGAGCGTGTCGCTTGGCGCCAAGATTCCACGCGAGAGCTCATGCTTTGTTGTACACCCAGCGAATTTAAATGACTGACGCCTGCAGGGCGCAACGTGTCTAATCTGTCTTGACTGAAACCAGTACTTGTGTACACGTGAGTGTTGCCGAGTACCAGAGGAAACATGAAATCTCCTAGTCACTCTTCCCGGAGTCAACATCCTATACCGTCTCAACTCGCTTTTCATTGCCTTCTTTGGTAATATCGCAGTGCTTCGGTGTCCATTAAACTATGCATGTGCGGTCACCTCAGTCACAATCCCTGTTTGTTGTTTCAAAAACGCAGCTCACCGCAGATATCACTGCATATGCGAAAAGACCAGGATGCAGCGTTTTGCTGCATTCTGTTATGGTGGACGGAAACTTGCAAATAATGCAAATCGCGCCGTCTGTAGAACGAAAGAACAGCAAAGTTTCGGGCCTTGATTTTAGTTCTTCGCTAGCGCACTGCACTCGTCGGGAGATATAACCAAGGCGGACAGCCCATTAGCCAGGGCGGAGATAGACGTACTCAGTGGCCCACAGTCACAGTGTTCCTCCCGCAGCTCCCGCTTCTGAGTTCTCTTCTCCATAAAAGCTCTCGCGCGACGATCTGGCCGTTTCTGCCCGTTTCGTCGCACGGATTCACCACTTCCCCCCGAGCGACCGGAGCCAGTGTGAAGCGCTCACCAGTGACTTGTCCATGGCTCTGTTGGTGGCGTCGCGCGATGCGTTGAGCGTTGCCCGAGGGCCCGTCCACTGGCGGCCCTCTTTTATGTCGCGGAAGGCAAAGCGCCGTCGGCGTGAATGTTCTTTTTACTTTAGCAAGAGGAAGCTAGAGGCGCGTCCGCGACGTCGCCGCCTGGAACTGCGTCGCGGTCCTCTGCTCGGGACCGCTCAAGTGTGGAGGGTCGCGTGGACGACGCTGGCCGTTCGTCGCTCAGCTTTCTTAGCGCTGCTGGTCACTCTCTCCGGCGCGATTCCGGTCCACTGCTTGCGACGTCGCCGCCCACACTTACCGACGCCGGCCGCACGCCTTATCGAGCACCTCTCAGAGAGCGTTCTGAGGCGCCCGCGTCCAGCCGCTCAGGCACCGGCGCAGCTGTAATTCCGGGGAACCTATCCAGCACCGCTGCAGATGTGGCTTCTTTACACAATAGTCCACGAGTGTCGCACCCCGCGCCTGTTCGTAGGCGCACTGGCCTTGTCAGGTCAATGGCAAGAGCACATACACCGCCTATTCAAAACCCAGATATATAGTCTTTGTGGCCACTTCACGGAGGCTACCATTCGGAGGCGCTAGCTGTGAGTGTCAAATAAAAACTACAAATAAAATTTTTAAAAATGTGCTGCTTTTTAGCTTCTAATTTATCTCTCGGACAGTAATATCTAAATGGATTTTTGTTACTACGTATCTGTTCGACAGAGTTTGTTGCCAGGCGCTAGCTTGCTGCCAGGCGCTAGCGCGTTTATCAACCATCTCGAAGTTTGTAACTTGAACACTGTTTACGTTACCGCCAACAGTAGCGATAGCTCCCAATGGACATTAAAAATGCCATGAACGTCCTGTGGAAGTTCAGGACGTCCGCAGGACGTCGAAGGGAGTTCCAATGCTCTTTGGGAGTCTGCTAAACATCCGAATTATGGCTCAATCATACCGCAGGATTTTAATATGTTAACCCTGTTTCTCAAGTGGTATGATCAAAGCTCTGCACCAATGCAGCGTGGCTGCAGTGCATAGGGTGGCAGAGGAGCACAGAGCGTGCGAATTAAAACACCATGCATACCCGTGCTCCCCTACTACAACGCGGCAAGACGACCAAGTATACCAGCAATCAAAGCACAACATTCTACTCCCCCTCCCCCTTTATATTTCTAATTAGACGGGTTAGCAATGGGGATAGCGGTGTAAGAGAATGTTAGAAGAAGGAGTGCAAACCTTTGCTAAGAAACCCGCGAAGTGATTCTCGACGAGGAAGAGCTCGACGGCAACTAGATGCTGTGAGTATATCAGGAATTCGGAGGACTGAGAATTGGAGGTCTCTTGTGATATATGTTGAAACCACTGGTGTTCGATCCGTAGAACTCGCATGAATCGCTCTGTATCCTGGGAGGGTGCTTTCGCCTCTGGTTTCCTGGAGTAGGTGACCAGAGGGGGTGGGGGTTGGGGAAGAGTGAGAAGATGCTGGGAAAGGGGCGTACGTGCCGGGCGGATGCATCGGCAGTTCCATTGGAGAAAGCTATGGAATGGGCGGCGTGTCATAGTCTGATATGTCCTCGGGGTGGGGGCTGTGAGGATGGCCACAGAGTTTTTTCTTTTTAAGGAGTCGGGAGTCAGATGGGGAGGAGAGGGGTGTAAGTGTATGTTGAATTTGTTCTATGAATTCCGCCTACCCCTACCCCTATAGGCCATTGAGGCACGCTCTTTTGACTGGGTTAAGAAAGACCTTGTACGCCTTGCGGTGTATCACAAGGTCTAGTATACCCATGTATGCTAATGAGTGAGAAAGGATGTTCCAATAAAAGTGTCACACCACCACCACCACCACCTTCCATGGCGAGTACGTGTCCGCCTGTTCTATGGGCAAGCGCGCCTTATATACCCTCCTTTCAAATGCGCACTGCGCACGGCTGCGCCGAAAGATCAAACGGTGGCGAGGAGGAGAAGCGGCGGCGCACATGCGCAGTAGCCTGCGCCGTGCTTGACGTCAGTCTGGGGGATGCGTGACGTCAGTCCGGGGGATACGCGTGTCACGCGAAGCGCGGTGCTGGCGAGCCTAGTGAAGCTTTTCGCTTCAAAATACTGAGGCGCAATGACGACAACATGAGAAAGAAAAAGAGAACACATGGGCATGTTGTCATTGTCGCAGTATTTTCAGTCACGCACCTCCTCGCCCCACAGGCCGTCATTCTAAAATATTTGCTACCAACTGTCACAGTTCTTAACGCAAATTATGTTGCCTGCGCGCTCCAACTATTTCAGCCGCTGATCACTGGCCACGGTTTCGAACCCGACTTTCAATGAAGGCGAAGCGCAAAAGGCGCCCGTGTGCTGTAGGATATCAGTGCACGTTAAAGGTGCACTGAAGAGGATTCTGAACTTGTCTTTTTGCCGCGGGAACTCGATCTACACGTTCCTAGCATTCTTAGAAACTGCGACTTATTGCCCTCTGTGGCCGATTTCCCTAATTAAATCGAATTAACGTCCGGCTCCCGCCTTTATTTTTTGAATTCTCCGCGTACGGTGGGCGGAGTCGACCAACGCGTGAAGTGCCTTTCCGTGGAGGCTCTGCTTTCGCTTTATTTTGTTTTTTAGGTTTCCAAGAATAAATAGTTTCATTCGCAGATAATATAGCCGCAAAATAAGCCCGAAGAAATAAAAATACGCGCGGACTATTTGCTACTACGGACTACTACGTATTACTCTGCCGATGGCAGAGCAGCAAGCCGCCACGGGACTGGGTGAAAGGCGCTCCACGCGTTGGTCGACTCCGCCCACCGTACGCGGGAGAATTAAAAAAAAAGGCGGGAGCCGGACGTCAATTCGATTTAATTACGGAAATCGGCCACATAGAGCAATAAATCGATGTTTCTAAGAAAGCTCGGAACGTGTAGATCGAGTTCCCGCGGCAAAAGACAAGTTCAGATTCCTCTTTAAAGATCTCCGGGTAGTTGAAATTATTTCGGAGACCTCCACTATATACGGCACCTCTTTTTTCCTCTCTTCTTTCACTCCCTCATTTATCCCTTCCCTTACGGCGCGGTTCGGGCAGACAACCGGACGTGATAGCCCTTCAAGAAGCTAGCGGCCCGGCGAAATTGCAAGGCTATAAAGCATTCATTCCCCCATCAAACTCAGTGACGATGGCGACGACCCCGTTCACCGCTACCTTTGTGCAACGCAACATTACGGCTACACAACACACTATAGACAGTTCTAACGAACAATACACGTTACTAGAAATTGTGCCGAGGAAAAAGGGAAACGCCAATCTCTTTATTCTGAACTTATACAGTTCCCCAAAAGACAGAGGGTCAGGAATTCTAGACCTACTGCTTAAAGCCACGCGCCTGGCGGCCAGGACACAACTCCTTGTGGTAGGCGACTTTAACGCCCAACATTCGGCTTGGGGCTATCGCAAAAACAACCCCAAGGGCACCAAGCTGTGGCAAACGATCCAAAACCTGGGCCTCACAATTCTTAACGATCCCCAAGAAAACACGCGGGTCGGAAATAGCGTTAGCGTAGATACCTCACCGGATCTCGCACTCTCCAAAAACATTCGCGACGCCCGCTGGTCGAACACGAAACACACGCTTGGAAGCGACCATTACATAATAGCCACGACATTTGACACGAAACTGCACAAACTGCACCTCAAGCGCACTCGCATTACCGACTGGGATAGGTTCAGGCGCTTACGAGAGCAGACTGCCCCCGGTCATATCAACAACCTAAGGGAGTGGATCGCTGCACTCAAAGACGACGTCAAGACCACCACGGTCGAGACGGCTACTGAGGAGCCGCATCAAACGACCGACTCTAAACTCCTCCACATGTGAGAAGCGCACGCCAGCCTGCTGAATCGCTGGAAGAAACAGAGACACAACAGAAACTTACGCAAGCGTATTGCGCAATTCGAGCCCAAATCGAAAAATACACACTAGAACTACAAGAACAACAATGGGGCCAAATTTGTGATAATATGAATGGGAAGATGGGATGCAAAAAGATATGGCTCTTGCTCCGCCACCTGCTCGACCCAACACACACAAAATCCACACAACGAGACCAACTCACGAAACTAATTAACCAATATCAGGGTACAGACACAGAGCTACTCGCCGAACTGCAAAAACGCTACCTGAACCCGTCGCATACGGACCCCCAACCCGCATACGAGGGCCTCCCCAATGAGACCCTGGACGCAGACATAATGGATGCCGAGGTCTGGTTTGCTCTGGGTCAGCTCCGTACCACCTCCGCGGCGGGACCGGACGGAGTGTCGAACAAGACGCTCAGAAACCTGGACCCCAAGTCTGTCGCGGCTCTGACAGACATAATGAACACCTACTGGAGGGAAGGCGAGATCCCCCAGGAATGGAGGCATGCACGGGTGACCTTCATCCCCAAACCAGGAAAGAAACTCTCGATCGAGAATCTGCGGCCCATCTCCCTCACGTCTTGCATCGGAAAACTTATGGAGCATGTCATCCTTAACCGACTGAAAAACTACGCGGAAAACTGCGACCTACTTCCTCCCACAATGATTGGCTTTAGGGCTAGCTTATCCACGCAGGACGTGCTGCTCCAGCTTAAGAAGGAGGTGCTCGACCCTCCACGCGGAACTGGGACGAAGGCAGTGCTCGGGCTAGACCTGAACAAGGCCTTCGATAACGTTTCGCATGAGGCCATCCTCACTAACCTCTCTAAAATAGACCCTAGAGAACGGACATTCAATTACGTCCGATCATTCCTATCCGTTGGACCGCAGAGCTTGCATTAGGTGGCCTCAAATCGGAGCCCATTCCTCTTGGCAGCCGAGGCACGCCACAAGTCTCGGTGCTCTCGCCTTTCCTCTTTAACCTTGCGCTCATTCCCCTACCCCCAAACTTGCCGCCTTGCCGGGGCTGCAGCACACCCTATACGCGGACGACATCACCCTGTGGGTAACCACTGGGAATGACGGCCAAATAGAGGATACCCTGCAGCAGGCAGTTGACACAATTGAAACTTACGCGTCGGGAGCGGGCCTTGAATGCTCGCACTCGAAATCGGAACTGCTGGTTCTTAGGACCAAACCACGCGGTAGAAAAGCAAACCTGACCCCACCGACCCCTCTGAATGTATATACAGGGTCTGTTCTGTTCTAAAAGTAGTAGGACTCATTTTTTTAAATAAAATTTATTCAAGAGAATAGTACAAACGATTAAAATTTTTCACAGCCGCACCCTTCCGCACCTACACGCTGCTGCCAAAGAGTTTTGCAGTTTTCGTACGCCACCAGGAACGCCTGGAACGGAATGCTGTTTAGCTCCCTCGTCACGGCCTGTTGAACCGCCTCTACCGATCCGTGATGTTTCCCCTTGAGCGTCGATTTTATTCTCGGGAATAGAAAAAAGTCTGGCGGGGCCAAGTTGGGGCTGTGGGGGGCCTGAGGCAACGTTGCCGCCTTGTGCTGGGCAAAAAATCGCGGTCCGCATTCACATGATGAAGATCACTTTCTGGTTGGCCTTTTGCTCTTCTGACAACACTCCCGGCACCAACTTCGCGCACACTTTCCTCATAGCTAAGGTTTCTTTCACGATCTCAAAAACTTGCGTTTGAGGAATACTCAAGTCATCAGCAATCATTCTGGTTCTATTCCTACAATCACTGTTCAGTAAATATTTCACTCGCTACACATTTTCGCTGGTCTTGCTGGTCGAAGGTCGCCCGGAGTGGTCGTCGTCTTCCTCTCTTTCCTGACCTTCTTGGAACAGCTTGTGCCACTCAAAAAACACCTTATCTATCCATGGCAGCGTCACCGTAAGCCTCCGTAATCATATCGTGAGTCTCTTTGCCCGTTTTACCAAGATTTACACAAAATTTGATCGCGTAGCGCTGATCCAGTAAACGCTCCATGATTCTGCGTGACGAGACGCTTCGACAGGGGTTCAGAGTACAAGCGACCTACCAGCTCTCTTCAACAGCCGAGAGCCAACTGCCGATTTTCCCCAGCATTCCCAATATCCCCCTTCAACGATCCTGCACGCGCAGACAGACTCTCGTCCGCCCGTTCGCCCAGGAAAAAACCACTCCTACTACTTTCAGAACAGACCCTGTATGTGCAAGGACTTCCGGTCAAGGAGGTCCAAACCATACGCATACTCGGCATGTACATACAGAAGAATCGCAAAAACACCGAAACAATCAACAGACTCACTGCCACGGTCAATCAGACTGTGCGGCTAATCAGACGGATCTCCAGCAAAAAACGAGGCATGAAAGAGAAAGGTCTATGTCGACTTGCGCAGGCTTTCGTGCTGAGCAGGATTAAATCATAGGGAGAGGTGTCACGACCCCCAACACCTCTCCCTATGATTTAATAAATGTTTTCACCACCACCCACCACCACCAGGATCGTCTACTCCCTCCCTTACCTGCAACTGCAGCTGGCGGAAAGAAACAAGGTCGAAGCTACAATCCGGCAGGCCTACAAGGCGGCCCTTGGGCTCCCGCACAGTACGTCCACGGAGAGGTTGCTGGCCCTTGGGGTTCACAACACTCTCTCGGAGCTGTGCGAGGTGCACCTCGTTTCACAGCTCGGACGACTCACTCGTACGAGCGCGGGAAGGGCCCTCCTATACAGACTAAAGATGTGCGAACAGCTCCCAGACAGAGACTCGAAAACGCAGTTACCCACGCATATCAAGAAAGCTCTTTTGATCACACCCCTACCCAAGAACATGCACCCCACGCACCACGAAGGCCGACGCACAGCGAGGGCTCGCGCACTACACACCAAATACAGCCGACACGACAACGTGGCGTACGTGGACGCAGCGGAATACCGACAAACCCCGAGAAAAGCGTTTGCAGTGGTCGCGGTGAACGGGAATGGCGCCCCGTTGGCGGCCGCGTCGATAGAAACCATCTCCTCCGAGACGGCGGAGGAAGCGGCAATAGCCTTAGCTATAGCGAACACGCCTGCTGATATTATATTCAGCGACTCCAAAACAGCCATTCACAATTTCGTTAGGCGCCGTATCACATCTACCTCACTCCGCATCCTTCAAAACTCCCCCCTTCCAATTAGAGAAATTGAATTGATCTGGATCCCGGCCCACTCGTCTAATCCGGGGAACGAGGCGGCTCACGTGCAAGCCCGAGGTTTCGTCGACCGGGCAGTGAGCGCGCCCTCCGACCCGAATTTCACGAGGGACGAAACTGCCATAAATGTGGGGAAAGGGCCACATACACTCTAAGAACTAAAGGAGTGCGGGGAACTCCTTTCGATGGAGTATACGCTTGTCCCATATTTCACTCCTTTTTCCAGAGTCGCCGCACTCCTGCTAGGCGCACTCCTTCTGCAGGAGTAGCAACACTCCTTTATTACGAATGGCTGGGGAAAGAAAAGCTGGCCCGGAGGGAGGATTCGAACCGCGAAACTCTGCATTGCGAGCCGAGTGCGCTACCTCTCGCCTATACTTGGGACGGGTTGTAATGCTTTTCAGTAGTTATATATGCTAACATTTTGAGTTCAGCGGCAGTTTCGTGCGTAAATGTCGCGAGTTCTGTTCTCTAAATTGGTAGATCGCTGGCTGGTTAGAGTTGGCACAGCTTAGTAAATGATGAAACAGTAAAGGCAACATCTCAACGCCACAACGCCATGGTAAATCTTTACTCGACAGCAATTTCATGGTGCACGGTACGTTGACTCGTCCTTCGCGAACGAGTTAACTGGTGTCCTGATGCACTATTATTCGTATTAAAATGATGTGCAGCTTCCCTAGAGCACTCGTCGATCATTCATACCGTAGTAGGAATGCCATATAAAGTTTTTAGACTAATGTTTCGCCGTCGACCGCGAAGGTTTACGGGATCTGACAGAAGTGTTTTCCTTTAACAGAAGCGTCGCTCGTTTCTGCGAACCGCTTTTCCTTGGAGGTTGTTGTGCTGAAATAGATGTTGAAAAATGTGAATGGCGGTTCCGAAGGGCATAAAATATATTCACACAGCAATAACCTAATGTTTAGGATAAATTGCGACAGTTACCATGACAGTCTCTTCTTAAACGCATTCTACGGAAGTGCATGACTTCGCTGAATGGTATAGACTATTCAGAACCCCGCGGCGGTCGCATTTCGATGAAAGCGAAACGCCAAAGCCTCATGCACTGCGCGATGTTGGTGATGTCGCGATGTCAGTGCAGTCGCTTTGGAACGTAAAATCCATTGAAATCAAATCAAATATGCTGTATGAATGCAACGCAATAATCTCCAAAATGTACACTGCACGTATCGGTTATGTACAAGATCTGGCTCTGTGGGCGGAGCACAGGACACTTTCTTGTTTGTTTGTTTTTGCTTATCACTAGTTTGCATGAGATGCGAGTCACAGGTCACTATATATATGGCTCTGCTGCAGTACAAAAGCTAAAAAAATAAACAACCTCCAACTCCCTCAGGCCCTACAGGGAGTGCGCTCGCAGTTTTACTCTTTACAGAAGGAGGCGTTTCACTCCTTAGGGAATTTAGGCGGAGTAAACTGCTGCTAAAGAGAGTGCAGTAGCCGGTATACTCTATCATAGAGAGTATCAGTTCTTAGAGTGTACGACCACATTCTGTGGAATTGCGCAGATGATCCGCCTCCGGCGGAGTTGATACAGCTCCCTTCTCACGAGCGGTGGGAGGCCGTGCTGGCCAGCTCGGACCCTAAGATCCAAGTGCGGGCAATCAAGCGGGCCAACGAGGTCGCCGCTAGCCATGGGCTAGCGGCCATCTAGTACGTGCCTACGCAACCTGCTCTCGACGCGATAAATGTTTTACAAGCCAATCGGGTGTCCGCCGATATATGTGAAACAGATACTGGGCCATTTCCTTTCCTCAAAACCAATTTTCAATTTTTTTTCAAAGGGCAACCGAAGCTCTTTTAATGCGGCAGCGTTCGAGAGGATGTTCGGAGGAAAAGTCCTGCGTGTTGTCACACTAATTCAGGATTGGTCGAGAGGGTTGGAACGTCACAAGTTGAGCTGTTCAATTAAAATGATTAAAACTCTAGTTAAATTGGGGCTATGAAGTCGCAACATGACTGAAATGCCATTATGGCATATAAGGATGTAAAGTAAATTGTTACGTTGAAAAGGAAGTTTTGATAATTAGCTAGGAATCGGTTTGCGAGTCAGACCCGCTACACCTCTTTCGACCTGGTTAAGAAAGACCTTGTAGGCCTTGCGGTGTATCACAAGGTCTAGTATACCCATGTATGCTAATGAGTGTTTGCAATTAGAAAGAGGTATTAATTAAGAAAGAAAGCAGCAAATAACCATTAACTTTCTTGCGTCATGCTCGCAAAGCGGAGCTTAAAGATCCCCCTAATTTTTTTGTTGTCTGCTTTCTAACTTCACTTTAATTGCACTTAGAGATGCTTTTTTCCCAGACAATACTCACTGGCTCGTTGAACGTCGCTTGTGGGTTTTCCGACAGGTTTGGTGGACCGATGACTGCCAGATCCCAGACTACCAGCGCCATCCTTCTTCCTCCGTCTAAAATTGAGCGTGTATCGGACACTAAGCGCCAAGTCGAGATAAGAAAGGAAGTTGATCGGTTACCGGAGTCGGCTTTCGCTGCACTTAGTGCAAAAGAGCGACAACCTAAAGCACAAGGCGAAAATTTTTTTTATTTATCCTTCCACAAGTCACCCCAGGACAACAGTGCCCAGGAACTACACAGCTACCCCGAGTATTACCCTGGAAACCTGGAGCTGACATCGATCATGCCCCTGCCTAGCTTGCAGTGATTTGTGAGCTGTCGAGCGCCTCCGTGGAGCGGCTTTTCAGCATCGTAGCGCCGTCTCTAAAAAGAAGAGGTGCAAAGTTCTTTTTTTATGGCGAACAAGCCATTTGGGTTGTGCGGCCCATTGCTTTTGTCAAGAGAATGAGTTTTTTAGTCATGCAAAACTTTGATCTGGTCGTACAATAAATTGTGGTTGAAATTTATTTATTTATTTATTTTGTACGGCGGGATTTAAAGCACTGGTAGCCGTCACAAACGCAGCACCGATGTCCTGGTTTCGAAGCTCGTAGTTGCCTCGTAGTCAGCCAGGCGGCTACACTCCTCGTCTTCTTTGACGTCTACGGGTTCGGCGCAACTTCTTCACTACAATCACCCCCCCCCCCCCACCTCCAGGAAAAGGGAAGCCCTCCTGGCGACTCAGGGCGACGAAATGATGGCGGGGTCATATAGTATGGCTTCAAGCGGTCGACGTGAACGATCTTACTGCCACGGCGGCGAAGGTCGCTGGAGTGAGCTAAAGGTTCAACGAAATAGTTGACGGGGGAAGTCTGTTGGATGACACGATAGGGACCGTGATATTTCGCAACCAGCTTGCTGGACAGGCCCGCTGGTGATGAAGGGACCCACAGCCAGACGCGATCACCAGACGCGACGGCGGCACAGACGGGCAACGTGGCCAGGGAGGCCACATGCGAAGCAGATGGGCTGGTTGTCAGAGGTGCGCCAAGGGTTCGCAGGGGGTGGAACACGGCGCTGGGAGGGAAATGAACGCGGGGTTGAGGCGTGAGAAGAGAAACGTGCGGGTGGTGGTGGCCGTGCCACGGCTTCGGCATAAGCTAGGGGAGCAGGAAACGACGTTCGTGGTGACGAGACAGTTTCGGCATAGGTGAGAGGAGCCGTGAGCGGGGCGTCGTAAGAAGTTGGACGGCAGGCAGGGGGAAGCGCTTCGGCAACTTGTTCGCGAATAACATTGCGAACCCCAGGCGGCAGCTGTGAGGTAGACTCTTGAGTGCTGGGGAGCAGGGATAACTGTCGATCAACCTCTTCCCGGACGAAGTCCTTAATATGTTGAAGGAACGCAGAGTCGTCAGTGACATTGGAGATGGCTGCGACCGTTTCGTCGGGTTGGCGAGTGACGACACGGTGCCGGCGAAGCTCGTCATAACTCTGGCACATGGTGATGACATCAGCAACAGTGCGGGGCTCTTTTACCAGCAACATCTGGAAAGCGCCTTCATGGATGCCTTTTAAGATACGTCGAACCTTGTCGCTTTCGGGCATCGAGGAGTTTACGCGATGGCACAGGTCTAAAACATTCTCGATGTAGCTGGTGAGTGTTTCCCCAGACTGCTGCGCCCGGCCGCGCAAACGATGTTCGGCGCGAAGCTTGCGGACTGCAGGGCGTCCAAAGACATCCGCAAAGCGGGCTTTGAAGGTGGCCCAAGTCGTGATGTCGGCTTCGTGGTTAGTGTACCAGAGTTTCGTGACTTGCGTAAGGTAAAAGATGACGTTGTTGAGTTTAAGGACGTCATCCCACTTATTGTACGTGCTTACGCGTTCGTAAGGTGAAAGGCAATCTTCGACGTCTTGATCGTCGGTGCCCCTGAAGACTGGCGGGTCCCGGTGGCGAAGCATTCCGGAGCAAGCAACAGAGGGGGCCGGAGAAGCGGGGCCGGAGCTAGTGTTGCCGGAAGCAGTCATCGAGGTGGGGAGCCGACGGCTGCGGAGTTCCAGGGTGGACAGAGAAGATCGAAACCCGCGACCTCCACCAAATGTACGGCGGGATTTAAAGCACTGGTAGCCGTCACAAGCGCAAGACCGATGTCCTGGTTTCGAAGCTCGTAGTTGCCTCGCAGTCTGCCGGGCAGCTACACTCCTCGTCTTGTTTGACGTCTACGGATTCGGCGCAACTTCTTCACTACAATTTATTTATTTATTACTGTACTCAGATACTTTAGGGATGTGGGTATATATTTAGTCCTCTATCTTTCTTTCAGCCTCTTGTACACTTCTGGCGGACAGGAATGATTTTTTCTAAACTACGAGCTTAGCCTTTGGGTACCGTGCTGCTTTTATTTGTGGCCACGAGGCTACAGTCAGGTTAAAGCCAGTTTTCATTTCGAAGCACACTTTTACGCGAAAGCGTAAAGGCTCCGCGTTGCAGAAAAGCCGATGTCGAGATTGCCGTCGGCGTGACGGAAAAATCCGGACTATAAAGTCGAAATGGTGGCTGTTACAAGAGGCTTCCAACTCTGGCACAGTTGCCACACCAGCGGCGCATAGGTATGGTGGCTAGAAGGGGCAGGAAACCTGTCATTAGAGAGTTTTAGCGTGAAAACATGGCGGCGCCCTTCCAAGCGACAGCTTCCCGCTTCAGCCGATTCAGCAGTCCTTGCAATTCCGGTCGGCATGATTACCAGCTACTGGTGTTGTTGCTTTTCGCTATAACTTACCTTGCTTCGACGATAAAGTTTAAGCTGCAATTCAGCCCAGTTTTTGAGATACGCTCTCGAAACTGGAGCCTCAAGCTGCCACTGCAACCGTCTACAACTGCCCGGATCATAACACAAACGTCTGGAACACAACAAAAGTAGATTTCGAGCTTTGCCGCAGTGTTTTATATATTTAAATGATGTAACACAATAATTTATATTAAATTTACAAAAGTTTTTTTAACATTAAACGCTATGTGATGGGTTGCTCGAACGGTTTGTAGTTAACATTGCGTTGACTAGATGGCGCCACCGTTATAAGTTTTTTGTTCCACTTTATTTCATTTTCTGGGTCACTTTGCTGACTAAAATAAGCGCTGCTGTAATAATTGGTTTAAAAGACTCTTGAATATTATATTAAGGCGGAAGCCTTTAATGCCTCATCGTTGTAAGCAGGAGTTGTCGACAGAAATGTCACGCTTTTCAATTGGTCGAAACGATCGTGACGTCACAGTGCGCGAATTTCAAACAGGGCCAATTGTACTTTGGCTAGTAACCTTGCAACCAATTAAGGGATCGTATAGTGATGCTCCAAGTAGGTGGGACTGAGTTTAGTTAATTGCTTAATTACCCAGTTAGCCTAATTAACCCTTCTAGTCAGGCGAGATAAATAAATAAAACCGAGTAGGAAATTGCTCGAGTTCAGGACTTGAACCCCGGTCGCCGGAGTGCGAGACGAGCATGCTAACCACTCCGCCATGCCAGCTCAATGGTTTGGAATGAACAAAGGCGCGTCTAGTGAATACGGTGTCTTCGTTCACTCCCATCTTCCTCCCTTCCCGTTACGGCGAGGTTTAGGTGTCCACCCAGATATGCGAGACAGATACATTTCCTTTCCTAAAAAACCAATTTACCGACGAGCAAGGCGTAGAACCGAACGGGCGATGGCGTTCTTTGGACTCCCTGGCAGTGTCGCAAGACGCTGTCACTTTTCACTCTTAGAGGCGAAGCCTAACATCTTAACAACGCATCAGTGACACAAGCAGCAACACCACGCTTAAGGCTTGCCTCACCGCGCTTTAGGTCAACAAAGTGCCCCCCCCCCCTGAATTTTTTGGCAAGTTAGCGGCAGTGGCGACCATTTTATAAGGACATTTCGCCTCCATGTCAAGCATATCGCGCTTAACGTTTTCAGAACGCTATACTAAAACTGTCTGAGGGGATAAGTTGCTTGCGGTACGCTAACGTAATTTCCCTTAGGTCCGCTATCGCGCTAACGCTTTACTAAAGCTCTCTATTAACTCCATGCCTCTGACCCTCGGGTCGCGAGTAAGACACGCTACTGCTATGCCAGGCAGGCATGTTCGTACGTATTTGTTAAAGCGGCTCTTTATAGTATGTACGCCGCGTAGTCTCTCACATAATGATTGCGAAAGAGGAAACAGTAGCCATGTTTGCGTGGGCAAAAACAACCACTGTCGCGTCGTAAGGCGGAGCTTAAAGGTGCACTAAAGAGTAATCTGAACTCGTCTTTTTACCGCGGGAAATCGATCTAGACGCGTTAAGGGCATTCTTAGAAACTTCGAATTATTGTCTAGTGCGGTCGATTTCCTTAATTTAAATCGGATTAAACGTCCCCGCTCCCGCCTTTTTTTTTTAACTCACCGCTGCCAATAGGAGGAGTCAACCAACCTTTCAGCCAGTCCCGCGGCGGCTTACTGCTCTGCCATCGGCGGAGCGATACGTAGCGATCGGCGAAAGCAAAGAGTCCATGCGTATTTTTATCTCCGTGAGCCTAATTTGCAGCTATGTAGTCTCTGACTGGATCTATTTATTCACGGAAACCTAAAAAACAAAATAAAAGCGAAAGCGAAGCCGCCACGCGACTGCCTGAAAGGCACTCCACGCGTTAGTTGACTCCTCCTACCTTCAGCGGTGAGCTCAAAAAAGGCGGGAGCCGGGACGTTTAATCCGATTTAAATCAGGGAAATCGGCCGCACAGGACGATTTTAATTCGAAGTTTCTAAGAATGCGCGGAACGTGTAGATCGAGTTCTCGCGGTAAAAAGACGAGTTCAGATTACTCTTTAGCGCGCCTTTAAGTGTCCCTTCAATTGATGGTCTTTTTTTTTGCATATATTTCGATCACGCTTCTTCCTTTGCGAACCTCATGCGTCAAAATGGCTTTCGTGTTGTCGTTGAATTAAATTGCTACCATCGTCTAGCTTTCTCACACGAGAGCAAAGGCGAGCGCACTCACGAATACGCTAGAAAAGAAGATGAATACGAAGCAGTACGTTAGTGTATGACTGGTTGTGCATCAGGGACCTTGAGCCTGTTGTACCCGGTCATATACCCTAAAAGTACCGATAACAGAGGGAGAGCCCGGAGTCGAATAAGTGGCAGCGTCGACGTAAAGAGAGACGGCGCCGGGACATTTGCGATAAGGTGGAGCGGCGAAGCACGAGGGAGGCGTAAAATTCTGAGCAACCATGATGCCTGTGCGACATCGCTCTTCATAATAAATAAATTGACATAGCTAGGGGGTCATAGTAGTAGTGAAGGAAGAAGAGGCGGTGATTTATTGATTGATTGATTGATTGATTGATTGATTGATTGATTGATTGATTGATTGATTGATTGATTGATTGATTGATTGATTGATTGATTGATTGGAAGAAGTAGAAGAGGCAAGAAGGTGCCATTTTCATGTGGAGAAGAAGGACGGGGCAGATGTGGAGATGAAGAAGATGAAGCGGAGAGATTCCTGAAATATCTAATTTGTTTACTTATTAAAGATTTTTAACAATTCATACATATTTTCTAGTTTCAAACATTCTACTATTTTACTTAGCTTTTTTTTCCCCGCTTTTTTTTCCCTTGGCATTCACCACCGTACCTTGGCCAATCCCCCCGCGTGGGTATGTGCCATTTTCATATGGTGAAGAAGAAGAAGATCGAACGCGTTTCTAGTGCTGGTGCTGCTGGTGCGTGGCTGCGATATCAACTGTGATGTCTTGGTTGTGCCTGCGTGCTCATCACTGCTGAGGCCTTTCTACGTGGGGGGATTTGGCCAAGTCTAAGGTTAGTGCTGTAGGCGTGGTTAATGTGCATTTGACGGCGCGTTTGGCTGAGATATGTCGCTGACCTCCCCTGGCGGAGGGTCGGCAGCCTGGTTTGCCAGCTTGCCCACCCAAAGCTTGCTGCTGGACTATTTTCGGAAAAATGGAATTGACGTCATCCCTGTGGCTTTCATACCGATCGGTGAAGACATGATCAAGATGAAAAGCTCTAAAATTCTTCAGCTGGAGCTAAGGTCTCTAACCAACCACAATTTACAGATCTCTGAGGTGCGACCGTTCAGCCGCAGAGGCATTGTCTGCAAGTCGTCTGACATTGCTTGCGTCACACACTTGCTTCAGTGCAATTTTTTTTTACTCATTGCCGGTGAAAGCCTTCATCCCGGAACAGCTCGCATGCTCCAAAGATATTGTTCCTGGTGTAGACCCAGCATCTTCCCCGCAGGAAATACTGGAAGGGTTTCAGGATGCCAGAGTGGGGGTTCTTTCTTTCTGCCGGTGCAGTAGAGAAGTAAACGGCTTGCGCGTACCGACAGAATCAGTCATAACTTTTGCTGGCTCTTCCTGTCCTGCTGAACTCAAGGTCTGGCCCATAGTGTACCATGTGGACCCTCTGCAGCCTCGTCCTCTCCAATGCTCCATCTGCTGGCGGTTCGGTCACAGTGGTAAAGCGTGCAAATCGGCGACCAGCTGCCGTGTTTGTGGAGGTCATTCAGCTGACAACTGCGCCTGTGATCAGCCCCTGTGTTGCCTCTGCAACTCCAACCACACAGCTGATGATGTCAATTGTTCAAAACGAGCCGGCGAGCGAAGCCTGTTAGATATAATTGAGGTGAAGCGATGCTCGAGAGCAGATGCATATGCACTTCTGGACCGGAAGGATAATTCATACGCCAGCCGTGCGCGATTCGAGATCTTGAGTCAAGTGTGACTGCTTCGGTAGTATCCACAGGTGAACAGGCTCGTTCTGTGGTGGTCGAGCAAATGCTGTGCACTTTTACCGAGGCTTTATCTCAACTTGTTGCCGGCCAATCTGTGCTTCCTCAATCATCTGTTCGGGCGGCGACGTCTGCATTACTCCCAAATTGTGCTGCTAAGTACTAGTCACTCCATTTCGCCTCCTGACGCATCCCAGGCCCCGCCTCCCACCAGCGCTCCTTGCAGTGCCCCTGTAATCTATCCCGTACCTCACCTCATTCTGTTGGAGACTTCCCTTCTCCAGCGGTTCCAACATACATCACCCAGCTTGGGTGATCCGTTGCTGAATAGCGTGGATTTCAGCATTTAAGGCACCCATGGAATGTCCGGTCGTGTAAGTCAAGGCTGTCTGAAGTGTCCATGACGCTTATGCGATGCAGAATCCCTCACCTCAATTTGTACTTATATGCAGATGCGGGTTCGCTACGACAAACCTTTGTAACTCAAGTGGAGAGGTTGAAACGGTAGACCATTTTCTCCTCTCTTGCCGGCGGTTCACATCTCAGAGAAAGCAGTATTTGGAGGGCCTTCTTTCGATGTTATGACTCCCTTTGTCTCTTCAGTTCTCTCTTTCGGTGCGAGCGCCGGAATTCTCGTTAAGCACTGTTTGTGGCTACCTTAATGATTACATTATTGCAACTGGTCGGTTACCTTGTTAACTGTACCTACAATTCTGCCGCATGTCCAAAAATTGTATTTGATTATATTCCTGGTACTTCTAATTTGTGCAATTTATTTAAATTTTTCAACATTTTATATTTTTTTCTGGTTTCAGTCATTCTACTATTCTACTTCGCTCTTTTGTTTTGTTTTTTCGCACAAATACTTCCTTGACATTCTCCACCGTACCTTAGACAACCCCCCCGCGTGGGTATGTGCCATGTTTATTGAGAAGAAGATGATTTCGCTGCTCTTGCAAATCTACTTTCTGCAGCACCACGGCCTTTTGGCCCATCCTGTAACTCGGAGGGGCCCTGCAAGGCTTAGGGCACCCTCCGTGTGGCCTCCTCTGTTGATGTCCGTGTTTCCTTTTCGTAGTTTCGCCGGTTTGTGGTCTCTGGCGGTTGGCTGGTTAAGCCTATCAACTGCCAGCTTGGCCATGGCCGACCGGTTTGTTCCAGATGGCCCGCCACTTCCGGATGGCTCTTCTTCGTGTGGGGCGAATCCTGGCACTGCCTCGGACTAGTCTTCGGACCACACGGACAGCCTTTTTCCTCCTGGCGTGCTTGAGGAGCCCACCCTTGTCACCCACCCCGGAGGTGCCTCATGTGCCCCTTTGGGACCTGCAGTCTCCCAGCGTTCGTGGCAGCCTGGTCTCTCGCTGCAGCCGGCAGGGGTTCTGGAGTCGCTGCAACCCGACCGCTTGGAGTTGTGCGCGGTCGCTGACGCCATGCGGCCTCATGAACAGATTGACTGCGATTTTGGACAAGGAAAACAAGATAGGTCCTGCAGCCCGCACCGTCCTTCTGTCTCTGGTATGCGACCTTTACCGCTAAACGGCGCATTTTTTTTCGCGTGCGCAGTTGCCGAGACCAACTATTTACGCACGCTCCAGACCCCTTTGGAAGCCAGACAGCGCGAGCTGAACGCCGTTAGAACACGGCTTGCAGAGTTGTCCGCTAGGGTCACCGCAGCTTAGGCAGAACCTCGCAAGAGGCGCTGGTCCCCTGGACTTTCGTTGACGCCCTGCGTGGTGCTCCGGTTCCTGTTCTACAGAGGGATACCGGTATTACAGCCCGGATGCTACCCCTGGCCCGCCAGAGCCTCTTCCTGCTCGGGCTCCTGACCGGACCAACTGCCGCATCAGCTGTTCTTAACTTCCGTCCCGGGCTCGGTGGACGTCGTCCGCGGGGTGCAGGCATTGATTAAGGCGAACATCGATCCCGAGGTCGAGGGCATCGGAGCTATTGCCCTTCGGCCTTCCCGTCATGCCCTCACGGTTGCCTCCAGCGACCCTGCGGACCTGGACCGCCTCATGGCCGCCATTACCCATATCGAGGCCACTAGAACCTCGATCAATGTCCGTGTCCCCCGGCAGAGGAATCCGCACATCCACCTAGCTGGGGTCGACCCCGACGTGTGGCCGCAGGACGTAGTCATGGCACTTAACCGCCGGAACCCCAATCTCCACCTGGACCTATCCTCCTGCAAGGTGAGGCTCTTTTTTTTCCCCAACGATCCAGAAAGCTCGTCCACGTCCTCGAGGTGGACCCCCCCTTCCTCTGTCCGTCTATGCGCGGCACTTCGCGTGACCCTCGGGTGAACTTCGATCGAGGTGCGCGAAGACCTGCATGTGCCGCTCTGCACCTATCTTGCGCAATATAACCACGCTTTGAAGGCATGCACGGTGAAAAACGATCCTTCGAAGGCTTGTTGCATCTGCTGAGCCGGGTCACATGCCTTGGCGGCCTACCCGACCCCCATCCAAGATCCCAAAAGGAAGTGCGCCCCTTGCGCTGCCGCCGGTCGCTCGTCCGGTCATCCTGCGGGGCATGTGTCTTGTTCACTTTTGCGTGAACGCGCGGATAGGATCCGTGCCCGCAGTAATTATGGCCCTTAGCGCTCAATTAACCCCGCGTCCTCCACCTGACCACATCAATTTTCTCCAAGTCAGTTTGGATCACACCCTTTGTGCGACTTACCCGATGGTTAAATATATTCAGGACAACACCATCACAATCACCACTGTCGGCGATCCATATATTAAGGTGAAAGCCGTTAATGCCTCATACTGTCGTTAGCAGCCGTGTCGGCAGCCGTGTCGGCAGCCGTGTCGGCAGCCGTGTCGGCAGATGTGTCCGCGTTTTGACGGGTGTCCACCGAGATATACGAGACAGTTACTGCTTAATTTCCTTTCCTCAAATACAATTTTCAGTTTCTTCATTACGGCCCCTCTTTCTCTTTCTTCTTTCACTCCGACTTCCTCCCTTCCTGTACGGTGTGGTTCGGGTGTCCACCGAGGTGACAGAGAATTACTGCGCCATTTCCTTCCCCAAAAAAGCGTTGCGTTCAAAGGGCAAGGCATCGCGCCGAACGGGTGGTGGCGTTCCTCCCTTCCTGTACGGTGCGGTTCGGGTGTCCACCGAGATGACAGAGAATTACTGCGCCATTTCCTTTCCTCAAAAAGCTTTGCGTTCAAAGGGAAAGGCATCGCGCCGAATGGGTGGTGGCGTTCCTAACTTCCTGTACGGTGCGGTTCGGGTGTCGACCAAGGTGACAGAGAATTACTGCGCCATTTCCTTTCCTCAAAAAGCGTTGCGTTCAAAGGGCAAGGCATCGCGCCGAACGGGTGGTGGCGTTCCGTGGACTGCCTGGCAGCGCTACAACACGCTGTCGCGTTCCACTCCTAAAGGCGAAGCTTAAGCGTCGTTAATTAGCAGGTAATTAGTATTTAGTCATTAATCAGTAATTATCCACTAATTAGTAATTTGTCATTACTTCATCATCAAATATGTGTGACGTCATCCAATGGGGACGTCATCAGTGTCACATAGGCAAAGTGGTGCGGAAAACGCTTTCGCCTCTACGCACAGTTAAAGTGCCCCCTGAATTTTTTACTACCCATAATGTATTTGTAGGAATTTCCTCCACTTTTCACAAAATCTGTTCTCCTAAAAACCCTCGATGTGTGATACTGCTACCTAATCCTACCTTTGATATATTTCCCATTTTTATTTCTCCTGAGGTTGTTTCTATCTTATGTTCTACATTGACTGATCAATTTATTTTTATAGTAGTATATGTACCGCCTCGTGCGGATATCGCGGCATCTCTGGCTTTGTTTACCACTGGTATACTGACTTCACTCACTGACAAAATTATCATTTGCGGTGATTTTAATGCCAAAGAACATTTTATGAGGCGGCAATATCACTGACGCTAGCGTAACTCATGTTGAAGCTTAAGGCCTCTAATACCATGGTTGTTCTTAATAATCCATAATCTTTACCAACCGAAACTGCGTACGTTTCAAGTTGGATTGACCTCAGCTTCGCTTCTCCTAATTTACTTGCAAAGGGCTACTCTTTGGAAGTCATTCCTGATTCATCACTTTCCGAGCACGGATTTATTACACACTCCTTTCTTTCCCAACCATCATCGCCGTTCAAGCGGCTCACCAGAGCCAACTCCAGTCGTTTAATTTCCGAGTTAACTTCTCTGCCTTGGTTAAATCTTCTTACAATCATCAGTTTCATTCGGCGTGTGCTCTTGATCATGTCTTCGCTAAATTTAACGCCACCTTCATGGCATTTTACAAGGAAAACTTGCGTTTCGTAAAACCAAAGTTTCCCGAGGGTGGAGAAGTCCCGTGTGCGCGCTCTTCGTTGCCGTTTCCAAGGCATTTCAGACCCTCAGCTGAGAAATTTCCACCGTTCAATTTATTATAAAGCTCTTGCAAAGTATCTGTCTAACATTAGAACCACACATGATAGTTAAAGGAGATCTGCTCCACAGCTGCGTAAATTTTTTTTGGTAAGCCATATAAACATGCTTTTAGCAAGCTCAGGTGCCCTTCCATTATCCCTCATGTACAGTCGCGAGCGAAAAATATTAGCACAGATCATTGGCGATCACAATTCGTATATCTCACCACGCGGCGCTGCGGTACGCAGACCTGCCTAACGGGCCATTTCCATGTTTGCAGCAGAGGGGGGGACGGCAGGAAGTAAGCTTTATCAAGCGTGCACCGCCCGAGCGTTGAAGTGCCGACCCTACATGACTGCGCTTGCGGCATTTATTTTGGCTCGGTTATCATGAGCAAAGATGGCTTCTTTTTATTACCGTTTTTTTTATGTCCGCGATGGTTGGCAAAAGGAACTCGCGGGAACAATAGCTGATAGCGCTGCTTTTAGCCAGTAATTTTGCTGCCCGTGGCAGTCCGCTGAACCCCCCTAATACTGTAGAATGGGAACGGCCCGGCACTCTCGTTATCAGCCTCTTCGCCACCCGCAGCGCCACGCATTGTCATTCCTGCGCTCTGGTGTTCCGTCACGTGTGCCAATCTTTTTTACCCGCGACTGTACAGTACACCTCATTTCTCCTTCTCAAGCTCTTCACAGAGGAGAGCTCCGTGCTCCTTTGTTGAGCACAGGCGCTTTAGTAGTGGCCTGCATACTGTGCTTTGACTTCGTGACTGTGACTGCGCCTTTGACTGTGTTGTGACTTTTGTTTTGTCTTGTTTTGTTTTGATTGTGTTTTAACTTCCCTGGTTTTCGTTGTGGCCGGCACTCTGATTTGTCTTGATTGTTACTGATACTATAACTATACTGTGACTTTGGTTTTCTCTTTTTTGTTTATTTATTTCGCGGTCTGCACGCTGTGCTTTGTCTGTCTGCCTGTGGCTGTGACTTTGACTGTGATGTGCCGTTTGTTTCCTCTTCTTTTGAGTTTTATTTTTTACTGCTCTGATTTTTCCTTTACATTTTTTTTTTTTCGTTGGAGCAATTACCTCTTTTTCATTTATCTTGAATTGGCGTTAAGCCTGGCAAAGGGTTGCTGGTCCGGGCACCCTCTCTCTTTCTTTAATTTTTTAACCTTTTCTGAGAAGAGCAATAAAAGGGATAAAAGGGCCAGTTATAGGGCTGTACTATCATGTGAAACGTACTCCTCATCCGCATCTGAACGAAGCGCTGGGCAGATTTTTCTGTGGCCCGGCAAACCTTTGGGGTGGCTACCGCCATCCATCGCCTCCTCTTGTCGCCGTCACTGAAGGGAGGAAGCTTTTCATGGTTAGAGAAGGGGCCGAAATCGTGTACGAAGTAAGCGGAGGAAGGAGAAGCAAGAACGAGGACATTCGTCGCGACAACCATTTAGTTGATTGTGGGGTGTTGAGGAGTGTTCGAAGCTAGCTCGTTGTTGACTGTAGCGGACACGGTGGAAAAAAGCTTAGTAGGAGTGAATGAATGAACTTTATTTCCGTCATCATGGGGCCTCACGGTCGGGGCGCAGCAATTAGGAGGGGGCACCTCCCAGCCGGCTCTCAGCACCGGAGACCGCGGAGAGAGTCTTGTGGTAAGCTGTCTCCGCCTGACGGATGATGAGTCTCTGCTAATCCGGGTCGTGGCTTCGGATCAGCGCTTCCCAGGTGACAAGGTCTGGGATGATTTGTGTTTTAGCCCCAGGAGAATCCTGAGTGTCACGTTGGCTCAGTCATTTTGTATTTGCCGCGCACGGTCAACGCCCTGATGTCTGTTGACGCCTTGACTACTGTTGAAAGTCGAAGCACTTGCAAGTTCATAGTTATTTGCATCTGGCCATTATCCTTTTTGCTCTCATAAAACTAATGTATCTAAGAAAGATCATGTGCAACTGGTGTGGGAATAAAGGCCGGTCATGGTTATATGCATGGGGAGTTCACACCGCGAATAGGTGGCGCGTCGGGGCGTTTCGTGTTCTTTGGCCTCGATTTGATCTCGGCGGCTCGGCTAGCTCGGCGGGCTGTCCGCCATATTGCAATGCTGTGCGGCTTCCTATCGTCTTGAACAGTCAATTTTCCAAAGAAGTACTGCTTCTCCGTGCGCTGTTATGTCGTCGTACGCGAAACCGTTCACGCACTAGCCGGTACGTTTTAGGTTTTATGTTCCGACGTGGCCTAGTCAACTGTTGTGAAGCGCGGCCCTCTGTGCAGATTATCGAATAAATCCGGATTTCGTAGTCCGGCGCCCGATGCCACACCAAAGCCGGTGTCCCGTGTGACGTCTTTAAAGTGCAAGGGCGACATTTTTACAGACATTCGGAAATATTCTGCGAATGGTCCGTGTGGCTCCGGTTCTGGCTTTGTCGCTGAGTGTGTATTTATGCGCTGAATTGGCGTTTTACGCTTCGCAAGTGTCGTCGAGGTGCCCAGGGACGCTGTCTAGAGCCAGCCTTCTAGCCCTAACGTCCGTAAGTTAACATGTGCTTTTTAGTCGTTTTCTAAGCCTCGCTAAGCGGCGATTCATTCAGCGTTGTTAACCTTCACAGTCAGGGCTGAAGTGCATCAGCTTTGGCTGCGGTTTTTTGCGATGTGCTGTTTTGGTGTGGCGCTTACCTGAACAGATTTTGTTAAAGATAGCAGAGGTCAGTATTGGGTAGTGCAGTTTTCTTTGTGTGCAAATGTTCAGTGTAAATCGAGTTGTTGTTCAATGACCGAAGCCTGGCCTTTACTTTGCTCTTAGTGAAGATCATTATGTGTTAAAGAAACGCAGGGCGGATCTTGTGCCCCTCATTGTGCTTAGAATTGTATGTGTGAGTGCGTGTGGGGCTGTGGCGTAATGTCACTGGGCGCGTGCCATGCCGGTCACGTTTTCCGATTTCTTTCCGATCCAGCGCAGCTCTGATATAGCTCTGATTGTACAACCCTATTTTCTGTCTCGATATTTTTGTGTGGCTTTGCTAACTGTGGTACTCCGTGGTTGCCTAAAACGCCTCGTGCGATGTGTTGCAGCGTTTACCGGCGTGCCCATTCAATGTAATCCAGTGTGCAATTTAACTGTGTACCCCTCCCCGCCCCATCGCCGTTTTTATTTTACCTTTGTTCTTACGTGCCCAACGCACGTTGCATGCGGTTTGTTAACTGGCAGGATTGGCTTTGTTGAACCATTCGCCATTATGAAACATGCTTGCTCAACACCCTTGCTTACCCTGCTGATTGTCTACCCTGCAGGAACGCTTGCCTCAAGATCTCCACTAACCTGCTGTTTCTCCAGATTGGTATGTTTTCTTTTTCACTTGTGTTCCTTTTGCAGCACCTATTTTGCCACCTATTTAGTGCACATGGAAGAAGGTAGCATCGCTTATTGCTGCCATCTCCCAGATAACTTTATCCCTACTGGCAATAGTCTCCACTTTGGGTTTGACAGCTCTTGAGGCTAGGCTTCAGTCTAAGCCTTGGTGACAATAGATATTGGAAAACCCAAGTCTTGTTAGGTTATTTTGTTTTATTGTTAGTGGTGAAGGATGGCTGCTGTTGCCATGATGAAGGCGAAGCCACCTGTTGAAACATGGGCTGTTTTAGCAGACCAGGAATGTGGTCTTGTTGTGCATGGTATGGGTGCAGTGTCCTTGGTCATGTGCACAGGCTAGTCTGAGTGGTGTGTGCATGTGTAGTGGTGCTGCAGTTGTACTGTGCACTGTTACGGGACTGCATTCCTGGTCTGCTCCAACCCTGTTAGCACGGGACCTTTGTTCAATAGATTTTTGTGCTTCCCCCTTTTTCTGGCCCAGCCGCAGTGTGACTTCCATCACTTGGCACTGTGTGGTAGTTTTAATGCTGTTCTTCCGTGATTACATGCTGTGTGGTTGTGTTTTTGGTGGTGCCTCAAACACAAGAATACATACCACACAGTATCATTTGGTTAACTTGGGAGGAACGAATCGGCATGATTGCATTCTTCAGGGCCGGGATAATGTTGTCATTGAGAATTGTTTGCAATTTTATTAGCATGCTGTTTGTTACTGTGGCACCTAAATGCAGGAAGAGGTAGGTTTTCTTTTGTTTCCTACCTTTAGCAGATCATTACTTTGCCCCTTGGGTGGGCATGGTCCCTCAGCTAGTGCAGGTGTTCTCACTCTCTATAGCTTCAGGGAACCCTAGTGGATTTCAGATCTTGCTGAAGAACCCTGTGTCTTGGCTATTCCTTTTTTGCCTAACATGCATGCAAAAAAAAAAGTGTGAAGATGCACAGCCTCACAGAAATGCCAAAATTCAATCAATAATGACTGGTTGTACGGTAAGCATAATCCATATAAGCAGTTACACTATGATCAGTTCGAAAATAGTCGGCCGTAAGCGGCAAAAGGAGTAGGGGGGTGAGGCGTGTGTGTATTTCGGTGCTTTGATGCTCAGGGAACCCAAAAAGTGCTCCAATGAATTCATGGTTTCTGCAGAACCTTGTATGAAAAGCCCCTGAACTAATAATGCCTGCTGCGATGGCTCAGCCAGTGTAACACATTATTGTGACGTCATGTGGAGAGAGAGAGAGAAAACTTTATTTACGTCATGTGGACCCTACTGCTGTTGGAAACAGTGCACAAACATTCAAGACACTGGATTTGAATGATTTTGCTGCGAGAAGGGAAACCTTAAAAAAAAAAAAAAACGAGCACATTAGGTAATCAAGATGTTTCAAGAACACAACGCTGAATTGTTTATGCTGGCTACTTGTGCAATTGGCAGAGGTAATCTTTCTCTCCAAATAAGTATTCTGATCAGGCTTGCATTTCCCTTGTGTTATTAGACGCTTTATTGGGATGTGGCTTCAACTGTTGGCACTGGCCTAGACTGCTCTTAGCATGTTAAACTTTTGCACTAGGTTCTTAGTACCTATGCCGTCTTGCTACTGAGCATGATGTTGCAAAATTTCAATGGGGGTGAAATCTAAAATACCTGCATTGAGATTTGGTGCTTGTTTAGTGCCCAGAGAAGTCTGGGTGATTGAAATGAATGCAGAGCAAATGACTGACAGGCCTCATAGCCTTTCTGTTAGCTTTGCCGTGTGCAAGTCCATTAAATCCATTACTTATGACTATTTAGGTATTTATTACCTTTCTCTAGACTTTATGCATGACCACATTCGTTTGCTTTCATGTGGTATAAGTAGGGACTGTACTTTATTTTTTAACATTCGGCAGATGAAAATGCAATTTTTTTTTTGTCGTCAAATATTATTTTCCATAGAAATTTTTTTTTTCTGCAATACATGTGCCAACCTTCTTTATCTTGGCTTGTTTGTTAACTAGAGTAGTTCATGTACAAGTATTTAATGCATAAATGGCATGTTTAGAGTAATAGTTTCTTTCTGAAATACCATCGTGAAATAAAAAGTTTGGTTTGGTTTGGTTTATGGGGTTTAACATCCCAAAGTGACTCAGGCTATGAGACGCCGAAGTGAAGGGCTTCGGAAATTTCGACAACCTGGGGTTTCGACAACGTGCACTGACATCTTACACTACATGGGCTTCTAGAATTTCGCCTCCATTGATATTGCCGTATTAAATCACCGAATAAAGTCAGTAATTCATTCATAGCAAATAATATTCGGTGAAAAAAACGCGGGTTCCAAATAAGAAGCGAAAAAAGTGCCGAATTTTCGAAAAATAAAGACTGAGAAGTTTAACCCCTAGCCATAAGACTGATATGTTTCGTTAGCTGTGCCATGAGGCGTTTTAAGTACCTTGCATGCATGCAGACTTTCTTTAGGAGTACTTAGTTCAAGGAGTAATTGTAATGTAATTGTGGTGTGTTGTTGGGAAGCTGTTGTGTGCCTCATTATCATGAAAAGTTCTTGCTTGGTGCTAGTACTAATGCTACTACTACTACTCGACAGAAAAGACAATAGTCATGTTATATAACGTGTATTAAAAGCAAGAAGTTCAAGGGGCAGATTTTGCTATGTGGCTGGCTTTGTCTTATATTTTCTACTTTGTTGAATAGAAAATACAAATTGACTGAATTTTTTTTTTTTTTTGGGGGGGGGGGGGCGATTGCAAGCATTGTGCATTTGGATCATTAAGGTTGCGACCAAGAGAAGAGGCTTGTTTGGACACTGTTGTATGTAACTTAGATTTTGGGGGTGTACTTTCTGTGCATGGCTGCAATAATTTTCTCTGCTCCATTTCTTTTATACTTGAGTTGCATAAACACAATGCACGTGACGAAACCATAGCACTACAGTATGTACCTAACGTTTTGCTTACATTTGTGCTTGTAGCAGTGCCGTTTACCTGACAGGAAATCTCAAGCAGGTGTCACAAGTGTTTACGTCAGTGTTCTTCGAGAACAGTGTTTTGTTGCTCAAAAATCTAGTTATAGTACAAGCTCCTAGGTTATGAAGAGGGCTTTAGAATATTTAAAATGCTTATTTTTGTACATTGCTGACCTTGTCTTCATAGTTGTCTATTCTTGCATTGAGAGTTGGCAGGTGCTCTTCTTTTGCTGTTCCCTGTTAATTGATGCAGGTCTCCTGCTTATCTATTTTGGTGCACTTTTTATGCACCATAAGAGGATATTAATAGTAACGTTATTCGTGTTCGACTTATTGCTTTTGTTACACTTTAGTAAGAATTTAAACTTTAAACTAAGTATTAGCACTCCTTATAAATTTCCGGCTACAATTTCTTTTTTGCCTCCTAGGGATTACATAAATGTGTCTCCTTGAGAAAATGAAGTGTCATTAATTAAAATTTAATAATTTGTGTGCACCTGTGTTATGTGGAGCACTGAGTGGGGGGCTCTGGATTAATTTCACCTGTATGGGGTCCCTCAGCACACACTGATGTCATAGTATGAGTTCTTATATTTTTCTGCTCCAGAATGCAGTTGCTGTAGCCAGAAACCAATGCACGATGGCTTTGGTGTTCGGCTGCTGATAAGATCTCGAGGTCGAATCATGGCCATGGTGGCTGCATTTCAGTGGAGTGCAAAAACATCCGTGTGCTGTGTGGTGTCCAAGTTAATCGGAGCCCTCCTCTATGTCATCTCTCATACCCCATATGCAGCTTTGGGACTAAACCCCACATACCGTGCAGTCGTGCGTAACACCATGGCCACTGGCCTGCTCTAGTGGGTCTTTCATTGTGTTCCTCCTCTTGCTCATGCTAAATTTGATAGCCTCTCCATCTGAAGCCACTGCTCCTCACTTTTTTGGGTGACAGTAATGGACCGTTTTCATAATCTAGGTTGGCTTTCTTATGTTGCGCTTAAGCCTAATAGTGGCATCACTGGCCATTAGCAAGACAAGGGTAAAGTGCTGAATATGAATGCTACTGCTTGACAGGTGCACTGGGTATTGTCACGGGGACCATGTTGGCACATATATAAACTGCGGCTATATATTCCATTTCAGAACTTTGCAACCTTGAGGTGAAGCTGGGTTAACAATTATGAAACTGGTCCATTGAGCTTCAAGATTGGCTTTGAAGAGCAGCATCTCATGTGAATACTTGAGGTTCTTCTTTCTTTTGTTGTTTGTTTTTGTCACTCTCCTTGTATGACTGAGCTTTCCAAGGTTTGATTTTGCCTCTGGAGCCACCTGTGGCCTCGCTTTTTTTTTGCGGTGGTGGCTGAAGGGGGGCTCTACAAGTGTGGCACTGTGAGTGTGTTAGCACCTGTTATCATTTAATTGGAGCCACAGCAGTGTGCACTTGAGATGCAGAACATGAGTGTTTGGGTGGCACTTTTTTCTGTTGCAGGTTTGGGGAAGCAAAGGCGGCTTGTGCGACAGGTCAGGGCCACGAGGGAAGAAGTTTGGAAGCAGCAGGGGCCGACAGATGCCTTTGCCCAGCAGGTCACGCGTGTATCCAGATGTCAACTCCCACAGACCCAGGGATTACTGGGACTATGAGTCACATGTCGTCGAATGGGGGTACTGAAACTCATCATTAAATTTATTGCTAATATTTGCCTGGTTCCATCTAATAGTGCAGTTTAAGGGAATTGAATGTAGTGATCGTCCTCACCATTTGTAATGTTTTGAAAGAAAGTGCCAGGTTTCTGATATGCCTGCACTGGCTGAACCAGTCCAAATTTTAGCAAATGCTTGGTGAATTAGCAGCTAAGAAGAGCAGCAAAGATTATGTTTCTATGTACCCCTATGTGAGCACTTCGTGTGCTATCCTGCACAAAGGCACGTTAAGTGGGATGTGACAAAACTAGTTTGGCCGTCGTTGCATAAAATTTTATTAAATTTGGTGTTGATATCAGCATAAAAGTAAATATTTGGGTACTTTACTTATATAAAGATTAATGCCTTCACAAAGTCATTCCTACTTTAATTAATCAAGTAAGCGGAATTTTTAGAGAATTTTTATGTCGGTGCATTCAGAAAGTTCTATTGTGCACATTAAAACTGTTGGATTACCTAGGTCACCCTCTTGCCTTCAACAGTTATTTAGAAAAGATCACTTTGCATCTGGACAGTAAGAATGCGTGCATTTTATTACTGCCCATTCTAGGATAACGGAGGGACGAGTGACACTGGTTACTCAAAGCATGCAGCCCCAGAACAGTGATACCACTGTGTGTTGCTATGATTCTTGTACCAATGAATTTTTAGACCTTGTGCATACTCTCATTTATCCAGGTTGACTGCCACAAATCAAGAAAAACCACCGTTACATAAATTCTAAAATTGGAGCAAATTCTTCCTGATTTGCCACATCCGTTAATGCAGTGTTTGTGCAGCTACATTGCATGTAATACAAGACACTTGGCTAAGAGCTGGTGACAGCCTTATCATGCATGCATTTTCCAGTCAATGCAGCGAAGCTATACAGTCCTCACTAAACGTACCAGAAGCATGCTTCCAGAAGTCCTGTATTTGCTATTGCACACTAGGTCCAGTTTACTTGTGGATGTATTAGTGTTTGCCTTTTGCAGTTTGTATTTCCTGCTTAAGGGCGTTCAGAACTGCCACCTTTGTGCAGATAGTTTGAGGGTTTTTTTTACTTCAGGCATAACTAAAGCAACACATAGTGTAAGTGTCTTATAGAATATATTGCTCACTTTTCCTAGGATTTATCCTTTGCTGCTCTTTTCTCTTGTATTTTTTATTGCAGTCACACCCCATTAAGGGGAGACGTTGGTCTCAAAGGTGGAAAAGTGGCTAGAAAATCTTATTTTAAAAACTACAACTACCTTATTTACTCGCATAATAGGCACACTTTTTTTTCAGAAAATCTGGCTCAAAGTTAGGGGTGCACCTATTACGTGGGGTAAAATTTCAGAAACTTTTTCAACTCTCGTTCTCGCACTTCAAAAATTGAACATACTGTATAAACGCGTGTAAGGGCTGCACCCCGTTTTCCCAAAGGAAATATTTTTTAAAAATCCGTGTAATGGCCGCTCCCAAACTTTCCATGGCCCATGCGGGAATAGCCTTCGAAATGCACGTGCCGTGGCCTCCGCGATTAGCTCCGGCTGCGAGCAATGGTGTGCTTGATCATGAAGGCCACGCACGCGCACAGGAGCTTCCAGGTGTTGCCCACGGATGGTGCCAGAGGCCACGAGTCATCATTGTCAACTTTTTCTTCTGCCGCGAGGTCTCGCTATTCATATCGGCATCAGTATCACCAGCTCCAGCTTTTCGTGGCTGTCAAAGGAACGGGAGTTGTGTTTGCATGCTCGATCACCGTAGTTGTGGCTTTCGTGAGCTGCTGCTGAGCGTTGCAGTAAGCATGCGGCAGTTGCGACTGCGGCGTACCTAACTTTTCGTATGTGACTCCAAGCGCCGAGGTTTTCGTGGGCTGAAGTCTGGAAGGTTTCCGGCTGGAGACAAAGCTTTCCAAATATATGTGTAAAGTGAGCATCCCTCAAAACTGTGTGAGGAATTCGGCATGTGCGGCTGTTCCACACGATGTCATTGTACGTGCTGTGGGTCCGCAGCAACACTAGTGAGGACTAGTAGTTAGCAAAATCTTTATTGAAATAAGCTTGCGTTGTGGAATGTGCGTGCATTTTTTTTTTTAACGTGAGATTGGGGAGGGGGAGGACATCTGCTTGCAATCGTGTTAGTACGGTATTGATCACAGTGCCAAGTTCGGGGTGCGCCTGTTATGTGAGTAAATACGGTATCTTTTCATCTGACAAATTTCTCATCTCTTATGTCAACATTTCAGGTGCAATATAAATTTGTAACGTGTTGGTTAGCTCATTTTGAGCCAGTGTTCATGCTAAAATGGTGCATTTTCAAAAATGCCTAGATCATGGTGATCTTTGTCTCATTCGAAAGAGTGGCTTTTCGTCTTGAAATTTTGTGCACACTAGCCTTGTTTTGCTCATTGGTTTAGTGAAAGAATGAATGGGAAATGGAATCCCCAGTGTGTGTTCCTGTGCACCGCAATGCAGAGAGGTCAGTACGGCCTATTTTTATCGCCATAATACAGACAGTGATGGAAACAAAACCTTGACTGCCCGAATCAGACATTTACTCTTTTGCATTTTGAGTACCTAGTGGCAGCGATAGGCAGTGCTTATTTCAGTGATGGTCTTCTCTTTTGTGTGGTATTATGGTTTACAGCAGAATCTTGTTTGGTCGTGAAAAAATTTGTATCTGAAATTTTGTATCATCCAAAATTCATATGCAGAAGCATGGGAAATGTATTTATGGTGATCTGTTTTTACGGCTGACAGGGTTAATACGGCCGTACAGCAGCGCTTACTGCTCTCTGTGTGTACAGCATGACTGAGGACGCACATTGCGGCATGCGTTACCTGCACATCGCCGTGCGCCTGTTACTGCTCTCTGTGCGGGCCATTCGATAATTCGCTATTTGGATAATTCGGACGTTTTTTCCACACTCTTGAAGTCCAAATTAACGAGGTTTTACTGTGCTCCCCTCCTTCCATGGTCAGGGATAGTCCCCTCCCTGTATTGTCATGCCACTCCTTGCATTGTCATGCTAGCAGGTTCATGAGAATCGGCCAACACCATTGGCTAGGGAGCCACTTCATTCTTGAGTTGTATGAGACTGTACAAATTGTATGTGCGGTCGTCCATGTGAAATGCTCGTTTGTGTGGTCTTCTCTTCGTCTTTCGTCCTTATTGTGCTGTACCACCTTCGGTGATGTACCAACTAGCTCAGCTGTTCGTTTTACTGCAATGTTCAAGCAGCGCTTAGTGCTGGAGGATGTGGTTGCGACTCGTGCTGTCATATCATACGTAGCAGTGTGGGAGGGTGTTTAGGACATCTGAAATTCTGCACATTGTGCACACTGCACTCCAGCCGGGGAATTTTACAAATTTGTACAAACTGTGTTCGAATCATTGAGATTCTACTGTACTTGTAACTGCCGTGGTATCAGGTCAAGGTACCTTTTCATTTCCTGCATTCTGTGAATGCCGATAAAGGAAGCTCTCTCAGCAGCTTCTGGCACTTCAACAAATACGTTCATCTGTTGTCAGCTGTCTGGCTGCTTTCGTACTGGCAGTTCGTGAGATTGTAAAAGCTGGAGTAGGAATGGTGCCATTGTGCCATGAGATGCCGTGTCTTACAGCCTGCAGCAGTGCTTTTTATCTTGAGAATCGAGACCAGGATAATATAATGCTTTCCAAGCTGCCAACATTTTGTTTTATTTCCATTTGACACAGCACTGTGTGGAGTAGCATACCTTAATCACATTCTTCTTTTTGTGTGAATAAACTTTTTTTTTTTTCATTTTTCTTCACAGTTCATTATTACGGACTTGCGCTTGTCCATATTAACGATGCATGACTGTACTGAATAATATCACCCTATTCTACTCTCTCTCACTTGGGAATACCTGGAGGTTTGCTTTTGTTCATGTTCTCATAGAACTTGTTTTCCTTTCAGAGTTCAAGATGACTACCAGCTTGTCCGCAAGCTTGGGCGTGGGAAGTATAGTGAGGTGTTTGAGGCCATTAACATCACTAACAACGAGAAGTGTGTAGTTAAAATATTAAAGGTAAGCTATGTTTGTTTTATGTAACATGTTGCTTCTTAGTGATGTTATAGTGTGTGGCTAGTAGCTTTGCTGAAAAATTGTTTCGTGTGTAAGTTGATGTTTACAGTTGGGGTCGCCAAACCAACATTACCAAAATCATGTGGGATTTGTCTATTATACTAAGTATGAGATATTGGTCTTGTATGAGGCAAAGTTTCGTGGTGTGTTCTTTATGTCACTTGCACGGATCACCAGTGTCAAGTTTTGGTGCTCGGTGCATGCTTGTTCGCCGTGCTGCCTATTTGTGCTGCGGCTAGAAAGCTTGCACATCGAAACCAATAGGCCGATGTACATCATCAGGCGTGCGTCTTTCAAATTTGGCTTTGGGATATGCTTTGCTGCCGGGCTGTTCAGGTGTTTGACAGTCAAAGGTGATTTTTATTGTCAGGATGCGGGCTTTGCTGGGAGGGGTGACCAGCCTTAGCTTCATGTAATTAAGAGTATGTTGACTGTACATGCGGGCGTCGCGGTCAGCTGTAGCTCACAAAAAACATTCCATGCCTCTTCTATTTTATCCTGAACTACCATAGACAAAATTTTGGTCCCGGTAGAAGGCAAGGACATTGAGTTTTGCACAGGTGCAGCGCAAGAGAACATGCAATTGTTGCTGTGTGGTGCTGTCACTTAATGCCAAAAGCCATGTAGTGTAGATATGGTGATGTGGGCTTACAAGTTTTTTTAGCTGCATTATGTTGGCTCCGAGAGAGTAATTATTGGGGCATGCTTCACCAAATGTGGTTGAAATTTTAAGGGGGAAGCTGGTCGTTGCAATTCTGAAATCTTTGTGGAACATGGTTTTTGTGTGCTCTCTCTAAATGGAGTCACTGACCGATTTTTCGGACTCCTGGTAGGGGGACCTGGTAGGGGGACCGAAAAGTCATGAACTTAAAAAAAAAAAATCACTTTGCCGTGAAAAACCGGCTTCAGATATCATGAACTTCACCTTCTTTCACTTTCCGTTGGCAAACGATCATATTAGGTTGTATTCAAACCAGAGTCAATTTTCGTCATGTTTGCACCAGCTCGTATCACCAGTACCAGCCTGCGTGACGCAGCTGCGGGTCATGCTGTGAACGCGCAGTATTGCACGCCCCACCCCATGTGAAGCTAGAGCAGTGCATTTCCCGGGGCAGTGATTGCTGTGAAGACTGAAAGGGAACCACAGGAAGAAGTGAGATGAAGCAAGTGCCTCATTGTACGTCAAGGAGGATGCTGCCGCTGTCCCATTTTCAATGTGATCTCGCGCTCCTCTTTGTATGCCACCTCAATGCTAACAAAGAGCGTGCTTACCTTCAACTCGAGCAGCTGCGGTGCAGAACAGATAGCTAAGCCTATCCAAGCCAGTCCATCCGATTGCCTCTGTTCAAAATCCAAGATGGCGTCTTTCACAGCAGCGAAGGGTTGGTTGTTTTGTGATGGTGATGCCCACTCTTGTCTGTTGCTGTAGTCTGTCGGTCGAAAAAAAAAAAAGATCTCCACAGCATTGCTGGCGTCTATTTTAGTCCAAAAAAATCAAACTTTTGGACTCCACAGGGTCCAAAATATCGGTCGTGAATATGTGCATGTTGCTGTGAGGTGACCTGCCGGTTTCTCAGTGAAGTCCGAAAAATCGGTCAGCTACTCTGTCATTTAATTTTATCTACAATAGAGTCTCGATGATAGGATCCTAGTTGATACGAATTTCGGGATGATACAAATTCGTAAAATACTCTGGCCATAGTGCGTTGTGTGCAGTGGGCGGAAATTTGGATCATACGTACCACCTGGCCAACTTTGTATGTTACGAATGCATGAGCCATGACTGCACCCTCGAACACCAAGTATTTGCTGCCTGTACATCGTTGTCGGCGGGATTACCAGTCGCTTGGTGTGCACTGCAAGCATTTATTAGATGGTGAGCAGCCAAGAAAAAATAAGTTTCTCTACCCGGCATGCCGCAAGACCTATACGTCACCAACGCCGCAATCGCCAGCCACGCAGTACGTATCGCGAGCAGTGAGCAGCAGCATGCAATCAGCAGAGTGCAGATGTTGGGAGTCAGTGGTGACGCGCGGCCGTAAGCAAGCCCTTTTATTCGAAAACAGATTTGCCTAAATTCTGCATACGAATTTTGTTTGTTTTTGATACGTATTTCGGATTATGCAAATATTTTTTGTGAGACTGTGAAGTTCGTATGATCGAGACTCTATTGTAGAACAAGTCCTTGTACGCATAAGTAATATGTTAGGCAGATTTTTTGTCATGAGCTTTTGAGAACTTGCTAAAATGCATGCCATTGGTTTGACTTTGAGGAATGCAACGAGGGTAAAATTTTTTTTCTACCTATAATGCTTCTTTAAACTGCAGCCTGTGAAGAAGAAAAAGATAAAGAGAGAAATCAAGATTTTGGAAAACCTTCGTGGGGGGCCAAACATTGTCACATTGCAAGCTGTCGTCAAAGACCTTGTTGTGAGTTTGCTTTTTGACTTGCATTGCTTTGAATATGCAACAGTGTGCTGCCAAACTAAAATGCTTGGCTAGTGCACTGAAGAAGAGTTGTGATGTAGGCTGGTTGGTATGTGGCCTGGTCGTGGGAAGCAAAAGCTGAGGGATAACACAGTGCAGAGGATAAATATTAAGGACAAACGCATGGCCTCATTTGTTTTTGCTCTTTGTTGACCCTGCACTGTTTCTTCCAGCAGTCAAGGCTGCTGCTATTTGAAATTGTATTTGTAGATAGCAGTTTTATTTATTTATTTATTTTATTTATTTAGAAATACTATCAACCCTCAGTTGAGGGTCATAACAGGGAGGGATGTTACATATACGTTCATACAAGATACAGCCAGATACAAAAAGAAATATGCACATGCACTACAGTGTCCTACGGATACAACACACGATACGATATACAGACTGTAAGACATGTATTCAAATGTTCAACAAGCTGCCGCACGCACACAAACAGAAAAAAGGAAAAGGAGAAAAAAGAGAGAAGAAAAACACTTTACAATATCCACATGGCACAGTTTTAGTAAAGAACCTTGATTGCATTTGTAAATAATGCAGTATCAGAACTGCAAACAATTTCTGCAGGCAGCTTATTCCACAGCTCTATTGACTCTGGGAAGAACGAACAACGAAAGGCATTGGTTCGGGAAAAGTACGGTTGAATAGCTTCACTATGATTTAAGCGGGAGCTCAGTCTGCCTGGAGGTTTTAAATACAAATCTTTATTAATTTTTAGTTCGCTGTGAATTATTTGAAATAATGTTTTTACTCTCTGCTTCTTGCACCGATCTTGCAATAATTCAAGACCGCAAGACTTTTAACATCGCCGAAACTGAGTCTGTCCTTCTATATTTTGAACAAATACGTTAACTGAGGTTTAGTCCAAAGTTTTGCTTTAGGCTTTATGCCTCACAAGGAAAATAAAAACTTAAATTTTCTGGCGAAGCCAGCCGTACATTGGGTTTATTAGATTTTGTTTGTTTCTTGGAAAATGTTTAGTTTGCATAGTTAAAAAGCTTAAAAACATTTGGAGGCCTTACTGTTTACCTGGTTTAACATTTTCTGCTCCATCTGTTTTTTTCTTGCTTCAGTCAAGGACACCTGCTCTGATTTTTGAACATGTCAACAACACAGATTTCAAGGTGAGCTTATAATCACTATTTGATGGCTTTGAAATGGACAGTCGGCGTGCTGCTTGGCTCTGCTTGGGTGGTGGCGGACTGGTAGCATGCCGCTGCCTTTGCGGTACTAGGCATCGCTGTTTTTGGCAAAACCTAGTGATACACAGCCATATGTGGATGCAAAAAAAAAAAACAAAAAAAAAACTCAGTTGCTACTGAGAAAGTGTTGAGTGGAACTCTCTCTGAAAATTGTTCGTTGTAGGGGAATAATTACATTGCCTTGTATGGTTTGCTGATGGGGGATCAGAAATACTTTGTTGTGGTGGAAATTCCGCTGTAGCGGGGTTTGACTGCAACTCAGAACATATTTTTAAATATAGCTAACAGTGTCCAGTGAAGCATCATGTATGTGATTGCAATGCTCCTGTACTTTCTGTTGTGCTAAGTGGATATTTCCACTTGATTTATATTGAGTAACTTGTGGCCTGGCACTATATAAGCAGGCTGGGCTGCATTTATGCTTCGTACTATTCTATTATTGTTTCCTGCAGCATAATATATCACAGCAGCAGTAAACTGTTAAGCCTGGATATAACGAACCTCCATGTAGCGAATTCCTTGGTATTAGGAAGTTCCTCAATTCTGCAGCGCTGCTCCATTAAAGCTTGGGTATTTGTTAAATATGTGTAACAAAGGTGTTGCGGTGGTTGATCTTGATACTATAATGAACTCGCCACGCCAACTTTGGCTAGTGCTACGTTAACTGAAAATAAGCTGCACTTGTGAAAGTTTCGTGGCGATAAAACTCGGTCTGCCATGACGGGAATGTCTACAACCGCAGCGGCAAAATGCAGTGGACGTAAGGTGTCACAGTTGTTTGCAAAGTGACAATGCTTCATATGCCCTTGAGGTAAAATTGGTTAGTGTTGCATCACCCAAAATATTCTGTGGTTGAGTAGTGCTTAACATCCTGATTTGTACTACCAAGCACTCAGCATGGAGATGTTTATTGAGTTAATTTCGTTTTAGTTTTCTGAGACTAATATTATTCTCTCGCCCTTCTTTGGCCCTGCAGCAGCTGTACCAGACGCTGACAGACTACGACATTCGCTACTACTTGTATGAGCTGCTCAAGGCATTGGACTACTCTCATTCTATGGGCATCATGCATCGTGATGTGAAGCCGCACAATGTAATGATTGACCACGAATGCCGGCGTCTACGCTTGATAGACTGGGGTCTTGCAGAGTTCTATCATCCTGGCCAAGAGTACAATGTTCGTGTAGCATCCCGGTACTTCAAGGTATGGCCATTTCTGTGCCTCTAAAAAGATTGATTATTGTGTCTGAATGAATTTTACCTTGGGTCATTTTCACTCTCATTTTTTAGTTTAGAACACAGAAATGTGTAGCTTCTTGTGGGTGCGAAACAGACGACAGCACAAAAAATACAGGCACCACAGACGAGCGCTGTGGCATGGTGTCAGCGCTAGTCTGTGGTGCCTGTTTCGCACTGTACCACCCACAGTGAACTTTTACCAGCTCGCCCAGCTAGCCATCCTTCTTCAGCGTAGCTTCTGTGGAGTTTGTGCTTCCCAATACTGAACTGACCCTGATGACTTATTTTTTGTGATTTCTCAGCACGTTATAGGACTTGTGTATTAGACTTGCAATTGTAAGTTATTGGATTTATAGGTCATGTGATTGTAGGCATTGTTACAGTAGATAAGTCTCTTGGCCTGTAGAAATGGCATTTATGTCAGGTGAAATTCATACAGTGAAATAGGAGCAAGATCAACATGTCAAGCAGAGCTCTACTAGAGCAGGCTTTGCAAGATGGCGTACTTAAGGGGGGACACTGGTCTTTGAAGAATATTTGTATTAAAGGAGTCACAATTGTGCAATCTTCAGGAAACGTACTTTGTGTGCTGTTTCTAAATATATAATTTAATTTCGTATACAGTCGAACCCGCACATATTGAACTCTAAAACAACGCCTATGAGTTCGATATGACTTATAATTCGATATAACAGTAGCAGTAAATTTAACAACATATAACACATTGAGGTGGGAAAAAATTATTTCTACGATAGCCACTTACAGCGCGGCGCTGATTATTGAGTGAAATAGTCGTGAATTTTTTTCTTTCCTCATCTTCGTTGTCTCGGAGAGAACACATTTTTCTGTGTTATCGATGGACTCTGTACAGCTGAGACCACAGTGTTCTATCATTGCTCAATAGCGAGGAACCATGCTGAGCGCACGGAGCATGTCAAAGCACGTGGGCACAGGTTCCCCCAAGTCCTCGTCGCAGTTCGCATCAGTGGTCAGTGGCTGAGGGGTTATGGTGCTTGGCTGCTGACCCGAAAGATGCGGGCATGATCTCGGCCTCAGCAGACCCTCATAAAGCAAACCTAAGACCAGTTTACGATCACACAATAACTGCACATTAAATTGAATGTATAATTGATTTCCGAAAGGCCTTTGGCAGTGAAGTGAATGGAAAAGCATGCCAGGTGAAGGCCACCTCACACTGACTGCTGTGGGCCTTACGCATGGAATGCTGTTCCGAACCATTGGCCAAGGCATCGTTGCCATTTGTCAAGCACTGCATCTTTGAAGGTCATATAAATTCAGAATCACATGATGTTTGCTAGTAAACTGATCTTGCCACTTGTTCTACTGTGAGCAGTTAATTGTGCCGGTTGTCGGGCACGCATCTATTATCTGTTCTTTCATTGCATCATGTATTTGAAGGCTGCACTAATTTGTTATAAAAATGCGTGCTGCAGCATAAAAGAGGGACACGTAATTAAGGCTCCACTGTATTCAGAAATTTTATGATGGCCTCGTGTAAAGGCCGCACATGGTCAAAATTGTGAAAAAAAAAAGTGCGGTCCTTACACGAGTAGTGACAGTATAATCCTACCTATTGTAGAACTTGTGTTAGTTTTGAAGTTGACACTTCAGAAACTGGAAAGAAAGTTTATTCCTTTGTTGCAGGTGCAAAATGGACAAGGCAGGTGTTTCTGTTTGTGTAATGCACGGTACAACCTTTCAGGGTCCGGAGTTGCTGGTGGACTACCAGATGTACGACTACTCTCTGGACATGTGGAGCCTTGGTTGCATGCTGGCTTCAATGATCTTCCGCAGAGAGCCCTTCTTTCATGGCCATGACAACTATGACCAGTTGGTGCGCATTGCCAAAGTACTGGGCACAGAAGAGCTCTTTGAGTACCTTGAGAAATACCAAGCAGAGCTCGATCCTCGTTTCAATGACATTCTTGGAAGGTTGGTCTGTTAATGTCCTCTTGTGGGCCGGTTGATGGCTGAGACTTAATACCCGTGCTGGCTTCTCTGTCTGGCTTTGCAGGCATTCTCGCAAGCGGTGGGAGCGCTTTGTGCATAGTGAAAACCAGCATTTAGTGACTCCAGAGGCCCTTGACTTCCTTGACAAGCTTCTCCGCTATGACCACCAAGAGCGTCTAACAGCCAGAGAAGCCATGGAGCACCCTTACTTCTGTAATGGACATTCCTTTTTTTTTTCTTATTCTGGAAGATTTATTTCATAACGTGCGTGCTTGCTGGGAAGTTAAGCACATTTTCTTGCTTTTTCAATTATGGCTAAATATATGTCTTAACCACAGTCGAAGCTCGATGTAATGAGCATGGATAGTGCAAATTATTGGCTATGTCGAACTCTTCCTAAATATTGTTATATCAAATATGGTTGGCTATAAAATGGATAATGGCGATTTTTACGACGTCGATGCCACACTGCAGCTGTGCCGCAAACTAGTCTCGGAAGGATTGGCAGCGCGGAGTAGTACAGTCGCCGACCGATTTTTCGGACTCGGCGGGACCCGGAAAATGGTCCGAATAATCGAACAGTCCGAAAAATCCGTGAAATTAAAAAATTCTGCGAAAAAACAGCTTTCAAAATCGCGAAAATCATCGTTCCCCATGTTCGGGCCTACATGCGATAATATTGGACTGTCTGAGTCATAGCCGTGCTTTCCTCATGCCGCACCCTATCACATCATGATACCAGATAGTGCGACGCGGCCGCCGTCTTGCGGCGAATGAATGCACTCGTTGCACGAAGCAAGAACAGTCAGTTTGCATGAGGCAGTGACGTTCGCAAAGACCGAGCTAACCCATGGGTAACCCACGGGAAGATGCGAGCGGAAGCGGGCGCCTCCTCCCCCCCCCTCTCCGCGCACCGCGTGGGGGGGGGGGGGGGGGGGGCGGTGCTGTAGCTGTTCCGCTATACCGTTCGTTTTCCATGGGATCGTGCCATGCAGTAAAAAAAACTGAGGGAGCGTGACGTCACGCGGCCAGCGTTCGCAAGCCGAGTGTTTAGGAAGCCGTTTTCTCCCTCAGTTTTTCGCTCTCCGAGTCTGTCCTTTATGTTTTGATTCTGGTATGTTCTAGTGCGCGCGTATGTGCGACCCGCGGCGCGGGCGTCTACAGCAAGGAGGTTGATCTGCAGTCAGTCTGCCGCGCTAGTCTGCGCCTGCGCGCGCGCAACAGGGCTAGGTTTTACCGCACGCTATCACGTGGTGCGATCACGGGAGGACACGCTTTTTTTTTACTATATCTTTACTTGTTAAGACTAGGCTTCAAGGTTGTCGCCGGCCGCTCCCTCCTCAGTTTTTTTTCCTCCATGGATCGCGCGCCCTTTGTAGGGCATCTCGATGGCAATGGAGAGCATCTTATCTCGAATAGCAACGGTGGAGAATAGCCAAGCCTATCCAAGCCAGTCCGATTCCGTTTAAATCCAAGATGGCGCCTTTCGCCGTGGCGGCAAATGGGTTGGTTGTAACAGCGATGCTCGCTCGCGTCTATATTAGGCCGAAATAACGAACTTTCGGTTGAAAAACGATCATCACAATATTGTCGGTGGCTTTAGTCCGAAAATTCGAACATTTAGACTCCACAAAGTCCGAAATATCGGTCGTGAAAATGTACACATTCCTATGAGGTGCGCGACGGTTCCTCAGCGAAGTCCGAAATATCGCGCTAGTCCGAATTATTGGAGTCCGAAATATTGGTCGGCTACTGTATTTGTTTGCTCCTTTGCGAGGGCTTCATTGGCGCATTTAGACGACGTTACTGCGACTGTGCTGTGATGCCGTTTATGGAGAACTCGCTTATCAGACTCCCATTGCTGCTGCAGCGTAGCAAGCACTTTCGGATGTCGGCCCTGGAACATCCTGGCAAAAAGAAAGCTTGGCAGCACTGCTGTGTGACTTTTTGTACGCTAACGAGATGGAAAAGCTGGGAGGTAATATTCAGTTGCTTAATCACTGCTAGTTGGCTAAAATGAGGCCGTTTTGGGGGCAGAAAGCGCAGATTGGCAAGCCAGTCACAGCATCAGTGGTAGTGTTTGCAGTATTTTCAGTGAGGAGACTTCTTCCTTCCAGGCAAGGACTTCGGTGCCATATATTTTTCTTTGGTTGTAACTGAGCAACTAGGTTGATAGTTGTGGCTGGTCACTGTAATTGCTGCCGCAATACAGTAGCCGACCGATATTTCGGACTCCAATAATTCGGACTAGCGCGATATTTCGGACTTCGCTGAGGCACCGTCGAGCACCTCATAGGAACGTGTACATTTTCACGACCGATATTTCGGACTTTGCGGAGTCTAAAAGTTCGATATTTCGGACTAAAATAGACGCCAACAATATTGTTGCGATCATTTTTCAACCGAAGTTTGTTATCTCGGCCTAATATAGACGCGAGCGGCATCGCTATCGCTGCCAACCCGTTGGCCGCCACCATGAAAGGCGCCATCTTGGATTTAAACGGATTCGGCTCTGTGGGCGCAATCGGACTGGCTTGGATAGACTTAGCTATTTGTTCTCCATCATTGCCATTCGAAATAATGAGATGCTTTCTTTCCATTGCCATCGAGATCGAGATGGCCTACAAAGGGCGCGCGATCGCATTGGAAACGGTACAGCGGGACAGCCGCAGCATCCGCCGTGGCTTGGTCGACGCACCCCGCGGTGCGGGGCAGCAAACGCGGTAGACGGGGGGGAGGGGGGGGGGTGGACTGCATTCGGAGGCGCTTGCTTCCGCTCGCGTCTTCCTGTGGGTTACCTTGCGGTTTTCGCGAACGTCATTGCTCCATGCAAACTGACTGTCCTTGCTCCGCGCAACGAGTGCATTCATTCGCGGCACGACCGCGGCCGCGTCGCACTATCTGGTGTCATGATGTGATAGGGTGCCGGCATGAGGAAAGCACGGCTATGACTCAGATAGAATCGAATATTATCGCTTGCAGGCGCAACATGGGGAGCTGCGATTTTCGAGATTTCGAAAGGCGGTTTTTCGCAGAAAAGTTTATCTTTTAAGTTCACGGATTTTTCGGACTGTTCGATTATTCGGACCATTTTTCTGGTCCCGCCGAGTCCGAAAAATCGGTCGGCGACTGTACAACCATAAAGCTCGCAAAAATGTACCTTGTAACCGAAGCTATTCTACTGTAGTTAGTAAAAATCTCCAATATCGAGCTCCCCCTGTGCCAAGCGGTGTGCACTTGGATGGCAGGCAGCAGACCTCACCACACTACACAAGTGACTGGTGGTGGTGCAGCAAGCATTCGCGCTAAGGTTGTGGGCAATTCCTCTGCGTGGGGACGCACAGGCAGTCACTCGAGGCAGGACTTTGTACAAAGGGTTTATTCTCACATCAGGGGGGCCGGTCGTCGTCGTGGCAGCTGGGTCAGGTGGTCCTTTGGCAGGGCTGGTCCAAGAGCGAGAGAGCGCGAGCCTTCCCAGTCTCGCCTTATAAAGGCTTCCTCCCAGCCTCGCTCCCCCCGCCCCCCCACTCGGGAAGAAGGGGTCCGAGGCTACCCGCGGTGAGCGGCGCGAGATTTGACTTGCCCGCGAGCAGACCCTACATCTCCCCCCCCCCTCAAACGTCCGTCCCGGGGTCCGCCAGTAGGCGTTCGATGACCTCCAGGTCCGGGTCCATAGAGTCGTCGCAGGGGGGAGGGTGCTCGCCGGGGGGCCGCTCACCGCTGGTTGGACGGGCTCCTCACGAGCCGCCTGGGGGAGCGAGGCGCCTGGCTCCGCTGGGGGCCCTGCCGGCAGCGCCCTCCAAAGCTCCTCGGCCGCCGGGGACAGCAGGTCTGGGCGGCCGGACTGGAGGATGCGGAGGGCCGCCTCCTCCGGGCTGCCCCTCTGCAGTGGCGCAGCGGGGGAAGGCACTGCAGCCGCCAAGAGCTTTTCCGCCGCCTCCCTGCGCGCTCTATGCAGCGCACCGGCCTCGTGGCGGGGCCGGTGCACAACAAGTGTGCCGCAGAGGGAACACAGGCCGGCCCGCTCCTCGTCACTAAACACGGCCGGGGGCTCCTGGTCCCTCTCCTCCAGGGTCAGGCCGCGGAAAGGCAGCGCCACTTCCTGGAGGTCACCGCCGCGAAGGGGCTGCGCCTGGTCCCGCCACCTGGACTGCGCGCAGCAAGAGATGGCCGCTCCGTTGGCGACCGTGGTCCAGGTGGCCACGTGCCGCAGGACCCTGGGCCGCTTGGGTTGCGGCTGCTCGGCGGCCGAAGCGCCGGCTGGGTGCTGAGGGGGGCCCTGCGCCTGGTCGTCACTGGCCCTCTTGCGTTGTCCTGCACCACTGGGAGGTTCTCTCCAGTGGTCAGGCGCGCGGTCAGACTGGCGGTGGGGGCCACCGCGGCCGTCGAACCTGCGCCACTCGCGCGGCTCCTGCCGCCAGCCGGGTGGCGCGCCTTGATGGCGGCCACCGTTCGACGGTGGTCTGCCTTGCCTTCTGGAGTCCGAGCCACGGGCGTCGGTCCGCTGGAGCTTCCTAGAAGACATACTGAGAGGGCGAGAGCTTGGCGACTGATTACTAATCGAGAGACACGGGTGCTACCTGGTCCTCAGGTTGTAGCGTCGGTTGCGAACCGCACCGCTACCTGCTCGTCCTCCCGGGGGAGAGATCGCCGCATCGCGCTGATTTTCCACCGCTTCGCAGCCATCGTCCTTGCGAAGGTGGAAAGCCTTCAAATCAGCGACATGCACCGGACCGGCGGTTTCGCCGTTTGTCAACAACCGCAACTGGTAGGTGAGCGGCGTAGTCCGTGCCGTAACTTCGTACGGCCCAGCCCACTTGTGCGCTAGCGATGCGGCGAAACCGCGCGCTGCGTTACTAAGTGGGTGCGTTCTCTTGAGTACTAAGTCGCCCGTGTTGAAAACGACGTGACGGCGACCTTTGTTGTACTGATCCGCCTGCTCCATGCGCGCCACATCGAGGTTTTCGCGGGCTGCTCGCTGCGCTGCCTCCAGGCGCTCCCGGAGCCTTGCCGCGTACTGCGAAAGCGGAGGGGGCGCAGGCCCCGCCGCGTCGAGTAGGGCATTCTCTAGCGGAAAAGCGATCTCTCTCCCAAAATTCAAGTAAGCGGGTGTAATACCCACTGACCTGTTCACGGTTGTCCTTGTAGCGAACGCCAGTTCGGACAGCCGCGCGTCCCAATCTCTGTGCTGCTCGGTCGTCGCGACCAGCATGCTCTTCAGATTTCGATTCACCCGCTCGGTTATGTTGCTCTGAGCGTGGTAGGGACTCGTTCTCCTGTGGCGGATTTGAAGCGCCCGACAAGAGTCTACAAAGACTTTGCTTGTGAAATACGAAGCATTGTCTGTAATCAGGTCGGAGGGGAAACCGAAACGAGTGAAAGTCTCCAACAGTTTTTCCCAAATTCGTTCCGAAACAAGCTTCCTAAGGGGGAAAACCTCAACCCACTTGGAATAGTGGTCCGTTATTACCAGGATGAATTGGTTTCCGCGCGCGGACCGAGGGAGGGGTCCCATGATATCGCACGCGACCACTTGCCACGGGTAGTTGCTAACTACCGCCTTCATCATGCCAGCGGGCTTGCCCGCCCGAGGCTTGGCTACCTGGCATACCGGGCAGGTACGGGCGTATCCCAGCACATCCTTTCTCATGCCTGGCCAGGTCGCGACACGGCATAACTTGTCGTAAGTCTTACTGCCGCTGCCATGGCCTGCCAGCGCTGAGTCATGGAAGTACTGCAGGAACCGTTTCCGCAACCTTCTCGGGACCACGACTCGGAAAGGGGATGCTATCGCCTCTTCCTCGTCAAGTTGGGGGATGTAGCGGAGCAGCAAGCCATCATCGCCCAGCAGATACGCGTCTTACTTGCCCTCAGCGTTCCCGGTGCAAGCTGCGCTGCTCGCAAGCTCCTTCAGCACCCGCTGGCAAAGACCGTCTGCTTTCTGGGCCTCGATCAGCTCTTCTCTACTGACCGCTACTCCCCAAGACAGATTTCTTTCTGCCTCACTCCTAGGCAGGCAAGCGGTCGCCGCCACGAGCTGCTGTGTTTCCCTTCCGTCACAGCATCGTGCGGGACCTTTGTCCGTCTCCCCTTTCGTCAAACCGGGCGCGACACTCCCGTCCGCCCTCTCCTCCTCTCCAACAGCGGTGACGCCGCTTTCTACAAAGCTGGGCTGCGCCTCTGAAGCGCTTCCGCCAGCCCTGCATGGTGCGCGCGATAAAGCATCGGCCACCTTGTTCAAGCTGCCCCGGCGGTACTCGATGGCGTACGCGTAACGTTGCAACGTCAGCGCCCATCTCGCGAGTTTGCCTGCGGGGTTCTTGAGCCTCTTTAACCAAGACAATGCCTGATGATCTGTCTGCACGGTGAAGACCGCTCCGTCTAGGTACATGTCGAACTTCGACAATGCGAACATGATCGCCAGGCATTCCTTTTCGGTCACGGAGTAATTCCGCTCCGCCGATGTGAGCGTGCGACTAGCGAACGCGACAGGGCGCAGTTTGCCCTCGTGTTCCTGCAACAAAACAGCTCCAACACCGTAGTCACTAGCGTCTGTCTGCAAGACAAACTGCTTGTTCAGGTCGGGAAGGCGCAGACTAGCGGTATTCGCTATCGCGCGAGCCAAGGCAACAAATGCGTCACTCTGTTCCTTGCCCCAGACCCACTTCGAGCCTTTACGTAACAGCAGGTTCAGCGGCCTTGCAAGCTCCGAACAGCGCGGGATGAATTGCCTGTAGAACGCAACCATCCCCAAAAACCTCTGCAAGCTTTTCACATCCATGGGGCAGGGGTAGTTCAGAATTGCCTGCAGTTTGTCATCATTCGGTCTCAGTGTGCCATCATCCACGACAAAGCCCAAGAGGTTCACTCTCTTCGATGCCAACTGCACTTTCTTTGGATTTATGGTTAGACCGGCACGTCTCATTCTATCGAGAACGGAATTCAGGTGAATGAGGTGCTCCTCGAACGACTGTGAGAATATCACAACGTCGTCGAGGTACGCCATGGCGTAGTTGAACCTTGCATCGCCCAGCACGATGTCCATCAGTCGCATGAACGTGCTCGGGGCGTTAGACAAACCAAACGGGAGTCGAGTAAATTCGAAGAGCCCGCGGTGGCAGGTGAATGCGGTTTTCTCAATGTCACCTTCGGCCACCTCAATCTGCAGGTACCCTCTGCTTGCATCTAGGACTGTGAAGAACCTCGCGTTCCCTAACGCGTACATCACAGCCTCGATCGACTGAAAAGGGTACGCAACCGTAGGCGTCAGTGAGTTGAGCTTACGATAATCAACACACAGCCTGATCGATCCATCTTTCTTCGGCGCTAGAACCACTGGTGACGCCCAGGGACTTTGTGAGGGTCTCACCGCACCGGTATCAATCATCTCGTCAAGGGCACAGTCGAGAAGCTGCCTCTTATGCGCACTTAACGGCCTCGGGTTACACCTGAAAGGGCGCGTATCACCCGTCTGAATCTTGTGCTGAAGCAGGTCGGTTCTGCCCGGTTTCTCCGTGAAGCAATCCGAAAACGGGAGTAAAGTTTCCGCGAGCCTTCGGCGCTGACTACTGGGTCCTGAGAAAGACGCAATAATCGCTTCTAACGGGCCACCGTCTCTCAGCGTCTCGAGGGAGCTCACCTGCCTTTCTGTCGCACAGGTGTGGACAACCACCTTTTGTGCAGGACAGCCGGGCAAGGATGCGCTTTCGAAGGGAATGAGGGGGGCGAGCTGGCTGTAACGATAGCCATTCTCCCCCATGTCGAGCACAATGCCTTCGCTCGAGAGAAAATCCCTTCCCGGAATTACTGGTATCGACAAGCCAGGCAGATAGACGAAGCGATATCTCCGCTTTCTGCCGTCAAAGCGCATCGTAAGACGCACTGCTCCCTTTGCCTTTGCCGCCCCAGCTGCTAAGCTTAACGGGGTTTCGGCCGGTCTGACACGGATGTTACCTATCCGGCAGGCCTCGTACACCTCGTCACCGACCAGTGACAGCGTTGAGCCCGTGTCTACGAGTGCAGAGTAGCATCGACCCGCTAACTGCACTAGCATAAAAGGGACAAAGGCCTCCCCGTCGCCGGCGCGGGAGTTCTTTTCCTGACTAGCGCCTTGACAACCATGAAATTCTCCCGCTGACGGTGAAAGGCCGCTGCCACCAGACATCACCGCCAGCGCCTGGCGTTTCCCTGCATACGCCTAGCTTGGCATTCGCGTGCCACGTGGCCGGGCTGGTTGCAATTCCAGCAAAGCCAGTCGTTCACCCGCCGCGTGGACAGAGGGCCCCTCGTTCCACGAAGCGGTTGGGGACGACTCTCCCCTTTCTCCGCGCATTCCTGACGCTCGCTCGGCGCGTGGCCTGTGAGGCCGGCACGACGCCGCTGCTCGAATGCGTACGGGTCAAGCGCGCGAGGGACAACAGGGGGTTCCGCCTGCCTTTCCACGGCCATTACCTCGGCGCGCCGAGCCCTCATCGCGCATTCTCGGCCTCCATCCCATGCGCATCCCGGTTCTAGCGATTCGGCCGGCCTGGGGGGCGGCTGGTAGCGCAGTTCGGCGAGTAAATCCGCCTGCACGGTCTTGGCCTCCTGCGCTAGGGCCTCGAGGTTTGTAAAACTGCGGCCCCGCAGATACGGCTTGAAGCGTGGATGGCACTGCCTGATCACACGCGCAACCTGATCTCGGTCGGTTGCCGTCGGATCTGCCCTCTTGTACAGCTCTTGCATTGCGCGTACGTACTCGAGGAGGCTTTCCTCTGGGTGTTGGGTGCGCAACGCGAGCTCCTCCAGCATCCGGCGCTCATAATCAGGCGGCAAGAACTCGGCGCGGAAACGATCTTTGAAGTCCGCCATCGACTGGAAAGTCGGCTGGCAGCGCCTCCATCGCGCCGCGCTCTCGACGAGTGCTACAGGCAGGACCTGCCCTAGCATTACGTCATCTGGGGCGCCCAGAGCCGTCTGGTAGTCCTCGAGTTGTTGTAGAAACTCGTGGACTGAATTCGCGTCCGTGTACCCGGAAAAGGAGGGGACCTCCATATTTATCCGCGGGCGCGATGCTGTCGCCGATGCTACCAATGCTGCGGCCTGGTTGGCGCCAGCCACCGAACCGAGCTGACGGGCTAATGCGGCAAACATCTCAGTCACCTGCCCTATTACGGCCGCCGCGTCGGCCGTCTCACTACCGGCTGCCCCGCCATCCAAAGCCGTGGCTGAAACATCCTTTCTGGGAGGCATAGTTCGCGCTAACTGTCCGGCCGCACCGGCTAACTGCTCATGGCAACAAGAATATTCACATACACAACAATCTATCTACAAACACGCGGAAATACACAACACAAAACGCCCGAAAACTACATAAATAACACAAAACCCCTAACAAATTTACAAGACTACACAAGTCGCTACCCCGCGAACATTCCACCTGACCCGCTCCTTAACCCTATCGGTCCGGCGTGGCCCTGAACAAAGAGGGCCTGCCACGAGTCTGGCTGCACATCCCAAAATCGGCAGAGAAATCGTCCACAAGGTGTTAATTAAAGCCGCACGCTGGGCGCCATTATTTGTGGGCAATTCCTCTGCGCGGGGACGCACAGGCAGTCACTCGAGGCAGGACTTTGTACATAGGGTTTATTCTCACATCAGGGGGGCCGGTCGTCGTCGTGGCAGCTGGGTCAGGTGGTCCTTTGGCAGGGCTGGTCCAAGAGCGAGAGAGCGCGAGCCTTCCCGGTCTCGCCTTATAAAGGCTTCCTCCCAGCCTCGCTCCCCCCGCCCCCCCACTCGGGAAGAAGGGGTCCGAGGCTACCCGCGGTGAGCGGCGCGAGATTTGACTTGCCCGCGAGCAGACCCTACAAGGTTCACGCTTTAATTGTGCACTAGTGTTCTTACCTTGTAGTTGCCAACAGTGCCATGGAAGATACAGGGGTGTGGAGGTACGGTAGCCAGGCAGGCAGTCAGCACGCGTTCACGTCTCTTGCATCTGTCGGCAATGTCCCACAAGCAGCGGCGTGGACTTCGTAGCTGTGCTGTAATTATCCTGCGCTTGCATTGGTTGTCACAGAGTTGGTTAAAACAGTGATAGCTTTCGCTCTGATTCTCCATGTGGCACTGCTGCAGTGTGGGGAAGCCACCCTAGCTTACGCTTGGCCTGCCATTGTCACGGGCTTGGGATGCTGTGCAGGGAAGCCAACCATATTTGCTCTCGGTTTTTTGTGGTTGTTGGAAATGATCGTGAGGACCTTCGAAAAAGCATTAAAACTTTGGAGAAAGTCTGCCCGTTCCTCTGGTAAAATAAGGATTGCTTGAATCCCCCCCCCCCTTTTTTTTTTCACAAGATCTGGTGCCCTCTGGGGAGTGGGCAAAAACCGGTTGAAAACAAAAGCACGTGGGAGAGGCAGGTGCGATCCAGTTCAGTGAGGTGTCGTATGCACATGCAAATTAGGAAGTATGTTCTTGGCAGCTGCCACCGTCTGTCGCCTGTGCCAGTCACTAACATGAAGTGTGCATGCGGAGTAGGAACTGATGGTTTGTTTTCAACCAGTGGAGCTAGAGGCAAGGCATGCGTGCACAGACTGGCTGTACGAGAAAGGCTGATTGTCGTCTCTTCACTGACTAAATTGTGCTGCTCTTGTTTGCATTTTTGATGAAATTTTATTTATGAATTTTGGCTGTTCTGAATTATTACATGGTTTTTTATCTGTTCACTATAACTAGGTTCAACTGTATTTCCTCCGTAAGTAAACAAACTTTTTTTGTATTTGATAGGCAGCAGTTTTGCTTTATCGCAAAAGACCAAGTAACAAAATATGCACGGTCAAAGCCACTTCTAACAATGCCGGTTAAACATAATATCGGACATAACAATGGTCAGTTGTGGCACCGTCAGCTTTACCATGTGTTCTATGGTAAAATAAATAGTTTATAGCAATGCTGTCATAGTGCATTATCGTTTATAACAATTAAATCTGGTGACTGAGTGTCAGCCATAATAGAAAAAAGCGCGCGTGCAGAGCCGACCGACTGGCCAAGCTGGCGCAGTGGTGCTGTTAAAGCTAAAGAACCAGTGACCACGCGCTCCGAAACACTGCCACCGGGTGCGCCAAGGATGCTTGCTTGTCGCGGCGACGCAGGCAGGAGAAACGACGCATGCATTTTCCTGTGCAAAAGGCCCATGCAGAGAAGTACGGAGCATGGTAGGGAGCGGAGCCTTGGTGGAGCAATCCATGGTTAACGTTTCTGAGGGGTGCGCTGCTCGTAGAAAAAACGTGCCAGCACATTATTCTTTGTTTTTGCATTCTGAGCTACAGCTGGCACCGGCAGCGCATTCATTGTCCCATCTTCTGCTGTTCTCCGCTAACTAGGCCACGGTCCCAGCTTCGCAGATTTCACGTGTACCAAGGGCAGCCGCCACCGCATCAGGCGAGCTGCTGCGTTGCTGCATTGGCCATGCGCACCATGCGCACTCCCAATCAGTTGTTGCGGTGCAAGCGCGCTGCCAGCGTGGTTTTTCTCGTCGGCTGTCACTGCACCCTTGGTTCTGCACTCTCCTTGAATTGCTTCTGCAAAGCGGTCTTGATGCTAGTGACGTGGCAACGCGCAAAGCTTCTGCTGGTGCAGTGAAGATGGTGCTTTGGTCATCAGTGAGCGGTGATGATTGCGGCGTGTCGAGTCGAATTCTTGCACGCTGACGATGCACTCAAGACAAAGGAAGACCTCACCGGCGAGGTGATCGTGGCAGCTGTCACGGGTGCGGACAGCAGCGAACATGAACCATTGCAAGGTGTAATATAATAGTAAAAGCTTGTAATTTGACCTACAATAATTCGGAAATCCATATAATTCGAACTGCCAGCACAGTCGTGGCCAGCGGCCATGTAAGTCTGTGGAGTCATACGCTCACTAATTCTGACTTACGTGTCTTGCACCGATTACCGTATTTACTCGCATAATAGGCGCACTTTTTTTTCCAGAAAATCCGGCTCAAAGTTTGGGGTGCGGCTATTACGCGGGGTAAAATTTTCGGAAATTTTTTGACTCGCAAAATTGAACATACCGCATAAACGCACTCGTGTACGGGCCGCACCCCGTTTTCTCGAAGAAAATATTTTAAAAAAAAAGATGTAAGGGTCGCACCGAATTTCCGCGACCCACGCGGGAATGGCCTTCGAAATGCACGCGCCGAGGCCTCCGCGATCAGCTCCGGCTGCGCGCAACGGGCGCTTGATCGCCGAGGCCACACACGCGCACAGGAGCTTCCAGACGCCGCCCACGAGGGGCGCCCGAGGCCCTGCTCATCATCATCAATGTTTTCCTCCGCCACGAGCTTTCACTATCCATATCGCCATCAGCATCACCAGCTCCAGTTTTTTTGTTGCTGTCAAGTGACGGGATCTGCGCGCGTTAGTTCATTGTGGTTTGTGGTTTTGCCGCCGAACGTTGCTGTTTTAGCTCGGCGGGCAAGCACCTTAACAGCTACACGGCTGGGAGTTTGCTCTCGAACACGGCAAGCGTGCGGCAGGTCGGAAATTCGACGTGGCCGAGAAGTGCGGCAGTTACGACTGCGGCGTGCCTAAATTTTCGTACGCGACTCCAAGCGCCAAGGTTTTCGCAGGCCTAAGTCGGGAACATTTCCGGCTGGATATGAAGCTTTCCAAACAGACGTTTAAAGTGAGCATCCCTGAAAACTGTGTGCGGCTGTTCTACGCGATGTCGTTGTAAGCGCGGTGGGTCCGCAGCAGCACTAGTGAGGACTGGTAGTCAGTTCAGCAAAAACTTTGTTAAAATAAAGATTTGGGGGCCGGCGAGGCGTCGGCTTGCAATCATGTAAATACGGTATTGATCACAGCGCCAAGTTCGGGGTGCGCCTATTATGCGCGGAAATAAAAAAATCTGATTTTTCGCGACCAAATTAGGGGTGCGCCTATTATGCGAGTAAATACGGTAATTTGAACAGGCTCCTGAAGAGAGGCTGCGTCCAGGTAGGACTGGCATGGCAAGCGATCAACTGAATAGCCTTGTTCAAACCTGAATTCTATGCTGCAGAGTCATCTTTGCACCTAAGACTTGCATAATGCCATAGTGCACAAGAATGTGCACAATGAATGGTACAATACCAGGCATGACGACAAACGCACGCCCCAGTCTCGAAATCATTCAGACCGCGTAGTTTCGGTTTCGCTTTTCTGAGCTTTGTGCAAGCCCATAGTAACCAGCTAACCAAGAGTTGCTGTGATATTTGTATCATTCGAAATTTCGCATCATCCAAAATGGACATAATTTATATGCGGAAACATGGGAAATGCATTTATGCAGATCTGTTCAATGCTGACGGCAGTTATTTGCAGCCGCATGACCGTACAAGTCGCTACTCGTGGTGTGTACAGTGCGACTGGCGATCGTAATGATGTGATTTCGGATGATGCAAGTAGTTATCGCAACCCTGTGAGATTCGTACACTCCAACCTCGTTATGGCAGCAGGTAAAAAAAAATTGTATCATTTTAACGTCGTTAAACAGCCTAGACATGTGAAATCGTGTGTTTAGCCTTGGCTCATGGTTTTGCTTTGCTGGGTCAGTCGCACATCTGGCGATGATACTATACTCGGGTTAAGCAGTAAAATTTCATCAGAACCACATGCAACAGCAGTGCAGTTCAATCAATGAAGGGATGGCAACTGAAGTGATCCTTGCTAGATCAACAGGGAGACCTCTTGTGAAGTTGGCGCTATTTTGAAGGCCAGAAGAAAAAACCAAGAGCTAATCAGTTTGGTTGGTATCTCCACACAACACTGCCAGCACACAACAGCAGCAGACCAAGCACCAGCTAGGGTAGCTTCTCTGCATCACAGTCGTGTCGCATGGAGAATGGAGCAGAGGGAAAGCTCACGCTGTTTTCACGACCTCCGTGACAGCCGATGTTAGCTGCTGCAAGGCTACTACTACTGCTATTTCCAGGGCACTGTCAACGGGTGGGAGAGGCGTGGCTACCAATCCTGCTGCTGTATTTTCAATAGCGCTGTTGGCAAGTGCAAGATAATGACACTAACGTTAACGTGACCGCTTGCTGCACCATCAGCAGTCACTTGTATGGTGTGGCGAAGCCTGCCGCTTGCAACCCGATTGGGCACTGCTTGTCTACGTATCTGTTTTATGGCCAGTCTCGTTTGATGTATGAAATAAAAGTTGCATGCGTCTGTTAAAAATATTTAGAAAGAGTTCGATATTGTTAATAATTTGTAATATCTGTGTTCGTTTCATCAATGACTGCATTATCAAGATTCTTCAGTATGGTAGACTCCCTTCAAGACTGACTTGAAGGGGCCAGAAAATTTGGGCGCATTATCAGAAGTTTGTCTTAACAGAAGTGCCCCTGATAAAAATGTGAGCATTCTAGGTGCGTCCGTATATATGTTACTTCAAAGCAGTGAATAAAATAGCCTTTAAAGGGCAGGATAATTGCAAATAGAGAATATATTCCACCATGCATGTAGTGAGCTGAAGACAGAGCATGAAACAAGGCCACATTATCTTGCTTTAATATGGCATTGGCCTAGTTTTTTTTTTTTTTGTCTGTTTTAATGCGAAAGTATTATATGGCTTGCTGGCACCGAAACCCGGCATCGTCATTGACCGCAAAAATAGTAGAGAAATCCCAGATGCCATCGCTGATGTATGAAAGAAAAAAAAAAGTGGAAGGGACGTGCAAAAGCAGGTGTTCATTCTTCCATTGAAGGGGACATTTAAGCTCCGCCTTTAGGGTATGACGCGATAGCTTAAGTGGGTTAGTGCCCACATATGCAGAATTGGTCATTCTCTGCTTAGCATTGATAGATCGCGACGAGTCCTCATGCCACTACCAGCGCAGTGGTGCAGCGATTAAACATTGCGCCGCTGCACTGGCAGGTGACTGTTTCTATCACAGCCACCGGCAGGGATTGTGCGACCCATGTTGCTCTTCTTAAGCAACCTCTCGCGACCAATCATTGATTTAATGGCCACCTGCCTCCCATTGGCTACAGCTGGCATGACGCTCCTCTGAACTTACCCGAGCTTACCTCAGCTAATGCGGGTCAGTTTGGAGCACAAGACAGGATGAGATGACAAGATTCTTGCTTGGGGTTGGTACATCTGGAGTAGTGCTTTTGCTCCAATAAAATTTCTTCTGATGTTGCGAGAAATTGGACCCAGCACTTTCAGATTGTGAGGCGAGCATGCAACCTATACTTCATAAAGCTGCGTTGCTTCTTGGTGAACAAAGGTGAACCTGGTATGTGCGTTGCCTTACGGCTGTATGCTAATGAATGGATGTCTCATTAGAAAGGAAGAACATTGAAAGACAATGCTTTCGCATTCAAAGCATGTAAGTAGCTTTAAGTTACGGCCAAGCGCTGATGGAGTCCAGAAGAGTCCCGCTTTGGTTGATTTACTGCCACCATTCCGTGCTGTCTAAACATAGGCTGTCAGAGTGCCAGCTTGGGGTAAGCACTATTGCAATGGATTCGCGACATTGCATGGGGATTTATGAGAGTTTGGACGGGACTGACAAACGAAAACGTACCAGCCCGGAAAACACAGTACCTGGGGACGAAACTGCGGGTTTCTACTTTATTTAGGTTTAACTATACAGTCGGGCCTGCCTAAAATGGGCCTCACACTCGTGCGGATTGCATTCGTTTGTATACAAATATTTGTAGTTAGTAGACTTCCCATGTTACTGCCAAAAATGCGAAGTCAGACAAAATCTGCGTGCCCTTTGTGCCGATGAGGTGCTAGTCATGATAACTTATGGTATGCCTGTCTGTTTGTCTCAGATATGCAACGTAGTTGTAAGGTTGCAGCAGTGAAGCTAGCACAGAGCATGTGCGTGCAGAATGTAAAGATGTAAGGTGTTGTTTTTTCTGCATTGTTTCATCACATTGCCACACAGCTGTAGTACTTAGTGTCTGTCATGTGGTGTATACTTTGCAGACCCCGTTTCAAAGGAGCAGCAACAAAAGTTCATGGATCGCAGGACAGCTCACAGTGGCTCACCTCCTCCTGTATCTGCAGGTGAGATTGCTGCTTAGCTTCATTTGCTTTCACTTCGTATTGCGTTCATTAGTCTTCAGTGCATGTTGGATTCGTAACCATCCTTGGCTTTTCTATGACATTAAAGGTGGGATGTTTTGCTAGCTGTGCATAAAATATGCCTTTCGAGAAGCCTGTATGGAACGAAGAGCCATGCAAGAGGATCCAGCTCAAAAGTCTCCGTAAACACGAAGCGTGCAAGTCTCATTGCAATGCTGTCACCCTTGTGGGGAACAGCAAGGCAACTGTGTCGCTACACAGCCCCATGAGGAGCGCATTCGCAAGTATGTATTACTTGTGCAAACACAGGGTACAGCACACAACGAACCTCAGGCCGCTTCTTGATCTGCTTTCTCTACTCGGAAAACACAAGTGACGGCCGGAAAGAACTCTATCTACTGTAGCCAGAGGTATGTTCAAAAGGGGGTCACCTGCCTTTTGGAGGTCATTGAGGATAAAATTGTACGCAAACTTTGCCAGAGTAAACATCATGCTCTTGTGCTCAATGAAACAACCATTTACACAACCATGGAGCAGCTGGTCATCCACTGACCCCCGCAGGGGCGTCTGATTCATGCAGACGATGGTGAGTTGCGACACCACGGGTACCTGAGCATCCGCAGGGACATCCCCGCAGGGGGATGATGGTGAGCAGTGCGCTACCACGGACCTGAGCACCCGCGCTCAGCCGTGCGTGGCATCGCCATGTCCGGGGAAAAGGGGATCCTGGTGGTTGAGCCGATGCCGAGCGTTTGAACCCTTAAGGCTCCTCGACGGAGGCAACACACCACTTTGGCCCCAGCTTCCTGTAGACTGCACCTCCGGCCTGACCCGACCGGGGGAAATCGGCAGTCGCCTTTTCCTATCCTCCCCTCTATCTTTCACTTTCCTATCTCTTTCTCACAACTCTCCTGTCTCCTCCTCTCTTCTTGGTTTTTTTTTTTCACTTTTCATAGGCAGCTAGGGTTAACCTTGTGTGGCCAACTGCCGAGTTGTGTCATATTTGGTTGTAGTTGAGGTGTACAGCTGGCGTGGGCAGGACTTGCTCGCAAGTTTCTGTCCCGTCCCCTGGGTGTCCCGTCCCCTGGGTGTCCCGTCCCCTGGGTGTCCCGTCCATGGTGGGTGGCTGGCACCATGTTCGAAAAACTAGAATTTTTTATGGCTCCCCTTTTTTCCAAACCTGATCGCTCTCTCAAGAGAGGGCGGAACGAAGCAGATGAGTTTTTTTCAAAAAAGAAAAGTCAGTTTTCCTAAGTACCATGTGATCCATAGTGAAGTACAAGATAAGCAAGCAAATCCATTCCCCCTTCCTAGTATCAAAGTGTTTGACAGAAGCCTTGGGCATTGGCTACAAGGTGTCAGAAATGGCCAGCGGTGACTTACTGCTCGAACTGCGTGACAACGTCCAACACTCAAGACTCGTAAACATTGTATCTGTTGGGGATATTCCTGTCTCCGTGACGTCACACCGATCTCTGAACACCGTCCGAGGTGTTATATCCGAAAATGACTTTGTCCACATCACTGAAAAAGAGATGCTCGAAGGTCTGAGTGACCAAGACGTGGTAGACGTTCACCGAATCAAGATCCGGAAGGAAAATAAGGAAATACACAAAACACATGATCCTGACGTTCAACACCAGCACACTGCCCGACACAGTCGAAGTAGGATATCTGAAAGTTAACGTAAGACCATACATTCCCAACCCTCGCCGAGTGAGTGAGTGAATGAAAAACATTTATTGCTCCAAAAATCGGGTTTTAGCGGTGGGCCGATATCTTCATGTCTTCGGCCTCTTCACAAAGTCGGCGCCCCTATTCCAGGGCACCGCTGAGTCTTGCTGCTTCGCAGGCGTGCTGCACCAGTGCCCTTTGGGCCGTGAGCTCGCTGCTGGTCAGCAGGCCCTCCCATTGTTCCGCATTCGGGTCATTTAGCTTGTGAAATGCTCTGTTACGTTCGCATTCCCATGTGATGTGATATAGCGTGGGGGTTGCTCCGCACCACGGACATGTGTCCCTGTATTGTGCAGGGACACACAATAGTTCGTTAGTTCTTCGAATGTGTTGTTTAGGCCCATTTGTAGCAGCTTTTCATTTGATGTGTTTCTTGGCAGGTGGAGTGCCGTCTTGTACGTCATTCTTAGCAGCGCCTCCGTCGGTTCTTTGTCTTTCTTGGTCATGCGGTGGTATGGCAACGAGTACGTGACTCTGCTGACTATCAGGCTTCTGACGAGCCTGATCGTGTCGCTTTCTTTCATCCCGCTTCTGTTAAAGGTTCGGCCACGGCTCACAAAGTTGCCGCGGTCGGAAAACGTGCGCGAAATGCGCCTCGAAGGATCATTCTGATCAATGTGACGCAGCCCCGCACTGCGCAAACTGTGAAGGAGACCATGCAGCATACTCCAGGGCGTGTCCGTCCTGGAAAAAAGAAAGATAATCACCATGAAGACAAAGGAAAACATTTCATTTAAAGAAGCAAGAAGGCGTTTTGCACTCACCAACTCATTCTCCTTCACAACAAAACCCAACTTTGTTGAGGTGGTGCGTGGGCGCGGCGCACCACACCAGGCTTCGGCACCGTCCAGGTCACACGCAGTGAGCCTGTGGCGGGGCCATCTGCGCCCAAAGGTGGAGCAGCTAACGCTACTCCGCCAACTCCAAGTCAGGCTGTGCAGACCCCCGGGTCGGCGGGCCTCAAGACCTCTTCCCACAGGTCGAGGTCAAACTCGAATGTGAACGTGCCTTCTGCACGGTTGTCCAGCGCCTCCGCAGAGGCGATGGACACGACCTCGGGCAGCCCCGCGCCGTCTACGTCGGACGGTCGGTGGAGCTCCCTGGATCGATCAAAAAAAGACAGGCCCCGAGTCACGGGGCCATCAACAACTTGATCTACCTTTTCACCCTATAGAAACACAAAATTAAGATGGCTTTCATAATACAATGGGACTGTAGAGGACTTTTAAACAATTACAGCGACATAAAAGACATATTAGGAGCACACGCTCCCGTCGCCTTATGTCTACAAGAAACAAATTTAGGCCCCCAAAAAAATAACTTTCTTAAGAATTACACTGTTTTCCGCCGCGATCGGGAGCAGACTGTTGGGAGGCGTAGCCATCATAGTGAAAAACGGTGTCCCGGCTCGAGAGCTTAAACTAAAAACAAGACTCGAAGCTGCCGCAGCCACTCTGGTTGCCCATAAAACCATTACAGTGTGCTCACTATATATCGATCCGCACTTTAATTTAACACTACATGACTTAGAGGATCTTTTAGAGCAGCTACCAGAGCCATACCTGGTAGTTGGAGATTTTAATGCACATTCATGTTTTTGGGGAAGCGAGAAAACCGACGCTAGAGGCCATCTCGTAGAGGATTTTATTTTATGCAATGACGTCTGTTTACTTAACTCTAATAAACCCACATACTGCTCCCCAACCTCGGGGAAAATGAGTGTTTTAGATTTGTCTTAGTTCACAGTCTGTTTTTAATGATTTTAACTGGAGTGTTTTAGACAATCCACATGGAAGTGATCATCTCCCTGTCGTAATAAGTCTCTCATCCTTGCCAACAGTCATTCCCACAAAACCACGGTGTTGGAAGCTACATTTAGCTGACTGGCAACTTTTTAGAGCACAAGCTACATTAGAGAAAATAGTTTTAGAAAATGTTGACATCAATGAGATAAATGAAAAATTCACGAATTGTATCTTAGCTGCCGCACATTTAGCTATTCCTCAATCCTCTGGATTAGCAAAACAAAATCACAAATACTGGCACACAAAAGAATGTAAAGATGCAAAAAAAAAACAAAACAAAGCTTGGGGCATTTTTCGGAGATATCCAACACATGAGAATTTCATAAACTTTAAAAAGGCAAGAGCAAAAGCACGATACATCAGACGCAACGCAGAAAGGGCATCATGGAAACAGTACATATCCTCGATAAACAGCTCAATATCATCAAAGAAAATGTGGGAGCAGGTGCGGAAATTCACTGGAAATTTTACTCCTTTCACATTTCCAATGCTAACAACACACGGTACTGAAGCAACATTAGAAGAGAAGGCCAACATATTGGGTGAGCATTTTTCTACAATTTCAAGCTCATCCAACTACACACACTCCTTTCAAAAGCGCAGAACAATAGTAGAAAAACAAAAACTTCCCTTCAGAACATGCATACATGAAGACTATAATCAGCTTATTACAATGCAGGAACCAAACACAGTACTAACATCCGGTAAGAAGACAGCACCAGGCTCAGACAATACACATTATGCCATGCTTGCTCACCTCTCTGAGACTGCCATAGAGGCTCTCCTAAAATTTTTCAATAAAATATGGATGAGTGGAGAAATCCCCCAAGCATGGAAAGAAGCAATCATAGTATACTATGATTGGCAAACCACCAACTAGTCCCACCAGTTACAGGCCAATAGCACTCACTAGCTGTATAGCAAAATCATTCGAAAGCATTCTAAACATCAGACTAACCTTCATACTTCAGTCCCGGCAACTTTTAGATATACACCAATGCGGGTTTAAAAAGACATGTTCCACAACCGATCACCTTGTTCACTTTGAGAACACAGTCCGGGAAGCGTTCATCCACAAGCAACACTGTATTGGGGTCTTCTTCGACCTGGAGAAGGCTTACGATACCACGTGGAGGTTCAGTATCCTCCGTGACCTAGCGGACCTAGGTATCCGCGGCAGGATGCTGAGCTGTTTGAACGACTTCCTAAGCAACCGCACGTTCCGAGTCCGCCTAGGCGCAACCTTCTTCAACACTTTTATTCAAGAAACTGGCATACCCCAGGGGTGCATCCTCAGCACGACCTTATTCATCATCAAAATGAACTCCATAGGAAAAGTAATCCCAAAATCCATAATGTACTCAGTTTACGTAGATGACCTCCAAATAGCATGCACGTCTTCCAGCATACCTACTTGTGAGCGACAGATACAAATAACAATAAATAAACTGGCTACCTGGGCAGATAGAAACGGATTTAGGTTTTCTCCTCAGAAAACAGTAGCGGTTCTGTTCTCTTTGAGACGAGGCCTACAGGCCGACCCCACACTATATCTAAACCAAACCCCATTACCTATCAAACAAGAGCATAAATTTCTAGGGGTAACTTTCGATAAAAAGCTCACTTTCTTGCCACATATAAACAGCTTAAAGAAAAAAGGTTCCCAGGCCCTCAATATACTGAAACTACTGTCAAGAAAACGCTGGGGGTCTGATAGGGCATGCCTGTTACATATATATCGTTCTCTGGTTCGCTCTAAGTTAGACTATGGGTCCATAGTATATGGCTCAGCAAGACTGTCCTACATAAAACGACTGGATCCTATCCACATTCTTGGTTTAAGGTTGTCTTCCGGTGCTTACAGAACTTCACCAATAGCAAGTCTGTATGTGGAAACGAATGAACCTTCCTTAGAAGATCGAAGAACTGCACTAACTTGTACATACATCCTCAAAATGCTTTCTCAGCCCAAACATCTCTGTTACCCAATTGTCACGAAATGCCCATCCCGAATACTCTTCAACAACAAGCCTCACGCAATTAAGCCGTTGCTCTTGCGCTTTGAAGAAAAATGCCAAGCTCTGAACATACTAAATGAAATTAAAAATATTGCCCCAAGACACGAAGCGTTACCACCGTGGTACAGTCTCCCTACAGTGTGTGACGTCACACTAACACGCCTCAGGAAAACCTGTGCACCACATGACCATATAATACAAGAATATCTAGCACTACAAGAAAAATACAGAAATTATACTGCATTTTATACTGATGGGTCAAAAACTCATGCTCATGTAGGAAGTGCAGTAATACAAGGAAAAAATAAAAATGCAGTACGACTGCCCTCATGTGCTACAGTTTTCACCGCTGAGTGTTATGCCATTTGCGTTGCGGTACAGAAAATAACAAATGAAAACATCAAAAACAGCATCATTTATACAGATTCACTGAGCGTCCTTACAGCATTAACTCTTTCGTTACCACGGGAAAACGACCATTTTTCATATGTCTCAGACAAAAATTTTTTTTAGAAAAAGTGTGATAGATAAAATTATATAAAATGCATAACAATAATTGAGATAGAATGTGCTTTATAATGAAATTTGAACACATTCTGCTTGAAATGCTGTGAAAAAAAATCAGTAAACGACAAAAAAATTCAAATTCTTTCTAAAACATGGCATTAAAGTTTTAAAATTATAACTTGAATAGTTTTCGAGCTAGAATTTTTTTCTTTATGCCTCTTGAAAAGGCTCGTTTGAGAGTGCCCTTGATATGATTTTTACAGTCTAACAAAAAAAAATTGGAACTGTGATGTTATGCACCAAACGAAAGCTTGGTAAGCGTGGTTTAAAAAATACAAGTCAAAACTTATTTAATTTACGTCAAAAATTGAAAAAAATATATATATAAAACACATCAAAGTATAGGTGCGATATTGCGATATATAGTATGCGATAAGTATAGCTGCGATGTAGCTGCAGAATCGAAATTCGACGTTGCAACATCTTCGTCCGAGTCACTGCCGCTCGGAGGATCTTGAAAATCAGCTGCAGAGGCTGAAGAATCACGTGCAGCGGGACTCTTCCAAGCGCGCGACGCGCCCGACCTTGACGCGACGCCATTTTCACCGCGTATTATGTCACAATAAGCCTATGCTCCAAGGGCACTTCAAAAATGCACGACCGACGGGGAAATTACGAACTAGGCCAAAAATGGAACTAACCGTCTGAACAAACCAGATGCGCCCGCACAAGCGGACAGGAAAAAGAAAGCGAAACTATCAGGCCAACGTTCCGGGATCGGTTTGCGCAGTTATAGCATCTGAACCAAAATCCGACAATGCAAAATCGTCACCAGAGACTCTGCTACTCGTAGCATAGATAATAATTGCAGTCAACGCAGTAGAATTGCGCGCAGCAAGGTTTTTCCGAGCGCGCGCCGTCCGCGCACCCGACGCCATGCACGGAGCGTCCGCGCCGTACCCTCCGCTTCAAGGGCATTTCAAAAATTTGCGCGTCATGGGAAAAATGCACTCTACGCAGAAACCGAAACTGTAGTCTCTGATGGCGACTTAGATGGCGCCACATCACCGTAACGTCTATAATGAGGAGCTTCGGTTCGCACAAACAGACCGAACGAGGTATCTGAACGCACAGGCGAGCATTCTGGGCTCTCGTTGCCCAGTTTGAGCTTCGAAACAATACCTGACGATACAGCATCGTTGTGAGGGTCCGTGCTAATCGATACATCAAAAATATGTGGTGCAAACGCAGCAGAATTGAGTGGAACGGGGTTTTTTTTGAGCGAGCGCCATTCCCGATGATGACGGCTTGTTCGGAGCGTTCGACGCCGCACCCCCAACTTCAAACGCGTCTCAAAAATTTCCGCTTTTTGGCAAAAATATAAACTTAACAGGAAGTTGAAGTTCAATGTGTGAACAACAAACCGAATGACTCAGCAAGTCCGTAGCGGCCGCGGTCGCGCTGCCGTAGTGCTTCGAATTTTTCGATCACCAGTGATCGAAGCACAGTGGCGTGGTAACGAAAGAGTTAAACTCCAAAAGTGCCACGGAGCCACTGATAGGAAGCGTCATACACAACATAGTAAAGGTCATAACACAAAAATATGTTATAAAATTCTGCTGGGTTCCTAGTCACGTTGGCATTAAGGACAATGAGAGAGCAGACGTGTGTGCTGCACAAGCCAGAACCATGGAAATAAAACATGTGAATTTGCCTCCTAGGGATTACATGAAGTTAGTACGTAGCAAACTGAGAGCTAAATGGCAAGATTCTTGGGAAAATGAAGGAAACAACAAGCTGCATACTGTAAAGCCCATTTTAAAAGAATGGAAAGCATGCCGCCATAAAGAGCGTTTTCTAGAAGTAATTTTATGTCGTTTACGCATAGGTCACACACACATCATCCATAGCTTCTTATTAACAAAAAAAGACAAACCCGTGTGTGAAATGTGTGGTGAGGAGCTCACAGTAAATCACATTTTAATTTCTTGTTTGCATCTCCAAGAACTTAGGAAAAATTTTTTACTGTATTTTACAATGAACACATTCCATTTCATCCCGCATTGCTTTTAGGCGAGCAAACACTCGTCGAGTTTTCGCTTGTGTGTAAGTTTCTAAAGAAAGCCAATGTTTTAAATCTAATATAATATGACATCTATACACATAATATAACATCATCTAACCTTGCGTTTGGCGCATGATAGCCACAGTTGCTTATGCGCCATAAAACTCCATATAACTAACATATAACTAACTGGTCATCCACTGAGATACATTTTCAGTGGGGAATTAAGAGCGAAATTCTTTTTGATAATTGATGTACTGGGCAGCCTCGAACCATGTCTGATCGGTGCAAGAACATTAGCTCTTAGTGCCACCAGCATTGCTGCTCTGTGGGTGGAAGGTTTTATGACCGTGAAGGGTCTGCTCTTTGATGCCCTTTGCGGAATTGGAATTGATGGTGCACCTGTTATGACAAGAAAAAAGGATGTAGCTGTGAATTTATCGAGAAAAAAAAGCTATAACAGCTCAACCTAGCAGCGTGCCAGGCAGCCAAAGCATTTACACACGTTGGTAAGACTAAGGATCTGTTGCAGCAGCTAGTAATGGATGTGAAGTCTGTGGGGACCTTACTGATGATGTGCGAGTTTCTCCCATCGGTGGATAGGCTTTCAAGAACACTTCAGATGGTATCACTGCATGTGGACCTTCTGCAAGTACTCTCCAAACCGTGCATAAAGGCCCTGGAAATGCAGGCTAACATTCAGAGCTTAAAGGTGCACTGAAGAGGAATCTGAAGTCGTCTTTTTGCCGCGGGAACTCGATCTACACGTTCCCAGCATTCTTAATAACTACGGTTTATTGCCCTGTGTGGCTGATTTTCCTAATTAAATCGAATTAACATCCGGCTCCCGCCTTTTTTTTTTTAATTCTCCCTCGTACGGTGGGCGGAGTCGACCAACGCGTGGAGTGCCTTTCAGCCAGTCCCGCGGCGGCTTGCCGCTCTGCCATCGGCGGAGTAATACGTAATAGTCCGTAGAAGCAAATAGTCCGCGCGTATTTTTATTTCTGCGGGCTAATTTTGCGGCTATATTATCTGCGAATGAAACTATTTATTCACGGAAACCTAAAAAACAAAATAAAGCGAAAGCAAAGCCTCCACGGAGCTGGCTGCAAGGCACTCCACGTGTTGGTCGACTCTGCCCACCGTACGAGGGAGAATTTAAAAAAAAAGGCGGGAGCCGGACGTTACTTCGATTTAATTAGGAAAATCAGCCACACAGGGCAATAGATCGTAGTTTCTAAGAATGCTCCGAACGTGTAGATCAAGTTCCCGCGGCAGAAAGACGAGTTCAGATTCCTCTTCAGTGCACCTTTAAGGACTTTTTTGTCAGTCATTACAAACAGGTGACAGTCAGAGAAAAATGGAGCAATGGCTCCAGGGCACCAAAAGTACGTTAATCAACAAGCTAGTAGAACATAGATGTTTCAAAACTGCCCTCTATTGGGCAGTTTTCTATTTGTCTGCAGCAGCTTCAAAAGGATGGCAATGGAATCGAAATTGCCAGTGCTCTATAAAAGCTGTCCTACTCTCTGCAAGTCCTATACTCAGAACATGCTGGCAGAATGAATTTCTTTCATCAACTTTGAGCTTAAATGTGAGTGCTTGCAAAAGCTGACAGCAGCAGACTTGTAGCTTGACCTTAAGGAAGTGTTTCCTCTTACGGCTCACCTAGCTGGCTCATACTTTGAGCTCCATTCGCTCGCAGTAAGCTGTGACTTATCAAGGCACAACTGAAAAATCACCTCAAACAGAAGTCATCGGTCTGCCTCAAGCTGAAGAATCAGAGGCTTAAAGGGTAATTAGCAGTCTGAAATGCAGGAATAGTCTCTTGCGTTGTGTGGTTGCTCTACGTCTGTTGTCAGGAATCTGTGTACCCCTCCTCATTGTTTTTCGATGGCCACCTATGAACAGTTTCTGGGGAGAGCCCTGAATGAGAGTTTGGTTGGAGTAAGATTTCTCTCCTAAATTCACCTATACTCTGTTTCATACATCAGGGGCAATGCTGTCAAAGTTAGCACAGTTGTTTGTGCTTACTACATACGCAATCAAAAAGTATTGCGTTCCTTGTATAGTCAGCGGAAAATAATGCATGCTTTGCCTGCCATCTTTTTACATGATACATTGGTTATGAGCTTGATTACATGTGTCCTTATTGCTGACGATACGCTGTCACTTTCTCATGCTTTAGACAGCTCGGCCTCAAAACAAGCATGGAGTAATGCACTTCTCTTATTTTTTCGTGCAGACTACTTCCATACCTTTCACTGTGTTGCATCTGATGTATGAAGTGGAGTATATCACATGAGAAGCTGTGAGAGTATGCCATGGAAAACGGAAAATGAAATGAGTGCTTCAGCCTACACTTCAGCTAACAGCATTTCCAAGGATGCATCTTTCTGTACCTGTGGCTACTAACTGGTAGTCAAAGCCAACCAGAACAAGGGTTTTACAGTAGTGACCCCATCAGTGCACAGCATCTACTCCACTCCAGTAACAGTACAGTTCTTGAGTATGCATGGTCAGCAAACGTGTCCCTCAGCACCAAAACTTGACTTTTGGATGATATCCCTAATTCATAATCTTAGTGAGCGGAGAGGAATGTCACGTGGCTCTCGTATCCATTCACACACCTCTCGAGATGATTTGGGTATTGTGCTGACTTCCGACATTTTGGCTACTGACTACCAGATTCCGCATTACTTTTCTTTTATTATTTGAGTAATGCTCTAGGACACATTGTGTCGAAATTTTCCAAATCTGTTCTTGTCCTTTTGCTGTATTTTAATTTTAAACTGTGCTTCCGTCGACAGACTTCTATTGGCCCTTAAAACAACAAAGTCAAATGTCTTTGCTTTCTTCAGCTGTGAAACTTTAATACCTAATAGTTCATGAACCGACACGTGGAATATCCTACTAGGGTGTTTGCATATTCGGCAATTATCAATATTCGGCCATATAGTAAAGTATTCAATTCCATCCAAATGTTTGGTATTCGAAATCTCTTGGTGTTGATCTCTAGAGAATAACATTCCTAGAATACGTGCTGTGTGTGGTTTCGGACCAGTGTGCCATCTTCCAAGGTGTCGCCGTGGCTTGCGCGTAGCCAAAGCCATGGAAACTTGCCAGGCGTATGCGCTGCGTGTCTGCGCATGCGCGGCAGCTGACGCGAGCAGGCGCACGCATGGTGCCCTGATCTGTACCTGAGAGGTGTCTGCGCTCGCATTAGCCACGGTGCGCATGTGCCGTAGCTGGTACGGCGGCGTGCAGCGGTTAGGGCGCGCAGCTCCCTTGACTTCCATGGGACGAGTTTGAGCTGACTGCAGCTGGCACAGCCAGTCTTTGCGTGAAATTCACTAAGCAGGTGCGAAGGACAGCTAGCACGAGACACGTTGAGATTGGTGCCCTTTCCAACGTCTAACACAAGGGCTTCAGGTCAAATCATTGTTCGTGCAGTGAGGACTGGGCAGTATGGGGTGTGTTAGGTAGAGGAGCATGAGTGGTGCTCCAGCTGCGCCATTTGCGCCATTCTGATATATTTACATTTTGCTGCGCCAGTTTGCTCCAAAAGGGGGAAATTGATCAATATTGCACCTAGCTGCACCAAAAAGATGTCGTCACGAGACAACAACTATTTTTGGAACAATTCAGGCTTTCAGTTGGCAACCTACTAAAACGTATCCGTAGTTGGCAACCTAGGACACTGCTGGGCTCTGCCTTGTGGTAGAATTTAGCAGCCAATTTATTTGTGCACATGAAGGAAGGAAGGAACTCTGGAGAGGCGGTTACGTCACATTTTTTGAAGCCTGCTCCCTTCCTACTTGTCCACCGTCAGTGTGCTTGCGCGTGCGCAGCAGGCACAGCAGCAGATGACAGCGCTGCACCTAGCTTTACTGTCGGCTGCGACGTCGTCCAAAGCCACCCAGCAGCTCTTGCAGAAGCACATGACTTATGGCATACTTTTTTGGAACCGCGTGACTTCTGGCATACTTTTTGACCTGCTGCTCAGATATTTTCCTTCCTCCATTTTGACGCATCAGAAGGTTGCATCATGTCATTCAACCCTGAAGAAGTATCATCTTGGTTGAAGAACAAAAGCTAGGAGTAGGTCCAGTGAGGTCAGGCTTTGTTGGAACAAGGGAATTTTGACCTTGATGATTTACTTCGCGAGCTTAATGAACTTGCAAAAAATTCTGCGAAGCATTGAGATGCAGTTAGACCTGGATGTAACGAACCTCCTTATAGCTAATTCCTCGATATTACGAAGTTCGTGAATTCTCCAGCGCCGCCCACATTGAAGCACGTGTATTTCAGACCTCAGCAAAGGTGTTGTGGCGGTTGACCTTGATGTAATGAACTGGCTATGTCATCTATCTGTTAGTGCTGAGCCGCTCAAAATTTGGCAGAACTACGCAAAAGTTTCGTGATGATAAAGCATGAACTGACATGAGACGAACGCCGATCATGGGCGGCTCCAGTTGACACAATGCATCGTGCTCCAGCGCCGTCAGCTAAAGCCCCTCAATGAAACAAAAGTAGCGAAAAGCTTTGAACTTTCCGACACTCCTCCTCTCCTGGCGCTCCGCCGGAGAATCAAGCCTCCCATTGGCCGAGGCGCCGTAGACACGTGTTAGCGCGCGCTTTTTGGCTCCGCAGCAGACGCCGGCGCCATTGCCGGGGCTGGGAGTCGCGCTCCGTTTTCTGTGGTCGTTTTTCAGTTGTCAGTCGTGTTTTTTCTGATGATTTGGTGTGAAGCGCCAGCGTCTGCAGTCTTTCTTCGCACTAAATGCCGTTTGGCATGATTTTAAACAGACTCGTTCACTAGCGGGTACGAAAGCCGTGCTGAAGTGCAGGTTTAATGTTGCTCGCATTGCGCGGCGTGTCGGCTTGGTTGCAGTCGGGCGCGTTCGCAGGCTCGTTTGCATGTTGAGCCCCGCCGTTTACGTTGCTCGCTATGCAGGTCTAGGCTTGAAGTTGCGCGCATTGCTTGCCGTATTTGTGTTGCTGCAGCTGGACTCCTGGGCTCAAGAACTCGGTACTAAAGGGGCGGTACTCGCTGTTTGAGCCTACGCTGCTCATGCTGCTCGCGGTGCAGGTCTAGCTTTCATGTTGAACGCATCGCTAGACGTATTTGTTTTGTTACAGTTGCACTCCTTCACTCACGAACTCGACACCAAAGGTGCGGTACTTGCTGCTGAAGCTCCTGCTGCTCATGCTGCTTGCGATTAAGGTCTAGCTTTCATGTTGCACGCATTGCTGAACGTATTTTTCAAGCAGGGTTCTAAACCTAAATTGGGCGTTACTGTGCCTAGGCACATTAACGCACCTGTCGCTTGAATACTCGATATCTGCGTAGATAATACTTGAGAATGCAAGCAAGGACCTGTGTAAAACATAGTTTCAGACATTTTGTGGTTAGGCCGTCGTCGCTGCCGCGAATTCCTGCGAAAATCACGCTGCGTGGAGCTATGTAACCTGGATAGGTGGTGTCAAATGAATCACTAACGCAGGGGCACGCGCAATGATCCAGACCATTTCCAAAGTTCGACATTTGAAAAGCTCCTCATGGACTTTAATGCGGAGTCAGTTATGAAAGGTCACGCTCTATATTTTTTTTCGTGCCTTGTATCTCCCATGCCACAATCTCAATGCGGCCGAATCTAAGGCAGAAAATGCAACAAAAATCATGCCGGCGCGTGGTCCGCTGCGCGCCAAAGCGCGAGCGACGAGAAAGCCACTCGTCGAGCGATGGTGGGGCTCTAGTGCCGCGAACTCGCTCGCGCGCGCCACTTCCAACGTGTGCTCCGCAGTCAAAGCGATCAAAGAACAAAAAGTTTCTGTAAAGCAGTGCAACGTTGGTCTGGGCAGTTATTACAGTAACTGATTTTTCAATCTCTCATTTCATGATGTCATTTTGACCGAAGCCAAGGCAGAAAATGCAACTCAAAGTTCATTCGGGCGCACGGTCTGCCGGGCGCCAAAAGGCGACGGTTGGGAGCGTCTGCTAGCTTCTCCCGGCCTAGGTGCCGCCACCGTCAGCGCCCGGGAGAAGCTGAGAGAAGGAGCGCTAGCATAGGAGGAGGAGGAGGGAGGAGATGTCGCTACTTTTAGTTTATTTAGGGGCTTTACCGTGAGCGCATCTCCAGCGCCGCCGCGGTGACTGTGGTTACGGCACTGGGCTGCTGACCCGAAAGACGCAGGTTCAATCTCGGAGTCCTTCACTACGGCGTCCCTCATAGCATCTCCAGCGCTTTCTTTTTTGGAACATCATACTACGTGGCATTTCAGCAGTTCATGCTCAAAAGCAGCGAAAAACAATAGGGCATAGCAAAAAAAGAAATGACATGAGCAGTACGCGGCCATCACTGCTGTGCGGTTGCTTGCATGATTCCGGCGCCGATAGCTCTGTCGTGTCGGGAGTGGGGACGGAGGAGAGCGGCAGCGGCGCAAGGTGAGGAGCTCGTTTCCTAGGTCAACAGCGAGGGGAAGACCGGACGAGGGAACATGTGATGAAGAAACATGTAACATACCTCTGCAGTTGGCCTGCGGTGGCGACGCGCGCTCCGTTCCAGCTCGGTCGTGGTGCCCCCCGCCTTGCGCGAGCCGCGGTGGAGGTGACAGCAGCTGCTGCCACAGTGATCGCGAAAGGTTGCTCCACGTTTGACTCTTGAGCAACGCTGTTTTCTGTGAACGTGTACAAGGTTATTGCACCTATGTTTATTTCTCATTTTGGTTTCCATTCTGCAGTGCCCTTTTGACTCGTTTAGTGAAAACCGCATGTAAGGAAAACCTGGATGTAGCAAAAAATCTTAATTTTTTTTAATTTCGTTATGACCAGGTTTAACTGTAGAGCTAACATGAAAAAAAGATTAGCTCTAGTGAACGTGTTCTTCGGACCTTTAGTCAAGCATGCTTGGCAGAACTTGCGTGCAAGACAGTGTGAGCATTATTAAAATGTTTTGTCACTGTTTTTTTGTGAACACCTTCCTCTGTTTTTTTTTTCTTCCTTGCTACATATGGATGAACCTTATCACATTAGGAGCAAACTCATCTTTGTGACTCCTTTATTCCGTTCATCCTGCTCCCAAATTGCTCCAGGATTAATGTTGTGATACAAAGATGCTCCAAAATGGATATTTTTTTGCTCCAAAGATTCCTCCAGAACTTGAATTGGCTGGACCATCACTGGGAGCATGGTTGCACACTCTGAAAGAGGAGATCTGTTTTGTGGTCGGATTAGCTGGGCTCTATTGTTCTGAAATATGTTGCTCCAGTGCCAAGATTCTTCTGGAAAAAACTGTTTCCAGCACAATGTCGGTGCATTTGTTTGTATGGAAGTGGCTTCAGCAGCCTCTCTTTGTGTGCAGGCGGCGCTCCTGTAGGCTCCAATGCCCTTGGTGTGCTGCCTACGTCGCCGGTCACGTCTCCCAGCGTAGCTGCCCTGGGCAGTACCACCTCAACATAGGGGGCAAGGTTCACCGAAGCAGACTGCCCCTGGGGAGTGGGCGCCTGCCGTTGGGAAGGCGGAAGGGAGCACCCGGCACGCCGTGCTGGCCGCCCAGCATTCGCCATTTATGATGGCTTCTTCCTTCCCCTCTTCCCACCACCCATGTCAGCAGACCAGTCCCAGCATGGACTGCAACCAGGAGCAGCCCTCTAACCGATGAAAAAAAAACTGTAGTCTGTCAGGACCAGGGTGTGGGCTAGGCACCATTACTTTCCTCCCTTTTTTCTTCCATCAGGCTCCTCACCACCCTCCCCTTGATTTTCGTTGTTTTGCTGCTACCCTCTCAAGCCAAACCTATTATGTCCCTTTTGTGTCTCGTGTTTGCACATGTGATCAACCTCCATATGGAGCGAGAAAACTAGCTGTTTCGAGCGTCATGCAAGAGTGTGCAACTAGAGTGTAGATGCAGGACTCATTCATTAGTCTTTTTGTTGTTGTTTTCTTGTTCTTCCCCTCGCCCTCCTTTTTCCTCTCATGAGCCCATGTCCCTCCTCCTCCCCTGCTTAATTTGTGCACAACTGATTGTTCTGATAGTTTTGCAGCCATGCTTGTGTGGTGCTGTCCCCACTACCCCCCTTTTTTTTCTTCTTTTTCCACAATGCATCCGCGACATGGCTGTGTGCGCACAGAACTCTGCTGCAGGTTCCCTCTCCTTTTCCTTCTGCTCCTGATCTTCATTGCTGCCATCATGAAATGCTTAGCTTTGCTGTGCAGCACAGTGTTCAAAATCGCGTGTGACTGATATTCCCAAGTGCAAATTTTGTTCTCCCTGCCACTGAGTGAACTTGATCCATTTCATTTTGGTGTGCGCTTTGATTGCAATGGGCATCTGCCAGCTGGTGTGTGTGATATCGGCTTCATACGGTGGGAGGATGAAGCAAGCAACATCAAATAAACTATCCTTCATTTTTTTTTTCCTGGTCACGGGTTGTAGGTTTTAACATTTCCCATGTCTGATTTATTTTATTTACGTGTGTGTGTTACGCAGGGATTGCAAGTGTTGTGAAATGCTTTGTGTGTAGGCGAAGTGTCTTGCCAGGCCGGTTCCAAAGAGTTTTGAAAGTGCCGATGAGCTCGAGCTTCTGCCTATGCTTACCCCCTCCCCCCTCCCACAGCTATGCAGATGCCGTTGCAAAGTCAATGGGCAGCTGACAATTGTTCAGACTTTTCTAAAGAATCTTTGCGATTGTGATGTGGATATAATTTGCAATGTGCAAACGTTTGCGCTTGGCTAATGAAATTGTGAACGAAGACTGGCATTGACAAGCTGAACAGGACCAAGTCGTCACCCTTGTGGTGTAGTGAAATAGCAGAGTTGAGAACTCTTGTGAAATTGAGGACATTCGTACCCTGCAAGAGTCCTGTCTGGTTTGTACCTGCCTTTATTAAATTGCAGTTGAGTAATCTAGCTTTTGCTGTTCAGAAAGCCTTTCTTGGGTTTTGCTATTTTAGATGTGATTGGTCAACCTTACTTGCGTCGTGCATGCCAGCAGTGTTCTTCTGGACCAGCAAGGCAAGCGTGCGTTGAAATACTGGCTAAAGCTATAGCTTTTTAGCCTGTTCTCTCTGTTTGGGAAAGGATGTGTAACATTTGCTGGGTAGTCCATTGTGTTTAAACTCTATTCCGGCAGTTATGACTGCCTTGAGCATTTCTGGTGTGTTAAATCGGGTAGTTGGAAGGAGTGCACCTAATGCTGGGAAGGTGGGTAAAGTGCATAAGGTTCTGCCGGATGGCCTTGCCAAAAGTTGGAGGAAAGAAAGAATGCATGGCAGTGTGAAGCCAACAGCTTGTGCATTCTTGGAAACTCCATTCGCTTTTAATTCAATGGATGAAAGCATTCGGTTGAAGTCGAACGAAGGAACACATTCCATTGCATCCTACCATGATTGTGGGAGAAAGTGCAGTTGTTGGTCATGTGCAGGGTTCCTAGAGGACGGAAACTAAACAAGCTCGCCGATTCCAGCCTTCTGCCAAACTGCGCCAACCTGATAAAAATTGGGAAAATTGCGCCAAACCCTCAAACGCTGCTTTCACATCGGGCGGCGCCATCGATTCGGGCAGATATAACCGTAGTTGTCGCCGTCTGAAAATATTACGGCGAACGCCTTTGGCTCATCATTCCGTCCGTTACACTATAGCTGTCAATCATCCCGATGACGTCAGTGGTGTAATGCCGTAACCAGAAATCGCTGAATTCATTGCGGCATAGTATGTCGTAAGCATTCATTACTCATTAATTGGCAGTTCCGGCACTTGGTGGCGCTCCGTACTGCGCTTGGTGGCGCCACCCGTAAACGGCATTTAATAGGCAACAGAAACAGCCAAAGTGGCGCAGAAGGGCTTTCGCCTCGCTTCTCTCTAGATCGTTCAAGTGCCCTCTGAATTTTTTTTTTCCGGTTCATTGAAGCCCACTTATAACAAATATGTCTCGCGTGGCATTCGTTTCTTATGTCCCGAAGTATGTAACCCCTCAAGAGAAAAGTGTATAACAGCTGTATCTTACCGGTACTCGCCTACGGGCCAGAAACGTGGAGTCTAACGTAAAGGGTTCATCTTGAATCAAGGACTACGCAGCGAGCTATGGAAAGAAAAATGCCAGGTGTAACGTTAAGAGAGCGCAAGCAGGCAGAGTGGACGAGAGAACAAGCATAGATTTAACAATACGTATTGCTGGGCAAGTAATTCATATTGTGGACCAGCGCCCGTGTCGTCTTCTCTTTCCTTGGTTAAATTTAAATCGGTTTTTTAGGAAGGGAAATGGCGCAGTATCTGTCACTCGTATCTCGGTGGACACCTGAACCGTGCCTTGAAGGGCAACTGCAGCACTTTTCTGAGAATTTCTCGATATTCAAGGATTCAAATCTATATAGGCTGTAGGTAAAGCATGCCAAGTGTTTTTGCACTAGCATTTAAAATAGTGACGTAATCGACAGTTGAATTTTGCGCTTCTCCTCAATGCACCGGAGGAGTGCAGAAAAACTCTGCATTACGTCAGAGAAGGTATGATTTCAAATTACCGCTGTCGTCAGCCACACCCTGCCCTGACTCGTTAGACGCTGCGAAACAACTCTCGGCAGGGTTCGCCTTCGGTGGCGTTGGTTTTTTTCCTTCAAAGCAGGCGTTTGTGCGTTGGAAATATACCAATACCTTCAATGACGTCATCATGCGGCCCCCCACTTGGCGTTGTGCGCTGCGGAGAAGCTTGAAGGGCGTCCCGATTTTATTCGGCGATTACTTAACAATTTCAAGTGCTAGCCCAAAAAGACTTCGCATGCTTTACCTGCAAGTTTCACGCATTCGACCCTCTTAAGCTCGTTGATTTCTAAAACCTATGCAGTTTCCCTTTAAGGGAAGGTAGGCGTGAAAGAGGTGCCGTAGTGGAGATCTCGGGAATAATTTCGACCACCTGGGGATCCTTAACGTGCACTGACATCGCACAGCACACGGCCGCGTCTTGCGTTTCGCCTCGATCGAAACGCGGCCGCCGCGGTCGGGTTCGAACCCGGTCCATTGTCCGTTTTGCGCTGGTCCACAATATGAAGCATGGATTAATGACATCTTTGTCGAAATCAAAAACTTGGCTCGGGCAGGGCATGTAATGCGAAAGCAAGATAACCGCTGGACCTTGAGGGTAACTGAGTGGATTCCAAGGGAAGGCAAGCGTGGCAGGTGGCGCCGGAAAGTTAAGTGGGCGGACGAGGTTAGGTTTGCGGTGATAGGGTGGCTGCAGCTGGCAAAGAGCAGGGTTAATTGGCGAGACATGGGAAAGGCCTTTGCCCTGCTCTGGGCATAGTCAGGCTGATGATGTCCCGAAGTTTGCAGCAAATGTACTCGTAAAAATCAGCGTCGCAACGCGGACTTCCGTGGTGTACTTTTTATGCATGTGCGCGAAAAGTCGTCGGTCCCGCGAAGTTTGTGCACGCGAATTCGGCTCTCTTCCCGTTTCCATCTCGCTTATAAAATACGAGCAGCACATGCATCGCCGTCAGACTTCGAGCCATTAGAAACAACCTTTCGTCTGCTTAATTCCGACTGGGTGGCCGATAGGCCTAGCATGAGTCAGCCAATCGAAGGATGCGTTTAGGACGCAATACATTTTTTGGTGTAACTTACTCGTGCAGATATGGCGATTTTTTGCTGATACGGCATATTGCATGTGCCGGAATGTGCTTTGCTGAGCGATGGATGACAAGTGACAGCTTGTGGAAAGAGCCTGCGCTGACGCTACACGCGGGTATGGCTGCGACACAGTCAAATTTTTGGACCAAGGGCTTTACAACCAGTTTGTGTTGTAAAGACCGTTTCAGAAAATTTTACAAGCATCGAAAATGGCTACAAAGCGCGATCCGCCATCCACTTCAGGCTAAAGCCCTGACTCTATGTATTAAAAAAAAACAGCAGTTGCTAACACTGGGCCGCGCTCTGCGGCGTCCTGTATTACCCCGCTGGCCAATCGCAACTGTAAAAGAAATCAGCTTTTTAATGTTTGACTGTATCAAACAAACCACGTACCAAAATTCTAAAGCTCAGAATTTTTTTTTGTGATAAGCTTCTTGTTTACGTAACAAGAAATTTTTTAAGTAGCGGTCTACTTTTTCTTCGTGGAGGAATTCTGTGCTCTGAGGCTGAATGTGGGCGGAGCTTCACTTTAAAAGGGATCTGAGGCGGTTTTCGAATCACCTAATCTTCTAGGGTTTTGAAGTAGTGTCGGTGCTGATCACGTCTGGGAAATTATTTTTTCGATTTTGGCTAAAACAGTGGCGCAATCACCAATTGAAAGCGCGATGCTTGAATATCCCGCCCCCCGCGCGAGCGCAGGAGAGGAGAACAGCGGAGAGGGAAACCTCGTCCATGTCAGCCAACGTGACGTCACGTTGAGGAGCCGGGGATACTTCGACGCACCCGAGCGAGCGTTGTTTCTCGTGCTGCATGCGTTGTTCCTCGTACTTCATGAGTTGTGATGTACAAAGCGTGTCAGCCGACCTTGAGCATCAGGTCCAACACGAGGTACTACTATGCGTTCGTGTCCACGAACAACTGCGGCCGCAACTGTGTCGTCTTCCACTGTTTTCCGGAAGATCAAAAGCTCGCAGCGCAAGAGCTCGCTGCTGTGACGAAAAATTCAAGCCGACCAAAGCAAGCGTACTCTGCTCGAAGCACTTCCGTAAGAGCGGCTGCATGCAGAGCTTATCCTTAATGTGATCTCTGGAGATTTTTGTCAAAAAGGCACAGCTGAACCATGACACAGTTCCTTCGATTTTCGCGCGTATGAGAGGCGTGTCACGATTCCGAAGAAGCGCCTCTTCTATAAGCAAAAACATGCTCACTTAGCCCCTGCAGAACCTTTGTAGAGGTTCAAGCATGTGTCGCTCTCCTCAGCTTAGGTGCGGCCAGACCACCGGCGTGCTCAGCGAGACTCTGTTCGACGCGTCCAGGCAAGCATCGAAGCTATTCGGCATCTCGTTTTTTCCACCCGTGGCTGTCTCGTCACTATAATCGTAACTAAGCGATTAAAATGAAAGCGTTCGACAGAAGTCTGTCTGATTTCGGATGCAAATTTAAGAAAGAAATGAACGCCAACCAAGTTTGTGCAAAAAAACATGACGTTTAGAAACCTTGCTCGGTTTCTTGATCAAGTTGTGGCAGCGGGCGAGTTGCAGCTTGGCTTTTAAACACACACATAGTTGACCACCAGCTCACTGAGCCTAAACTGCAGATCTAGGAAGGGCGCACGTTTCCGAGGAAGCGATTAATATTTCCCGGCATCTGCTGAACGCACCATGACTGAATCAGCAACCTTGCGCGCGGATTTTTGTCTTTGTTTCCAGCGCACAATAATTGCGTCACTATCCTGTGGTCACATGTCTCGCAGTGCTTGGCCACTGCGCTTCGCTCATTTTGACATCAGCTTTGTGCTGCTTCATCGTTTCCTTGAAATACTTTGTTGTCCCAACCTACAACGCCAGGTACTGAGAGCAGAGTTTTTTGTACACAGCGCCTTGGGCCTTTTGTTTAAGATCACGCTCTTTCGGGTGAGCCAGGAGGCGTCCGGTGGTGGTAATCGGCTTGAGGTGGTGGTTCGCACCCAATCCTTTCCGAGAATACGAGCCGAGGTTGTGCTAGTACGTTTTACGCATGGAATGCATACGCGTCTTTCACGCTGGCGTATGCTTGTGCTAGGCGTAGAATTTTTTGATTGCGTCTTTTTTGGTTTCAGGTGATACTTGGAATGAACAAACCGTAGTATCCTTTTCTTTGGAGGTTAGGGAAAAAATAGTCACCATATTCGCTTTTACAACACCACGGAAAGCTGCGATCTGCACTCAACGCAGCGCCGAATCCATATCGGCAGCTTATCCGGTCCTCAATGTGTCATCACGACCTCTTTGACCAATCACAGGAGGCGGCGCGCCTCACGGTGTGCCCCGCGGCGCAGGCCGAATATTTCTGCTAAAAAAAAGGCAATTCGCGCTTGGTTTTGTCTTATTTGGGTTCGATATTCGAGCATACAGCATGAAAAACTATAGGACGGCGCTGCCAGCCCGATTTTCACAAAAAGTGCTTCAGTGTCCCTTTAAGCTGTATTTGACTCGGCCGCGACGGGCGTCGAAACGGGCATGCATCTCCGAATGAAAGAATTTTACGCCGTGAAGAAACTAGGTTGGGGAGCTGAAAGGAGAACTAAAATTTTTTGGTGCGGGCAAGTTCAGGCAAGGCGCAAGCTTCGTGCGCCTTTCGTTTGCGGTGAACGTGAGACGCAGCGTAGCGGCAACGACGAATCTGTGGTGAAGCGACGGGCGACGCCGTATTGCAGCTGCGTTGGGGCGCACGCTAACGTTGACCGAAGGCTCGAGGCGGACCTTGCATTCTGCGCATGCGCACTTCGGCACCCGAAATTTATTGAAGTGGGGGGGGGGGGGGGGGGGGGGGGGCGCTGTTCTAAAACTCCCGAGTGCGCGTGGAGAGGAGGAGAGAGTAAGGAGCCTGCAAAGCCTGCACTGTTCGCCAAAGAAATGCATTTCTCATTGTTGCATTTTTCGATTCCTGGATTTGCAAGTAATCTAACTGAGCACTTTTTATATGTTCACCAGAATTAAGGCGCGGTCACACTAGGCCGACGGGACCCCGATGCCGACGCGACGGCGACGATCGGCGGTCGCGTCGGCCAACTTGGTCGTTCCCCGACTAGCCAGTCAAACTGCGCCGACGACGACGCCCCCAACGACCAAGCGTCGTCCTAGTGTGACAACGTCGCCGACCAAAGATGCCGACGAGACCCGTCGGCCGACGTGTCTTGGGCAGATCGGTGGCCGAGCGAAAACATTCGCCGACCAAAAGCGAGTACCGAGCTCAGAGCGCGAAATGCAATCATTATGTAGACAAATAATGCACGCGCAGCAACATTCGTCAAACCATATGGCCACTTGGCCGACGCGCCGCACCGATCGTCGCTTGCGAACTGCCGTCCCACTGCAAGCAGGGGCACACGGAGCGGTGAGCATCGCTGCGCCGCTGTACCCAAGCTCCGCCCACAATCGGTGTCGCACTTCGCCGCCGTGCAGCAGTGCGTGAGCGCTGCTTGGGATGGTGTACAAATGTCACAAGAAAAGACAAGATCGCCTTGTTATCAGAAAGACTGCTCGACCAGCGATAAAGCATGCCTGCTTATGTTTCGAGCTTTCGGCAACGGCACCGCTCGCGGGCGCTCCGGGTGGCGAGCTCTGCTGCTGCCTGGCCAAGGTCTATTGAAATAGGTCGCGAAGCCGGAGCCCGAATGCGGTCCAGAACCAAGTGCTAGCGACATCAAATTAGGGGTGGAACTAAAGCGCCAAAATGAAATGAGTGGACAAACACGACTAGAAGAGGAAAATAATTAGGACATATTTTGTGTTTCAAAAGCATTCGAAAACAATTGCAGTGATTCCTTTTTAAAATGTTTTAGTTGCGTGCATTTTGTTAGAAAGTATAGCGCTTGCTTTGTAAAAATTTTTATGACAGCGTTCGCTCAGAGCAGCGGCAATGGCAGCTGGACGATGCCAAGGTTGACGGTGCTCTGATGTCATACCCTTGTCATTTCTTTTGACCATTCTGCTAGCCCTACTTTTTCCTCGTTGCTCATGGAGGAAAGATCGTTGCTTGTTGCTCGAGTTCTTGGTGTGCATCGTTCGTGTACAGTTTCCGCTTTTCCCTTTTGCCAGCGCTTCTGTGTAGTTTCGTTCGGTTGGGTGCGGTTCTGTCGCTTTTGCCCCAAAAGGGCATCGTCTGTGGCCATGGGGCCCCCGTACGCAAAAAAGAGGTGTGCGGTTGCACGATGTGCGAGCGATAACCTGTCTGGCGGCGTCACATTTCATCGCTTCAGCGCTACACCTGCGACATTCAGCGCGACACCTGAGGCGAGGACGAAGGAAAAAGGCGCAACGAGAACTGACTACCTAAAAATAGCGTTGGTGGTCGGCACTCGTCGTGTCTTCTTTCTTCGTTCTCGTGTCGGGTGTCGCGCTGAAGCGTCGCGGCGTTCAGCAGTTTATTTTTCCCGCCAAGCAGCACGTGCGCTGACGTCACTAATATGACGTCACTAAAACACGTGACTTTAACGTTGCGTTTTTGTTTTAATTATGAGGTCACTTTTTAGTTGTCCACGCATTTCGAAGACGGCGCTGGCTGCGCACCATGAGCCGCCATGTTTTGAACGTATGGGCTTCTATGCAGCCTACGGTACCATAGTACATCTACCTTGGCCTGGCTGCCGTGGTCGTCGCTAGGCCTATAGACAAGCGTCATGTTTGTAAACAAAGGTGGCGCTGCGGTCGGCAGCGACACGGGGTGTAGGCAAAAACCATGGAGGAAGGAAAGAACTGAGGAGAGGCCGTGACGTCACTTTTTGTGAAGCCGCCCGCAACCGGAAGTTGGCTCGGCTCTCCTCACTATCTTCCTTCACCGAGCTACGGGGCGGGGATTGCGCGCGACTCGCAAGCGCTTCGCAAAAGAAAGGTATAAAAAAAACCGCGCCGCTCGCCGCTACACTCCAACACCTCCCTCCCCACAACACGCACCTAGACACAGACCGGCGCACAGGTGCGGTGAACCTTTTCCGACGCCAAGCGAAGAAAGACGACATTGCGCGCCGCTTATAGTTCAGCTCACCATCCTCATCGGGCTACCGTACACCCGCCGTGTAGCCTTCGAAACGCAGCTCAGCATCGCCGAGAGCGGCTTCATGTTTCTGTGCTGTTTGGTGAGGTGCGAAAGTTCGCTGATCAAAACAATCAACGCTTCTTCGCGTGTCGAGGCGCGGTTCCGGAGTGCCACCTTTTCGCGAGATTCATTTCAATGCATCGATCGCTCCGCGTAACGACACCAAGTTTGACGAAGAAAATATCAAATGAGCGGTTATTTGCTGCAGTTAAAAGCAATCTTAGATGCGTGCGTAACGTCACGACGCCAGGCATGTAGACTTTAACAGGCAAGGCCGAACACACCGTGCCGAGAGACCGTACACCGCCACCGCGAAACACTCGGGCCCCTAGCAACAACGACGCTAACGACGCCGTACGCCGTTGCTAGTGGCCCGAGTTTTCTTAGCAACAACGACAACGTTGCTAGTGGCCCGACTTTTTAAGCCTAAATTTTGACGTCACTTCCGCCACATTCTTGCCAATGCATTGGGAATACGAAGGGCCTCTCCTTAGTTTTCCTTCCTCCATGGCAAAAACGTAGCATGCCTACCCCGCGCCAAGCGATGCTGCCTTCGAAACCAACTCGCGTACGCGCATATTTCAAAGCGTGAGCGTCGCTTGCGGTTAGAAACATTTATGTTGGTGACCGGAGAGCAGTTCAGCACTTTTTCTACCTGTTGGCCAGACGGAATTACATGGCGAAGCGCTACACAGGCTTCCTTCTGCGCTCCTATATTTGGCAGCAACGGCGCGGCTACGGCGGTCGGCTAGGTTGACTTATTAAATGAAACCGAGAAGGCACGAGATATACAGGTCTGCAGTCTCAACATTTGGGGCGATACAGCATACCCGATCACTAACTGCAAAAAGGACGACGGGATGCACGCCACGAGGCAGCTTTTTCCCATGACGAACCTTTGTGATGTGCCTGCATGCTCTTGACTAGCAACTTCACTGCGGAAAACGCCGAGCACTACTGGACACTGAAGTCATGCAGTTACTTTTACTGAGTCATGAAAATGCGATCTTCACTGGTAATGTCTGAAAAAATGGTTTTTTATTCGCTTGGCTTTAACAGAGGTGCACAGGCAAATGGATAGAAGTTTACCTTGAGCTAAAGCAAAGTTACGTTTGCTCTGCAGAGCTAAATATTTTAAGTCATTCTGCTTGCAGGCCTTATTTTGCTTGATAACTGGCTTTTGGTCCGGTATTTGCTGTTTTCGCCAGGTTCTGAATGACCAACAATTGTAAACTTCAGGTAATATATGGGAAATAACACTGCATGATTTTCCCGATACCTTAGCGACGTTTAATCGTTTTCAAGGATAGGTGGTGAAAAAACGCACAGCCTTTGTCAAAAGTAGGCTGCACGTTTTCCTTCTCAGTCGTATATTAAAGCTATTATGTCAGCCCTCAAGCTCTAAATATCTGTATCGTAAGAAGAACGCCTGTTCTCGCCATCAAAGAACTTTTTGATCTTTAGGGAAGCCGTGAGGGCTCTGTTATACGAATGAGAAGCAAACCATGGGGCCTGGTTACTTTTGACAAAGACTGTACATTTTGAAGCTCGTGGAAGCGAAAATAGAGAAAAAAACTACGCGTCGTATTTTCCTACTACCGGAATACAGTGCTGCTCTAAATGTCGCGCTTAGTGTCCCGATGAATGCTGAAGGCGACTAGCAGCAGCAGTTTTTCTTTCTTTTTTTTAGCGCTAAGAGATGCCCGGGACGTAGTCCGGTGATTGCCACCTGAACGCGGTCTCCTGCGTTCAGTTTACGGTCACACCCACATGGAATGTCGCGTCCAGACTTCTCATTGAGAGCCCAACAGAACGCGAACAAGCTGCATACGTTGATTCTTGCACTGTTCGCCGCACGACTGAAGAATACGGATTAAGAGACGCAAACTATCATATTTCGATGCAGAAATGCAACACTAGCCGGGCAGCCGATCCGTCGCCGAACTTTTCCCGCTCCACGGCCGCTGCTCATCGCTTTGGCCCATATCTAAATGCGATAAACTTGTGGAAACTTGTGTCGCTGCCTTTCTTCAGCATTGCGGTTCAACCACCCGCACCACAACTCGCCGGAATATTGCAAAATGCGTTCAAAAACGCTCAAGCCTGGCATACCCAAGGCACGCGGTACCAGCTTTTGCCTACACAACGAAAGTCACTGCTGACTCCAGCGCCGCCGCATCTCCGTGACGTCACGGCCTGACGCATCGGAGTCGCAGCATCGCTTTACTGTCAACAGCATCATCTCACAATAAAATAATAGTATGGTAAATTTCCGCGACGTCTTCAGCAACGAAGCGAGCGGGCGCAAGGCGAGCCGGACCCCAACGTCAGGCCAGCGGCAGCTGCGAGGCGGTTGTGGGAAGAAGTTTGCTCATATTACAGTCGTTACCTTTGCCAACAGCTCAGTATTGGTCAGCGATCCTCAGGAATGAAACATTTTTCACATTTCTTATCACAGGGTTTAATATTTACGTCAAGAACACTCTTCAGCTCGTTTTTATGACGCCGGCAGACGGGATCCAGGCTGGCCGGCCGGCCGGCATGCTCGGCGTACACATGTAGTACTTCACGTTCGCACAAGAAAATAAGAAACAGCCGTGAACCAGAGAGGATGCTTCCTAGATTAGAGCAACGATAATATGCCTGTGCAAAAGTGGATCTTTCGGCAACGACACCGCCTGCGGCAACGCCGGGCGACGAACTGTGCGCTGGTCCCAAGCTGCCCTAGTCGTCGCTAGGCCTAGGTGGTTTCGTATCGACTCCGCAGCTGACGGCGCTTCGGAAGTCGCCTGTGCTGTAATAAAAGGCCTACTATTCACATCGCTTTACTGCCAACTCGTCCCATAATAAAATATATGTTCGATTTCCACGACGCCTTCAGCAACGGAGCTAGCAGACGGGCCGCGCGCACGAAGCAGCAGCGTCGAGCTGTCGGGATAGGACAACGTCGGCAGAGTGTGACACGCGGGTCGGCGATGCGCTCGTCGGGCGACGATCGGCGCTCGGTCGGCGTCTGCGCAGGGTGACAGACGCGCCGACGGCACGAAAATCGCTGCCGCCGACCATCGCCAGACTGAAATCGGCCGATCGTCGGCCTAGTGTGATAGCGAAAAAGAGGATGTGCTTAAAATGCATTTCAAACATATTGTATTAATTTCATATTTATTTCGCATCTTTTTGTCCCTATGCTTAATTAAACTGCAATACGAATACTTTCTAAGTATACTACGAATAATATTTTGAACGTTCTTTAAAATGCGTGAAAAGTACATTTTTGCCCGCTTAGCATATTTATAATGCATTAAAAATATACTAAAAATATGCAATAAATACATTAGATGTCATTAGAAATACACTAAAAATATACATTAAATACATTAAAAATATATCCACTTCGGCTTAAAAAATGTCTACTGGTTAATGCTTCAAGTGCAGAACAAACTGTACAAGCGCAGTTATCATCAATCACAATGTACATGAGATTATAAGGCCACGTGATGGCATGGGAACGGCAAAGATACCTACACTGCAAATCATGACGCAAGTGCCTCAGCAAACAACAAATGCTCCGACAAGCGCCATACTTGGCTTGCGTTATATTACAGTGTAGTTATATATACCCAGCGAGTGCGACACACTATCTTGCCCGGTGAGGCGTTTTTTGCGTAGAGACTGTGGGCCCAAAAATTATCCCAGAAGTGTCCTACTGGTCGTGTTCGAATCGGGAGGCGATCGAGAACAGAACTGCTAGTCGAAACTTGCGTCAGAAATAGGTCAGCAGTCGAACTGACAGGCCGACCGGACCCCGATACCGACGCGACGGCGACGATCGGCGGTCGCGTCGGCCAACCTGGTCGTTCCCCGACTTCAGTCACACTGCACCGACGACGACCACGACGCCCCCAACGACCAAGCGTCGTCCTAGTGTGACAACGCCGCCGACCAAAGATGCCGACGAGACCCGTCGGCCGACGTGTCTTGGGCAGGTCGGTGGCCGAGCGAAAACATTCGCCGACCGAAAGCGAGTACCGAGCTCAGAGTGCAATCATTATTTAGACAAATAATGCACGCACGCAGCAACATTCATCAAGCCATATGGCCACTTGGCCGACGCGCCGCACTGATCGTCGCTTGCGAACTGCCGCCTCGCTGCAAGCAGGGACACACGGAGCGGTGAGCATCGCTGCGCCGCACTACCCAAGCTCCGCCCGCAACCGGTGTCACACTTCGCCGCCGTGCTGTAGTGCCTGAGCGCTGCTTGGGATGGTGTACAAATATCGCAAGAAAAGACCAGATCGCCTTGTTATCAGAAAGACTGCTCGAGCAGCGACAAAGCATGCCTGCTCATGTTTCGAGCTTTCGGCAACGGGATCGCTCGCGGGCGCTCCGGGCGACGAGCTCTTCTGCTACCTGGTTGCCGTGGTCGTAGCTAGGCCTATAGCCTCTTTCGCATCGAAGCCGCAGCGGCCGGCGCTTCGGAAGTCGCCTGCGCTAGAGTGTACTAGAATAACCTATTCTAGTACACTCTACCTATGCTATAATAAAAGGCCTACTATTCACATCGCTTTAGTGCGAGCTCGTCCCATAATAGAAGATAACTTCGATTTCCACGACACCTTCAGCAACGGAGCTAGTAGACGAGCCGCGCGCACGAAGCAGCAGCGTCGAGCTGTCAGGATAGGACAACGTCGGCGTGAGGTCGGCTGAGTGTGACACACGGGTCGGCCGACCGTTGCTATGTCGCCGAGGCGACGACGATGCGCTCGGTCGGCGTCTGCGCAGTGCCGACGGCACCAAAATCGCTGCCGCCGACCATCGCCAGACTGAAATCGGTACCATGCCATCACGTTCTCCGCACGTAGTGTAAATAAGTGGTGATTACCTTCCTGCTAGAAGTTACCATAAACGAAGGGACTTCAGAACAGAAAAGGCTTGGGTAGGTTGCTAATTCATTGCAACACAGTAATCATAGCGCGGGAACAACGCAGGCGTTCTCGTCCTGTCTCGTCCTTGTCCTGCGTTGCTCCCGCGGTATGAGTACTTTGTTGCAACGAAAGGACGACAAGAAAGGGAGAGTTTTCACTGTTCCCTGAAACGTCATTTCGAGCCCAAGATTGTTCCACGGTAGCTTGAAGTGTACTGCAAATATGTTTACGCGCGGACTGCCCATTAATTGCGTATTTACGAAAGTACACTTTAAAAACATTGCCAAAACCAAAATGCAATTTCCCAAACTCGATTTCGAGCATTAGGTTGTTCAACGGCAGCTTGAAGTGTGCTGCAATTATGCTAAGGCGGACTGCCAATTTGCTAGAATTTAAGTATTCTTTGGAAGAATTGATTGCGCATTTACGGAAGTACACTTCAAATACGTTGACAACACGCAAATGCCATTTCAGGAAACGCGATTTCGAGCACACGACTGTTCAACGGCAGCTAGAAGTGTGCTGAAAATACGTTTAAAAGGACTGCCCGTTTGTTAGAATTGAAGTATATTTCAGATGAATTAATTTCATATTTACGAGAGTACACTTTTAATACATTGACAAGATTCTAAAACTGCATACATATACGTTTACAAGGACTGCCCGTTTTGTAGAATCGAAGTATATTTCGGATGAATTAATTTCATATTTCCGAAAATACACTTTTAATACACTGACAAGATGCTAAAACTGCATACATATTTTTTCATGCATTTGAAAAGTGCCGCTGCGGTGGCTCAGTGGTTATGGTGCTCGGCTGCTGACCCGAAAGACGCGGGTTCGATCCCGGCCGCGGCGGAGGAGAAATTCTGGAGGCCCGTGTACTGTGCGATGTCAGTGCACATTAAAGAACCCCAGGTGGTCGAAATTTCCGGAGCCCTCCACTACGGCGTCTCTCATAGCCTTAGTTGCTTTGGGACGTTAAACCCCATAAACCAAACCATTTGAAAAGGGCTCGAAGTATGCTTTAAGTGAGGTATTTTTTGCATATTTTAAGAATATATTTCGAATACCAAGCATGAAATTTCAGGAACGTATTTCCTACATATTTTTAGTGCATTATACAAAATATGTTTAAAATACAATCTAAATAGCCCACCATATATTCCAAACGTATTAGTTTTTGCTATGTTGCTTTTAAGTCCTGAAAACCAAGCTGCTCTTGCTGTTTTTCGCTCTTTCGAATGCACATTGTCTCCTTTGACGTGACCACTAACATGACATTTTAGTAGTAGAGAGGCCTCAGTGGCCAGAAAAACGAAATCCAAGGTGGGATTAGCGCAAACTTCATTTTTTCCCGTCACCGCGTTTGTTCGTCATCCTCCTTGGAAGTATCTTGATAGCCTTGTAGCTTTGAATGTGTATCTTTTCATCCGGGAAATGTCATCTACGAAGAAGGCTCCTCAGGCATTCGACAAAACGGGAGCACTGGATCGTTCCACCAAGACGAGAGACAAGCACAGTAGCCGATGCGGATAGGCTGATGTTGTTTCCTTGTTCGGCCTGTTTTTTTTTGTTTTTTTTTGCCAGCTAACATTGAGAAGGACCCACCACTCGTGTTCAGGGTTCTTTCTGCAGGTACTGAAACTTGGGACCGTTACAGCGCAGCACATTTGCTGCTGGTATTTCTTATTCTACATCACTCAGAATATGCAGATTTGTGTGCTGTTATAAAAGGATAGATTTCTTAAAGGGGCCCAGCAACGCTTTTTTCATATGCTTTAGATGATTTCTTCATGACACGCAGATACCGAATCAAAAAGAATCACTGGAATCGGTGCACTAGAACGGGAGTTATTAAGGAATGAGTTTTCAAAATACAAGCAAACAAAAAATTGCCCTCGACTCGAATTTTCCCGGTCTTCTCTTTGCCGTTTCACTCACCCAATGACGACACGCGGCGAGACCAATCGAAACAGCGTGCACGAGCACGTCACCACAACGTCCCGGAAAATAGCTTCTCATGGTTTCCTGGTCGCTGTAACACGTTTCCGCTGACGCTGGCGGCGTCGTTTCCATGGTTACAAGCACATGGGCGCTAGACTGAGACGGAGCAAAGAAGCCGAAAGCTCCACTCAAGTACAGGCATGCTTTGGTTGATCGAATCTAGAAAGCATCCTTTCAGGTAGCATGGCTGTTTTTGTATTTTCTTGTGCGAACGTGAAGTAAGCCGAGCCTGCCGGCCGGCCAGCCTGGACGCCGGCAGACGGGATCCCGTCTGCCGGCGTCATAAAAACGAGCTAAAGAGTGTTCTTGACGTAAGTAATAAAGCCTGGGATAGGAAAATGAGAAATATATCATATTTCTGGGTCGCTGGCCAATACCAAGTTGCTTGTAAAAGGGACAACTGTGGCACGAGCGAATTTGTTGCGAGAACCGCCTCGCAGCTGCCTCTGACCTGACGGGGTCCGGCTCGACTGGCGCCCGCTAGCTCCGCTGCTGAGGGCGTAGGGGATATTGACCACGCTATTATTTTATTGCGAGATAATGCTGTTGACAGAAAAGCGGTGTGAAGAGTAGGTCTTTTATTATAGCGCAGGCGCCTTCCGAAGCGCCGGCCGCTGTGGCTTCGACGCGAAACGAGCTATAGGCCTAGCGACGACCACGGCAGCCAGGCAGCAGCAGAGCTCGTCGCCCGGAGCACCCGCGAGCGGTGCCGTTGCCGTAAGCTCGCAACATAAGCAGGCATGCTTTGTCGCTGCTCGAGTATAGCTGGCAGTCTTTCTGATAACAAGGCGATCTTGTCTTTCCTTGCGATATTTGTATACCAAGCCAAGCAGCGCTCAGGCACTGCTGCACGGCGGCGAAGAGCGACACCTGTTGTGGGCGGAGATTGGGCAGAGCGGCGCAGCAGGAGCAGGAGGCCACGAAGTTCTTTGATGCAAAGTAATAGCCAGCGCCTCTGCTGGGGCTTTTTTTCTAACAAGCTTTGAAATGCTTTTGCGTCAGAAAAGATGCTAGTTTTTTTCAATTTAATATAAAAGGACACAACAAAACATAACATATTTTTGCTCACGAACACAATTAGCTTGTTATTAGTTGTTCATCCAATCATAATCGTCCGCCAGCTGAAGTCATATCCGCTGCAAAAATGCAAAAGACCACCGCTGTGTGCCGACGCCGTCAGTGCCATGATTTTGATTCTCGAGCGACTTAAAATATTAAATACAGAAATATGCGTGTTACGACCGGTGGTAATAGCGTCGTCATAACTCAACAATTACAACAAGAAAGCAAAACAATGCACTCAGATTATGGTGCAGGGCCCCTTTAACACACACTGAAGGAAGCCAACAGTCACCGAAACCAAGCAGCATGGGGAAATGTTTCATCGTTTTTATAAACGATAATTTTTGGGCTTAATCAATGGGATATATTAATAGTGTGTGTAATCATTTTGTCGCTGTCAGCAGTAGAAGAAAATTCCGCCGGTGGGATCCGAACCCACTACCTAATTTTGCGTCCGTACTCTACCAACCGAGCTATGGCGGCGGCTATCCAATCTGCTTTTGGGGGTATTTATGTTGCGTGTAATCGAACCTTGAGAGTGTTCATCAGCGCCACCCCTGTTATAACGAGGGCCTCGGTTCAGGCAGTCTTTTTCGCACAGCTTACGCCCTCACCGTTCGATCATGTTCCCAGTGACGCTCGCGGTAATACAGGATCGACGTACTCCGTCCGCCGCTATAGACGAGTGTGGCGCTGGTGACACCACTGTCAAGGTTAGGTTACACGCAAAACATAAATACCCTCGGAAGCAAATGATTGGACAGCTGCTCTCTCTGCCGTCTGCTTCGCAAGGTGTAACACCCCGCTTTCAGGCTTTTCGCTCCGCATCGCCGCCTCACTGCTCATTCTTCCCTCAGCCGCACGCAAGACCCGCGTCCTCATCCAAGACGTTTTGTACGCCATCGAGTTCATTGTTCTCTCTCACTGTTCGCACGACATCACCCTGGGATGCGACTTTCTTTCGACTCATCGAGCTGTTATTGACCGTGTGCGCGCAGAAATTGCCTTTTATTTTAATCCCGTGTAACGCCCCCTTGTGCGACCTATACCTAACCAGTTTTGCCATACTTCTTGTCGCGACTCATACCGAGATTCCTTCGTTTTCTGCTGCCCTCGTACCACTCTCCTTGGAAGGCGTCAATGTTTCAACTGTTTTCTTAACACATTCCGATGCCGGCTACCGCCACCCATTTCTCCTGTTCTTCTTTGCTGTTCTCAAGATCCACGATGACCAGTGTGCAATTGACGCCTCGAACCCAAAAGTACTTGATGCAGGGCTTGTTGGTTCATGTTACAATATTTTTAACGGCGCAAAAAAGGCACACACACACACACACACACACACACACACACACACACACACAGGAAAAGACAGAAAGAAACGGACAGTAAGAGCGCCAACTACCAAGCATCTGTTTTGCGCCGTTAAAAATATTGTAAAATATTGCCTCGAACCCGCCTTCTGCCCGTCCCACTTCCCCATTTTCTTGACCCTCCTGTTGTGCATTCCTCGCGCTCACCATACCCCCCTCCTTCCACCCTGCGGTTGCGGAATCTTACACACTCGCCATACTCCTTCTTTCAAGGACCTTCCGGGCGGTCTCCGTGGCAATCGGTTGCAGGTTGCCACGGATATACGCGCCGCCAACCAGTGTCGCGATTCACTGAATCTACTAGGTTCCCTGCTGCTTTGACGGTTCACTCTACAACATCCCTGCTCCGGTCTATGGTAGACCAGTTATTGAACCTGGCGTCTGTTCTTCTGTAAAGCTTGGCCTCTTACTAAGAATGGCGAGTACAAGTTTTCGTGGCGGTGCTCCAGTAGAACTGTAGAGGCATCTCCACGATGGTGGGAGAGCTCAAATCCCGTCTTCGCATGAACAAGGTTCAGGTGTGGGCCCGGTTGCTGCAGGAGACCAACGCCTTGCCAGCAATTCCGGGCTTCAGTGGACAGGTCTCCTCAATGAACCATCGCCGGGTGCAAGCTGCTGCCCCGCCGGAAAAGACGACGGAGTATGTAGATATGCGTTTCCCTCACGTACGCCCGTCTGTGGAAAACTGGTTCAACACACACACACATCAGGAGGTAGTTGCAGTGGCTGTGAAGTTCACTAAGGCAGCTGTTGTGGTAGTGTCTTACTACGTTAAACCAGCTGGTGGCGCTCACTACTACATTCATTAGGGCTGGTTATTGAGTGTCCGTCGACAATACCCAGGGTGTCTAGTTTTGAGGAGTCTTTACTATCCTCATCCAGATTGGGGTACCCGACTTTGAGCCACCGCGGAAGGCGTGTGCGGGACGCCTTCTGTGATGCGTTGGTTGTTCTAGAACCATCCTGATTCAGCAACGCGAGCTGTGCGTCATACCAGAAGTGCAGCATATGCTCAGGACCTTACGTGGGGGTGGGGTCCCGGTACTTCCTCGTGACACCTGCAGCCCGACTGCTGTCATCATCGGTCTCCATCCGTCACGGGCCCGCCGGTTACGCCGCAAGTGTTCTGTGGATAACTGGGACGACCTTCGCGCCACTCTTAAAGATTTCCCTGTGGAGTCGTCAGCACTGCTTGTTGACCGCGTACAATGCGCGCTCAGTGGGGCTACAACCACCACCTGGGCAGACGTCGATCGGCCGGCACCGGATGTCGGTCTACTTAAACTCAGTTAGCGGCTTCACGAGACCTTACTTCTGCACAGGCGCGCACAAGGCTTAAATACTTTATTGATGAGGCTCGCAGATATGAGCGCAATCTATCACGACAGCAATGGTTGTGCGCAGTTCTCAACAAGGTCAAATGCTTCTCCCCGGTGAACGTTCCATGCGATGGAACCTGGTGGCCGTCGTCCCGACGCAGCGGCCACAGCATGCTTCGCGGCTAACTTGCAGCCGGATAATTTCGCCACAGAAGCAGCGCGGAAGTTTTTCAAAGTATGATGTGTTGCCTCCTCCGGCCAAATGTTCTTACTTGGCTGGCATTCCAGCACACGTCGACAAGCTGCCGTCAACATCCGACGCCAAGTGAATTGCGAACACCTTCACGATGCCCGAGTTGCTTACAGCCATAGATGGCGCCAATCGGAAGACAGAGCCCGGTCCGGACTCCATACCATATCAGGTTTACAATAACCTGAGTTGCGCGCTATGCTCCCTCAACTCCTCGACTCTATTGACCAAGTATGGCTAGACCGCGTCATACCAGAAGCTGGAAATCGGCTACTGTGTTCCGCCAACAAACCTTGGCGAAGCCAACGCTGTGCACGGTGGCAGAAAAAATGTTAGCCACACGACGGTCGTGGTGGCTTGAGCACCACGGATGCTACGCCGCCCAAATTGGCTTTCATCCGTCCATGGGTACTGAATATGGGTTGGCTGTCTTGGCGTCATCAGTTTTATAATCAACCCAGAGGAATTTACTCAGCGCCCTCGCCATGGACGTCGAAAAGGCATACGATAACATCAGTCATGCTGCCATCCTGCGCTCTATTGACATGCTACGTTTCCCCCTTCGAGCACGCAATTTTGTAAAATCCTTTGAACGCTGACAGTTTGCAATACGTCTAAATGGGGACTCCGGCAAATCATTTGTCTCTCTTCGCGGCGTACCCCAGGGATCGCTATTGCCACCAAGTTTATTTAATATTGCTTTCATCGTCCTTGCGTGGCACTTCATGATGTCCGTGAAGTTATTGTTCGCTGATGACATCACGGTGTGGAGCACTGACCGAGACCTGCTGACTCGATCAAGCCGCTGCCATGGAATGAGCGAGCGCCTGCCCAGGCCGCACTGCCCAAGAGCTTACTGTAACCAATGAAAGCCGCCTAAGTGGTCTGGCTTCAGAACACTGCGGGTATATCGTATTTGAAGGCATAATATGCAATCTTTATAACCTACCAGAAAAAAAAAATGCGAGGCAGGCACCAAGAACTTTCCCTTGCTTTCACGAGCTTGAAGCGTCGTAGCAGTGTCGAGCACATTGGGCTTGGTTTATTAAGGTTTAACGTCCCAAAGCGACTCGGGCTATGAGGGACGCCGCAGTGAAGGGCTCCGGAAATATCGACCACCTGGGGTTCTTTTACGTGCACCGACATCGCACAGAACACGGGCCTCTAGAATTTCTCCTTCATAGAAATTCAGCCGCCGCGCCCGGAATCGAACCCGCGTCTTTTAAGCTGTTCGTGATCTCACCGATCACTGTTAGAGCAGTCACAGGCATCTCTGGGAGGCTG